>NC_136734.1:3120000-3152500 GCF_936440315.1 Barbus barbus
AGGTTAAAATAATAAAAGGTTTCAGTAAACATTTATCAATATTTTATACTGATTGTTTTAATATTTTGATGCCACATTTCTGTGGAAGTAGTTTACCTTTGTGTTAATGGTAGTACTTATAATTTTGGCCATACATAATATCAATGATAATTGATAATAATTTTTTTATATACAACAACATTAACTATGCATATTGTTGCTAAGCTGCTTTACAAGGAATATTAGTAGTGAGTAACATAACAGTGATGGTAGAAAAGGACAAATCCTAAGATGTTTAAGTAGAAATCAAGAATGTGTCACATGTATAAACCAATTTATACAAAACAGTCCTTATCAGTATAGGCAAATATTTCTATATCACTGCACCACTACGTTAAAACTAAGGTGTTTGATTGTGCAGGTGGAGGCAGAAGTGCTGTTGTATATGGGACTGGGCCATCAAGGTCACTGTGCATGAGTGAACAATGGCAAAGCAATTAGCTAACGATGCTCGTTAATGAGGCTCAACAACCCCACACCGTGACCAAGATGGAACAAAGGTGAGTGTGTGTGTGTGCTGACACGATGCAAAATCTCAGGAGAGGCTTTGGCTTCAGCCATGTAGCTACATCGGAAATGCAATCCAGTTGGTTTCCCTCAATCCGATTAGTTGCTTTGGCGATCCATACTAATTATGGACAGGGAATTCGCTCTCTCTCTCTCCGTCCCGCAGCCCGCACCTCTTCATGCCGTCAGCATTTGAGAGCTAATCTCCAGAATCTACCGCTAAACCGTCATACACACTCATACACGTCAATGAAGCACTCAAGGCCAACGACGGGACTCTCATCCAAACCATTCCAAGTGTCCTTGTGCCAGTTCTCTACAATGCACAACGCAGGACTGTCTCTGGTGTTGAATTGCAAACTGAAAAAACTTTTAAAAAGCTCAAATTGTCCGAAAAAAAGTATATTATTCACAAGCATTGCATGTTAAAATCAGAGTTAAATACATAAACACATGAAGCTATAAAGAGATATACTTTTTTACAATGCTTTCATTTTTGTGTGTATTTATTCCTATAAAAACAGCAGCTCGTTTCCACCAAACGCCTCCGTCAAGAACAAATAATCTTTGAGTCTAGCAGATTTGATCACTGGATGATCGATTCTACTTGTAACTACATGGCTAAACGAGCATATCAGAGCTGAATGTGCAATAAAACTGAAAAAGCAATTTCAGGAATGAATGAACAGACAAATTGCTTACGCGTTAATTGCAAATTTGAATAAGCAAAACTGGTGTTTATTAAGCAGCAGTTTATAATCGCTTTTGCTACACGAATATGTTTAATTGAAGCACTTGTTCAAATATTGAGCCAAACTAACTTTATTTGACAGATGTGGATCAGCTACATAATTCACATTTGCATTTGCTCTGGTTTGATATTTGCAGTTTGTCTTTTTATATAGTATTGATCTTGTTTACATATTTAAAACAAATGGAAGAAAAGCATGCTATTACTAGCAGTCTTTGCTAATGCATTACTAATTATACCCTAAATGTTAAACATAGCTGTCCTACACTGTTTATACTACAGGCTCAGTAAACAGCCACCTATAGCAACCACCCGGAATAACTTGGAAAGCACATTGCAACTTGCTAAAAACCACTTAGAATGCCTTAGCAACCATTTAACAACACCTTGGCAACCACCAATAACACCCTAGCATCATTGTGGCAAGCAGTTAAAAAAAATGTCAAAATATAGTCAAACATTCATTTTACACAAGACAGTTTCTTAACTCTTTAAAGCCTACTGCATCATATTTGATATGCAAATGTCTTGGGCATTTAGACTATCAACATAATTAAAATCCTGCTGAAAAACCTGTTGTACAAAATCTACTACATGCGTTCTGTCGTCTGATTGAAAGTTTTTACTTTTTTAGCCAGTAAAAGGCCTTTTAGGGTAATTGTACAAACTTTAGCTTGTGGTTCACGTGTCTTTTTGCTGTGAAATCTTCAATAATTTTTATAAAGTAAATGTTGTTTACATTGTTAGTAATATTTCAAAGTTAGCACTTACTGGACTGAAGCAACTTTGGTTTGCTTGATTATTCATAGATCATTTTTAGAAAAATCATGTTGAAATGTGAGAATCAAATATGATCATCAGACTTTTGAGGAACGTTTATTTGTTCATCTCTCAATCATCATTGTATTGCATTGCATTATGTGTTTAGAAACTACAGAGCTTTGATCATCAGAGCTATTAAATATTATCTTATTAACACATTATGGGAGATATGGAGTGAAAATTGATATCTGTATGCATTTTAAGTCAGTAGTCTATTACATTGTTATAAAGATCTCATTGATTTACATTACAATCTGAATTTCATCTTGCTTTCTGTGCATTTAAATATTAGCAACTGCACCAAATTGCATATTTTTGCTCAGTTTGGGCCTTAGAATAAATTTAGGTGTTTTTTCCCCTCATATTCTCACTATATCATGCTATATGAGGCATAAAAATCAAATATGATGCGCAACAAAAACTCATATGCAAACCTTTTTTTAGATTTTTTTTTAAAGATTTTGTCTAAAAGTTAAAAAAACTGTTCTATTTCAATTCAATTCATTTTTTTCTGACTATTATTCATATGTCAGTGTCTTTACAGGGCTAATATTGCATTTCAAAATATTGCACACACATTGTGTTAAAACACAGAAATATAACTCCCACATATTTTGCACATGGCAAAGGCGTTATATCCGATTGTTAGAGAAATGCACATTCTGTCATGTCTGTTTGTAATTTAGCCTTGTTTTTATGAGATTTGACAATATGACCTCTCGTTTCCAGAGCTCAGACACCCCTCTACCAACCTATCCTCTTTCACGCGTTCTTCTGAGGGCCGATAGCATGAAAAAACACTCTCAGCATGGCACATTCTTTCTGTTTTCAACACGGACCCTTTCACAATGTCTTCTTTTCAGCTCCTCGCGTGGATGGCAAATGCAAGAAATAGGAAAACACACAGAAAAGTCTAGGACTGAAAATGTGGAATAAAGAAGGACGGCCTGGAAACGCTTTACCATTACAAGCAAAACTTTACAGTACCACATCAAATATCAAATAAAACAGCACATACTGCCATCTGCATTACAGACTGTTGACGATTCCTCTGCAGTTCTGCTGGAACGCAGCTTAAGTGGACGAGGAGCTGTTTGCACAATAGTCTTATCTATCAGAATTGCTTCCTGTTATTGTGAATCCCTCCCCACGCAACCTTTCAGACCCCACTGGAGTGAACTAATAACCCACAGCAACCCCCTCAGCGACCCCACCAAAACATTAACACAACAGAGCCTCAAATATCATACAAAAAGGCCATTCAAACCCATCAATACACAAATAACACACTGATTAGCCTTTGCATCGCAGCACAGAAAACAGAGCTTTGCTGTATAGGCTACCTGTAATGGAGATTTACATCACAGTTATCAGAAACAACATGTTTTTATGTATTACAATTTCAAATAACTATTTTACTCCTGTAATGCAAAGCTGAATTTCCAGCATCATTACTCCAGTCTTCAGTGTCACATGATCCTTCAGAAATCCTTCTCATATGCTGATTTGCGTATCAGCATATCAATTTCTCTTGACTGTTCAAAATAAATCTTGTCTTTATACATGCCAGCCTGTCCTTCTTCCTTATGAATTAAATTGAAAAATACTTATTTCAAACTACAAATGGCGCAACAATGATGCCATCAGTTTTTCAAAACAGAAAATAAAGAGACTGTACATATGCATTATTCTTCACATCTACACATTTGAGTGCTGTGCATGTCTTATGGAGGGTCACAGCCGTTAATGGGTGTGTTTAAGAGTGTGTGACACTCGGATATAACCAACAAAGTTGTTATGGAGATGATAGTCCCACATGGCGACCGAACCCCAGAGACTGAAGTGTTGCCAGGCTGAGTCTCTCCACGAAGCAGTAGTGTTTAAGTCACCATCAATAGTTATAAATAATCTTGCAAAAACATGCGTCTAAACATGATTAGGCTAGCCTCATTCTTTAATGTGAAAGGACTGGGAACAGGCCACAACACAGCCCAAATTTTACAACAAACAAATGCATCTTTTAAGGGGTCTGTGGCATCTCTGTAGTAAAGCTCTGGTTTTGTCTGCTGACACACCCACACAGATCTGACAAAGGACCATCAATGACATCCCAGGACTCACATATTCAAACACAACCTGGGCGCTTATTCAAATACAGCTACTAGCAAGCACGCTACCCTGTGCAATGCGGTCAAAACTGGACAAAAAGTTCAGGAGCTCAGCATGTATTAGGTTTCATAGATTTACAGTCTGCTTTCATTTCCATTAAAATCCCCACGGTTTGGTAATTGTGTCATATTAATACTAAAGTATTCTGAAACTTATATTAGCATATATTCAAATCACACAATGCCATTTACATTGGTGGTTCTCAACAGGTGAGTTACACATCTGTACTGATCAGGTCCCAGACATCAGGCATAATTATTATAGGCCTAACAAAATTCAAGCATATAACCATCCATAGTCATAACAGCAATACTTACTGTTAAAATGGTGGAGAAAAGGCTATTTTGTGATTTGTTGTTGACGTCAAAGGCTGTGGGTCCGATCAATCTTTACAATACTACAAATTCACCATAACTAATACTAAAATAGCATTTAGGAGAGTGTTTGTTTAATATACTTGGCTGGTAAATCCCTTCTGCTGTTGGTTATGCATTCACAAAATTGTCAATTTTCCTATTCAGCCAATGTCATGTTAATAATTTTGCATATTGCTCGATCTATGCAGCTCATTTAATACATTTCAATGTTTGATTTAAGATTGTTAAATCTGGCTTCTGAGGCAAACCCAGTTGATAAACATGATGCAAATTAAATTAGATTGTGATGAATATCTAAACCTTTTTAGTGCATATGAATAATATTAATGATAATACTAGAAACACACTTAAATACAGGTCTCAAATGTGAATTATCATTCATCACAAGCATGGATGGACAAAAACAGATTCCTTGTCTTTAGTAAGGGTAATATTGACATATTTTGATTGATACCAAAATAGTGAATTGGTACTGCATGGTACTTCAAAGAATTAGTATAGTAATTGTATATTTTTATAATAACAGCATGCTATTTTTGTAATAATAATAATAAACTAACATCTGCAGAGTTTCATAAGGTATATACACGCATCTACAAGGCTTTTGGAGCGTTGATCGAATCCTAGAAGATTTTGAAAAGTTTGATTCTGCCCCGTTTCGCTCTCCTGGTTGCTATGACGATGAAAAGCGCGAAAGAACGCTTTCATGTGGCGCGCTCTGCTCCAGACAGACCTGCTGGAATGGACCTCGCGCCTCCTGCATGTGGAGTTAAAATGATCTTAGGAAACGAAAACCACCGAGAAGCATTCATCCGATTGAAGTGCTAAAGGAACAAACTAAAGAATTTGAAGCAGCTGCTTCAAAAACAAGGCTGATGCATGTGTGATGAAATACTGACCCTCATAGAGCATGCAGAACTGCTTCTTTCTAAATAGTGTGCAATTATATGCGCATTTATGTTAAACAAACAAATCACTGCTGTACAGAATAATAAAAAAATATATAATAATTTTAAAAGAACTCACTGTTTTTGAATCCAGCTCGTGTCTGTTTTGGGCCAAAACTTTATCCACGCCGGTCTGGTCAACGTAGGTGACAAATCCAAACCCCCTGCGCAAAAGCATAACATTACGCATAAGAATTAAGTTACAAATGCACAAACAAACAAGTCAGCAGTGGATGTGCGCGCGCCTCCCCCTCACCTCGATCGCTTCGTAACCGGATCCCGCATCACCATACACTCCTTCACCTCGCCGAATTTACCAAAGTATTCCTTCAGCCCCTCTGGAGAAAGAAAAACACAATGCAATAATTTCATAACAGCAGTTTAGTGACGCAAATCATGTTTGATGTACCTTAAACAAAAAGCTTGCTGCTACTAGATGAGCATTGAGACTGGCTGCCCATCTGTGACCACTTTGCATCTCAACAATAGTGCTCATTATAAAGCTCTGGTAAGCATTCTTATTATAATGTTCTAAGCTAAGCTGAGTATTTGAATAACAACACAGGCATGCATAGTGTGCATGCAACCAGAGATTTTCCACACTGCATGTTGCATTTATTCAACCACATCAGTGCTTCAGTGCTTCCTCACTAGCGACCTTGCTTTCACCTCAAATCACCACCAGCTCACTATATATATATATATCGTCTGGAGCTTTCGAGGAAGTATTGCGAGAGAAGTTTTAAGATAAAACATGCCATTGCTCTATAAATATTCACCTATGTAAACGATGTAACTATAACGCATTAGGCTCATGCTTTGATTTCACGGTGCATTAACTATTTGCTTTCTGTTTCTAACCAAACAAACATAGAAAGAAGAAATGCTCCTACGAGCTCACAGCAACCCATGCATGAGACATTTTGTGGAAGTAGCACAGAAGATCACCCAGGACAGAAGATCACGCGTCTCACCTTGTGTCGTCTGCCAGCTCAACCCGCCGATGAACATTTTGCTGAAAGGTGAAAAAGAGAGTCAAATCAGACATCTGAAAGTCTTCTGAAACGCTATTGATTACTGGTGCATGTGTAAATACAGTAATCAACACCCCAAAATCGTAATAAATCAAAAAGTGAAATTCGGCCATGATGGATGGATATCTTTATTTCCAATGAAAACGGAGAATTCTTCATCAACCAAAAGATTCTTTCCTCTCCTTTAAAAAGTAACAAGTTCGATCATCCCCGTTTGAAAAAGCGAAATGGAATGTAATAACATAATGTGTTGGGAAAATGTAACACTTCCAAATGTAACAGATGGAAACAATGTAACAGCGCGCGTCCTGGAAAGGGGGAACATGGAAACAATGTAACAGTGAGGCTCCTGGCTGTTACATTGTTCCCATTTTCGCTCTTTCGTAAAGGAACCCGCGCTTGTGTCTTTTGTCTCCGGTGGTCTCTTTCCTCCTGGTCCCAAAACTCTCAGGTTTAAATGAATAGATGTATATATAGATCTCCCGTTCGCGAGGAAAAGTCGAGCGGAGGGCGCAGAGAGGAAGCTTTACCAGGGATCGTGTGGAGAGTCCTGCGTGGAGGACGAGAGGCTGCTCTGACTCCCTTCTGTGTCCATTCCCGTGTACCTCTGTTGCCCGGACTGTGAGCCGAACGGGAGCCAGGAGTCTCCAACTCAAGAGCGGGTGGCCCGAGGGGGTGGGGGAGGGAGGGGGAGGGGCCGTCTGAAGGAGGACGGGTCAGGCGTGGATTGCGCACACGCTGAGGCACCGCCTCCCGTTTGACTTTTCCCGGACTCTCGTAGTTTGCTCCGCCCCCTCCTTCTCCCTGGCCCCGCCCGCTTTCATCTGCTGTCGTACAGTAGCGGAGCAGAAACGTGGTCAGTCTGAAGAAAGAGAAAGCCAGACAGCCAGACAGCCAGACAGACAGCCAGACAGATAGACAGATAGACAGACAGACAGACAGACAGATAGATAGATAGATAGATAGATAGATAGATAGATAGATAGATAGATAGATAGATAGATAGATAGATAGATAGATAGATAGATAGATAGATAGATAGATAGATAGAACAAAAACATTAGATAAGCGACAGACAGATGGATAGACAGACAGTCAGAAGAAAAAAACATGATTTTTTAAATAAAAAGTACTTAGTAAACACTAAGATTATAGACTGGAATATAAAGAAAGAATAGCCTAAAAAATAAAAAGTAGACAATGATATACAGATAAAATGATAGACAGACAGATAGATAGACAGAGTAACACTGTTGTGTCTATTGTGGGTACCATCAACCAAACAAACCCAGCGCTGTCTACAGCCAAGCAGCATCCAATATCATACAGCATCAGGCTGAGTTTGGTGATTGGTAGTCTGGATTCCAACCGGCCTGATTTGGCACTAAGTCAGGGCCAGGTGATTGGTGGTTTGCATGAGTGGGTGGGGCCAACAGACTGACCACAACCATTTGTAGTCCTCAGGGAGATGTGCATTGTTCCTCATAAACAACAGCATCTCACGTGGTATTGTTATCATTTTAATGTTTTGTTATTTCGTGATTTGTTGAAAATAAATATGTACTGACATTCAGAGGGCAGGCTGGAAAAACAATCTAATAATTTGGAATATTAAAGCCTGTTTCAAAATATATTTACTGTCTCTGAACACATTTACTTTGAAACATAATTTAAAAATAAACAACTATGCATTTCACCAAACATCTCACGAGTACGTAAAATGTGGATTTTATGTTTCCTAATTTGTTAACTTCAATAAAGCACAAGAAAAAATTACATCTGTATGCAAAAAGCATGCATCTCTATGGCATCTATATTAAATCATATCGTTATCCAAAGCAACTTCAGGAAAAGCAAAAGCAATTTATCATGCAAAAGTCAACAATATCAGCAGTTATTTTAAGAGCACAAAAGCTAGAGCAGAAATGCACCTGCAAGTACAACTTAGATATATGAAACATGACATTTCAGTGGAAGACAAGAAAACAGATGCAAAGTGAAAATCTGAATTATCGGATTAAAAATAAAACTCATGCACCAAAAGTTTTGAGAGCAGTTCAAAGGCCGAACAGGTAGGAATGCATGCCACAATTTGTAAAAAAATTTGCGTGCTTATGTATCACAGCTCAAGAGTTTGTCAGCGCGGTTGCCCTGTGTGTGTGTGTGTATGTTTGTGTATTTGATTGTGGTCTCAGGACGAGTGTGTGTGTGTGTGTGTGTGTGTGTGTGGAGAAGCAGTATGTAGGACAGCGCCCCAGCGCTCCCGACTGGAGCTATGGGCGTGCTAAATTTCTGCATGCATGATCAATGGCTTTGAATAAAGAGAAAGAGGGAGAGGGGGAGGGGAAGGAATTAGTTTGAAAGAGGGTTGAGAAGAGGTTGAAAAACAGAATGATGAGACAAGATGCATTTATGACAAATCTAGACCTCATGCACAGAACTGCGCAGGAAAAGTACCTGAACAGGGGGTGACAATGACTGACGTACATCTGTTTTCATATGCAACTTTTATTCTTTTGTATTGCTGACGGCTTAAACACTGTCTGGTTAGGACATGACAGGACAGGAGTCGATGAAGCTGGTACTGGAAAGCCACAAAAGAGATTAAAAAAGCAAAATAAGAAGTTAACACAGATAAATAAGATAAACAGAGCCATGGCATCTTTAAAGAGGGGACTGGGGCTAGTTGTCACAGAGGCTATACAATTTTGAATCAGAAGTTCATTTACACAAATGCTTGTTTTCTCTAGCAGTGCTTTTAAATGTTGCTTTCAGACATCTAGTTCAAAACTGTCACAGATTGGCCAGGCTCTGTCACCAGCCAGTCACAGTGCACTCCCTCACCTGAATTCTAATCACCCGCACCTGCACACCATTACTCATTACCTACTCCTCAAATACACACACCTCACAACACTCCAGTGTCCGGTCTTGTTCGTTCGAAGAGGACTAATATTGCTATCACTATCTCTACTTACCCCGTTGTCTACTTACCTGCCGTGTTTCTTCCCGAGTGTTCTCTCCAGTGATCCCAAGTCCGTCTGCTCCTGAGTTCTGTCGAAGTCCGCTGTTTTGGTGAGGTGTGTGTCCAGCTCCTGTTCCTTATCACCTGTCAAGGAGAAGATATCCAAGTTAACGTTCCTCCAGATCTCAGAAGAATCCAAGAACTACCACTTACCTGTTCCATTCCATTTTGCCTGAGTCTGTCAATAAATACCTCTTTTTCTATACATCACGCCATCTGTGTCCATTCCACTTTTCCAACCTAAAGTGACAACTTAGCCCATATAATGCGGCAACATGTGGTAAATGAAAAGAAATGCTTTTTTCCACAATAATGTTGATTGATTTAGCCTTGCATTATAAAAGTTTAATATCATAAAAAAAGTCCTATGAAACATGATGACGAAATGTTTTGCTCTGTTTCTTCCCACTCTTTTTTGATCCAAACTTGCACAGTCACACATACGAGTGTGATTTTTCTTGGCCATTCATCACTCCTGTGGCTCTTTTGACCCTGGGTCTCACATGCTATTGTTGCTCTTTAACCTCGGTCAACCCTGAGACCTGCTCCCCGTCTCACTGATTCTGTTAAGCTGGAAAAGAGGCCTAACTTTTGGCCATTTGGTCTTTTTCTCCTTTGTCAACTTTTCTTTTTTTTTAAAGAAATCACTTATGCTCACCAAGGCAGCATTTATTTGATCAAAAATATAGTAAAACAGTAATATTGTGAAATATTATTACAATTTAAAATGATGTTCTATTTGAACATATTTTGAAAAAGTATTCCTGTGATCAAAGCTGAATTTTCAGCATCATTACGCCAGTCCTCAGTGTCACACGATTCTTCAGAAATCATTCTGCTCAAGAAACATTTCTTATTATTATCAATGTTGGAAATGTTTTGTTTTTGCTACTTTTTATTTTTTATTTTTCGATAACTAGAACATGTTTTTTAATTAAAAAAAGCATTTATTTGAAAATACAATTCTTTTGTAACATTATAAATGTCTTTACTTTTACTTTTGATCAATCTGATGCATCCTTGATAAATAAAAGTATAACAAAATTATTGATTTTTCTTTTATGACAAAAATCATTAGGATCTTAAGTAAAGATCATGTTCCATGAAGATATTTTATACATTTCCTAGCGTAAATATATCAAAACTTAATTTTTGATTAGTAATATGCATTGCCAAGGACTTCATTTGGACAACTTTAAAGGCGATTTTCTCAGTATTTCGATTTTTTTGCACCCTCAGATTCCAGATTTTCAAATAGTTGTATCTCGGCCAAACATTGTCCGATCCTAACAAACCATACATCAAGGGAAAACTTATTTATTCAGATGATGTATAAATATCAGTTTAAAAAAAAAAATGTGGTCCAGGGTTACACACTCACATATTTACTTAATAAAATAATTACACAAAATGGCAAGTAACACATTAAATAAATTGTGAAATTTAAAATACTGAAATAGTATATTCTTGTCAAATGTAGCTACTCCAGTTTTTACAGTCGATATTCAGTTCATATTGAGATCTCTGACCTGTAAATGCTTTATCAATATTGTAAATGTTTACAGTCATGCCAATAAACCTTAGCTGACTGACAGATACAGCTGAACGTGTATATGTTTGCGTGAGTGATTGCAGCAGGGATAGTTATACAGCACAAAAGGTTCAATTTAGAGCTAGACTACCTGTAAATCTTTCCCTCGAAAACATTAAGTTGCCAAGCAGTGAACTTGGCCAGATTCTGATTGGATAAGAGCATCCCATGAGCCAATAAGGAAGTCCAAATGTTTCCAGTCAGGAAGTAAGCACCTGAACACGACGTACAGTCATCACACCTTTACCTACAATAATGAACACACTTCCCATCCTCAGGGGAAGGCGCAGCACCGCTGCCAAAAGGAAGAGAGGGAAATAGAGGGAGAGACGGAGCGCAAAGGAGCGCATCAAGGCCAATTGTACTGTCATCAAGATCGCACGAAAATCCCATGTGACATCCCTGCTATCCGGATTACCTGAGGCAGAGATCCATAGGCTGCAAGAACAGCCCGATCACCAGCCGAATATCTCTCTTAATCCTTTTTCCATGGCCCCCTCCTTCCTTCAACATATCAGCACCATTCCTCGCCTCTATTTATAGGGTCACAGCGTTCCCTCTCTCTGTGGGACGAAGGGGGGTTCGCTCGGAGCATCACCCTGCCTGGTTAGTGAATGGGTTAGTGACAGGTTTCGGTGGGGGCTCAAGACGGAGGACATGGGAATCCCCTACTGACCAGGGCACATTTATTTTTACTTTTTATTTGTTTAACATCCATCCGATCAGGTGGACTGGTTTGGTGTGATCTTAAAGGGATATAGGTCACCCAGAAATGAAAATTCTGTCATTGTTTACTTATGTGTTTCATCCGTGGAGCATCAAAACAGATGTTAGGCAGAATATAAAAGCAGCACTTTTCCATCAAATTAAAGCATAAGAGCTGTCAAACTTTAAAAAGACTGATAATAACTGTAACGTGTGTGATATTTGTGTAATTGTTCAATGAAAATCTTGCTCTAATGACTAAATGATTAATGCCAAATAGATTCTGTTTGTCACACGGCTTCAATTTTATGCATCCTTGCTGAATAATTATAATAATTTAATAATAATGAAATCATGTAACACTAATTTAAAAAATCTCACTGACTTCAAACTCTTGAACGGGTATTAATGAGGTGAAAAATTTTAAACTGTTATAAATATGTAGAAATGAAGATAAATTTGCTTGAGTAGTGTGGGAACATGCATAAAAAATTTATAAGATATATGTTGTAGTAAAAACAATATTGTAAAAAAAATATATATATCTTACACAATTTTCTACTCAAGTAAATTTATATTTAAATTTATACTTTTTATGTTTACATGATATTTAAAATACTAAAATGCTGTTTTACAGTAAAAACAAAAAACAAAAAAAAAACATTTAGTGAACAATGCTGTTTTGGCAGTGCACTATTTTTCCAAGTCTTTGTAAGCCATATGATTTTTTTGTGAGTGACAGACCAAAAGACTTGGGAAATGTTGCAGTATTTGTTGTTATTATATTCTTGCTAATTTCAAATTTCAATAATACTTAAAGAATATCTTATGAATAATGACTGAAGCAATTATGGACTAATTTTCACATAGAAATTGCTAGTAAACTTCACAAATAATTACAAATGTGAACAAAACAAATGAATTTACTTCTGAAAATCGTTTTTTATTGAGCTCCGAAGCTCTCTAAATGGTCAAATATATGCAGACTTATGGTCAAATAAAATGAGTGACAAAAAATCCTACATACCAGGTCCACATAGACACCAGAATATCACAGAGACTTAAGGGGTGAACTTTTATGACTTTCAGCCAGAAAGCAAATACCTAGCAGTAATGTCTTGGCAACCACTTTTCCTATTGTGAATGTGAGTTTTGCATGATGATGCACCATTCACATTTTCTTCAGAAGATGTAAAAACATTATTAATAATTATCTGAATCTGAATATCCATTTCTTCCCAGTTTCTTCATGCTGTTCCAAATCTGCAAAAGCAATTTTACAGTTTGTGCCCTTCATCTAGAGAGATTGTTTTAACAGACTTGTCTTTTCTTTTGATTTTTGCCATTTCGGCTGCTGGAAAGGCCCAGACTTATTCAGCCAAAACTGAATTCATTACAACATTTTTTCCCCTTTTTATTTTTGAAAAGCCACTATGTCAACACAGCTTCCCAATACAGTTTCACATCAACCTAATTTAAACTCTACTAAATAGACCAACAAATAATTCACTCAAAAAATTCTCTTTCTTCCATGGAGCACAAAAGGACACTTGAAGAATGTTCAAGCTGCTTTCCATACAATGAAATCAGGGCTGAGCTGCAAAAACAACCAAGAAAAACATTTTAAAAGCACCACAAATGTAACATCCTTTTAAAAAAAATCAGTGCACACTATCATTCAAACTCTTCTCTTACGCTCACTAAAGCTGCATTCGTTTGATCAAAAATACAATAAAAACATTAATATCATGACATATTATTATAACTCAAAATAACTATTTTAATATATTTTCAAATGTAATTTATTCCTGTGATCAAAGCTGTATTTTCAGCATCATTACTCCAGTCTTCAGTGTCACATGATCCTTCAGAAATCACTCTAATATGCTGATTTGCTGCTCAAGAAACATTTATTATTATTTCCAATGTTCAACACAGTTGTGCTGCTTCATACTTTTGTGGAAACCGTGGTAAAACATTTTTATTTTCATGATTTTCTTGATAAGTTGAACGTTTATTTGAAACTGAAATATTTGTATTTTACAAAATGATATAAATATTTTACCCCACTGACAAACAAATGTTTAAAGCATAAACAAAATTAGAATGTGATTAGATTTATGCCTAAAACAGTACATATAGCCTATATGTGTGTGTGTGTGTGTGTACATATATATATACATACACACACACACACACGTTTTGCTACTTTTTTACATTTATCTTGTTTTAAAGCATGTTTAAAATGCTGTTTTACAGTAAAAAGTTTTAAACAACCTGAAATTTACTGAGAAAAATATTAATAGGAAACATGCTGTTTTGCCCATGCACAAAATATCCAAGTCTTATTAAATATTAGACCAAAATTAAAGTATTTCTCTCCACTGTGGTCACTGCATAGAAAAGTGCTACAAAAAATATGCTTTTGAGTTTCACAGATGACAAAGACATAATGGTGAATAAATGATGCCCGAAATTTCATATCTTAATAAATGACTCCTTTAACAGCAACAATAACGACGCAGTATTTTTCTGGATGAGTGACAGCATGAGAGGTCAAAGGGTGAATCTGGGCTCGTCTCTCACGGTGCCACTGCTGTCATCGTTGCACACTGTAAACCAACACTCAAATAGACCCCCCCCCCCCCCCCCCCCCCCCCCGCCATCATCCCTCCCCCCGCCTGCCACATCGACTCAGTTACACTTGTTCTTTGCTGACCAGCTGCAAACACACATATTCACACACACACACACACACACACACACTCGAGTGTTTTATATTGTGCAAAGCAGCAGAGAAGATACCAATCACTGTTCACTTCATTCGATTTCTTTCCCATCTCTTGTGAGCAGTTGAGGTCTGATGTGATTTTTGCCAATGTGTGGATGTGTTTCACAGTTTACCCTGCAATTATTTTTGTCCCTTTATCTGATTCACACAGAAAAAAAGGGAGAGAAAGAGCGCAAAGAAATAAATTGTCAAGGGAATCGCGAGGAAGGCACACAGACAGTGGCGAATTAGAGGCAGAAAGGGCCGAGAGCGAGAGAGGAGGGACGGTGCCGTACAGCTTTTGTGAGCTTTGTGAGGCTCAAATTGTCTCCTTCTCTGGGAAAGTGGAAACTCTACACCCTCCACAGGAGGTCTGGTTACCTGGTGAGAGTGGAAGAAAGGAAGAAAAACACAACGCCGGAGCGAGGGAGGGGCACAAAGGTGCCGAGAGAGAAACGGGAGAACAGGGAAGAGGAAGACAGGATGAATTGTTAACATAAAGACGGGATCACCGCAGTATGAATGAGTGATTTAGGAGCCTTCTGAAAAGAAGGAGGGGTCTGAGCAGAAACATTTGCTAACGAAATGCATACCTTGAATCATTTGTGATCAGCAAGCGTAGTAAAATTCACAATACATTGAAAGACCTTATGACTTAAGAAAAAAGTGACATTTTCTTTTCTGTGCTCATGTGTTTCCTGAAAAAGGAAGTTTGGCCAAGACGTAGTTTAGTTTACAAAATGAATGGTCATTTGGCAGCAGGTGTTGTCTGATTGATAGTTTCGACTTTTTTAGCAAGCTCTTGCAGTATAATTGTAAAAATGTCCACCTTCAGGTTGTGTCTTTTTGCTGTCAAATCTTTACTGATTTTATAAAGTAAATTTAAGAATATCTTATTGCAAGTATAAATTTCAAGATGAACACTTACTGGACTGAAGCAACTTGGGTTTACTTGATTATTTTTGTTTTTAGATGTCAATATGAAATATGATCATCGGGCTTTTGAGGGACGTTTATTTGTTCATCTCTCAATCATCGTTATATTGCATTGCATTTTATGTTTTGACTCTACAGAGCTTTGATCACAAACTAAGCATTTATCTTACATTATTGGGAGATATAGAGCAAAAAAATTTTTTTTATCTAAAAGTTCAATAAACTTCTATTTTTGGACCACTATGTCAGGCTTTACAGGGTTAAAGCATATTTTGAACACATCTTAAAGTTGGTTCTGTAATTTGGATAAATTCACAGTGGAATATTGAGAAAGTTGAATGGAGTCTCCTCTCCTCTTGCGTCCTCTTTTGACCAAAGGTAGAAGTGCACAAATGTATGTTGACATTTATTCATTTAGCAGGTGCTTTTATCCAAACCGACAGGAATCTGCCAAAAAAAATATACAAATGTCTAAGAGACATAAATAAACTCAGTTCACTGTGTCAAAGACTATTGCTCATAACTAATAGACTTAAGTATTTAGTATAATAAAGTATTAAACTGGTGTGTAGGGTGGGCTCTTTTGACTTGGGCCAGTAAACTATCCCCTAGTAACCATCCAGAACACCCTAGCAACCGCCTAGAATACCTTTTCGACCATTTAGCAACATTCTGAATTTTTTCACAGGCAAGCAGACCTCACATTTTCTTTAGAAAATGTAAAAAATCCTGTAAATGTTGTCTAATTTTATGCCCTAAGCTATTCACCAAATGTCTTATTCATTCATTTTAATGAGATTCGCACAGAAAACACAAGCCCCGTCATGGACTGAGAAGACTCCACCCATTTGACCTTTGTTAGGATGTCATAAAAAAATGCATCAAACACATAATGGAGGTCAGTTGTGATTACTGGGTGTGGTGTCCAGGTAACACGAGCACAGGGAGGAAACCGCACCTACTGATATTTCTAAATTACTGAATGTTGTCATCCAATAAGCAGAAAAATGCTATATTTAACCTGGCATGAAATATTAAACCATACAAAGGTGAAAGGCTTAATTCAAAGAACATAAACTGGATGTCAGCCAATAATTGTTTAAACTCACATATGTTTTTTCCACACACAAAACATAGTTCTATATACATAATTGCTACATTAAATATACATTTTGGCATGTCTCCTTTTGGAACCTTTATTTTTAAGGGCGTAGTGTAAGTAAAAACAAAACTATGGTAATATACACATGATATTATAGGTCAGGCTTAAAAATGCAATGACAAATTTTTCACAATTTGCAACAATTGCTCTATCTATTTTCACAAACATGTCCCTGCCTGATGAGGAAACCTCAAGAGCAGCAACAAAGACTTTCCACCAGATGTCAGCAAACATGCAAAAGAAAACCAATGGCCTCATTTAACCCCACACATACTGCTCCTGAAATGCTACATGGCTCTTTCACAGGCCGAGTCACTTTCTATATTTACGTTTATGTGATAACACTAAGTATGTGATTATGATAATAACCATTTCGACAGGAAGTGGAATCTTTTTGATGAGTCATATCACTCAATGTCTGCAGCACTTTGTGTCTGAAACTTTATCTGGGAGGTGTAAAAATAGGAAGTCTGTACAGTAGTTATCACTTATTTCACTTTCATCCTGTCCTTGTGAAAACAAGCGATTTACCAAAATGTGAGACCATAATCTTTCTCGTCAAACAAAGATTCAGTCCATCAATTAACATCTTGTGAAGACAAAAGCTGCGTGTTTGTAAGAAACAAATCCTTCATTCAAATTTTCCTCTCTGTCATAGTTCTTAAATCTTATTCACATTAAATTCAAATATGGCATATTTTTGGCATAAATATTGCATTGCATAACACATATTGATTGAACGGGAAGATAATGAATTGTTATGTTTTATATGTAGAAATTATGTTCTGTTTCTCACACAAAGCTGTCATATGACTCCAGAAGACTTGGAATGTAGCACAAAAGTCATATGAGATGCTTCTGAAATAGTACGTTTTGTATTCCATGTAAAAAGAAAGTTTGGAACAGCTTGAGGGTGAGCACAAGATGACAGAATTATATTTTTGGGTGAATTAGTCCTATAAATGACTGATTTCGGATGATAGGTGTATGTGTGTGAGTGTGAGTGTGTGTGTGTGTGTGTGTGTGTGTGTGTGTATATAATATTATATTGTCACAAATTCAGCCTCTGTGGCTCCCTCCGATCACCACCAGAGGGAACTATCGCCAGAGTATTAACCGTTCCCCTGCCTGAGACTGATTACCCACACAGGTGTTTCTTATTGCCCGGTCTATTTAAACTGTGCTGCCCTTGCGCTCCTTGCGAATTCTTGTTTTGCCATGCAGACTTTTCTGAGCGGTTTTCCCGTGTTTGATTTCCTGTTGATAACTTGGACTGTTAACCCGTTCATGAGTGTTTGCTGCCTGCCTATTCTGACCCTGCCTGCCTCATTGAGTTATTCTATTGTCTGTCTGCCTTCGTTTTATCTGACGCCAGTTACTGATTTATGCCTGCCTGACTTGTTTTGTGAATTAAAAAAGCTGCACATGGATCCTGACTCCTTATTACAGAAGACTTTGCCAGCAATCGATCCAGCAGCTTTCTACCACTTTACCACGGAGGCATCTGCTCAAGCTTCGATTCTAGCCACACACCAGCAACAACTAAACCAACTTACCTCGCTAACCGAAGAAATGGTAAAGACCTTGCAAGGCCTTCGTCTGCAAACACCCGAAGCTCAAGCTCCTCCTCCGAGCTCACCACCTCAAGCCTCGGCTCCAATTACATCCACCGCTAGTCCTCGTTTGGCGTTCCCAGAGAAGTTTAACAGCTCACCCACAAAATGTAACGTTTTTTTTACTCCAATGTTCCATGTTTGTTAACCAACAACCCATGCTGTATCCCACAATACAGTTGCATTGCATCGCATGGACAATAGTCGCATCGCATTTGTCTGTACGCTCCTCACTGGAAGGGCGTTGGAGTGGGCTACCGCGGTGTGGAGTGAGGACCTTTCTGTTTTCCCTTCCTTCTCTGCTTTCATCCTGCGCTTTAAGGAGGTTTTCGAACATGCCGCTGGTGGAAAGGAGGCGGGTGAGCAGCTGTTATCTTTACTCCAGGGAAGAGGTTCGGCGGCTGATTATGCTCTTTCCTTCCGCATACTCGCAGCTCAAACAGGATGGCCAGATGATCCTCTCAAACTACACTTCCTCAGGGGTTTGAGTCCGGAGTTACAGTCTGAATTAGCCTGTCGGGACGAGGGGAGATCTCTGGATCAATTCATTGAGTTGGCCATTCGGATTGAGAACCACCTTCGCTCTCGTCATCAGCCTCGTTTCTCTTCAACTCCAGTTGGAACCACATTACCACCTCCTGACATCGAACCCATGCAGATCGGTTTCACTCATCTCAGCGAAGAGGAGAGAGAGACTCATTTGCCAAAATCTGTGTTTATATTGTGGATTACATTGTGGAGCTACCTGTCCCACTCGCCCATCACGCAGTTCCACCGCGGTGAGTTTGAATCATAATCCTTCCACTGTATTAGAGATTCCAGTCACTCTAAAGATTAATGGGCAGATTACGGAGACTATGGCTCTGATCGATTCGGGGGCTGCAGGAAATTTCATTGGTGTTAGTTTTGCTAAGACTCATAATGTTCCTCTTGTTCCTTGTGCATCTCATTTGGCAGTGGCAGCGCTAGATGGCCGTCCGCTGGGCTCCGGTCGAGTTCAGGTCATTACCAAGGACATTAAATTATGCATTGGAGCTCTTCACACCGAAACCATTCGCCTCTTCATGTTTCAATCACCACAGACCCTAATCATGCTGGGACTTCCTTGGTTAGAGAAACACAACCCCTCTATTTCATGGTCCGAAAGACAAATTACCCAGTATTGCATCAACGTTATGCCAGTCAGAAAGGAGGAGGCTCTCACACCCATATCGCAACTCCCTGCCGAATACCACGATCTCACAGAAGCCTTCAGTAAGATCAAAGCTTCCCAGCTACCGCCACATAGAACAGGTGACTGTGCTATCGATCTCCAACCTGGTTCACATCCTCCCAAGGGGAGAGTCTTCCCCTTATCACAACCTGAGGCATAGGCTATGAAATGATATATTGAAGAGGAACTTTCTAAGGGTTTCATCAGACCATCCACATCACCTGCCTCTGCTGGGTTCTTCTTTGTCAAGAAGAAGGATGGAGGACTTCGTCCCTGCATCGATTACTGAGGCCTCAACGATATAACCAACAAGTTTCACTATCCCTTACCTTTGGTCCCTGCAGCACTGGAACGGCTCCGAAAGGCAAGATATTTCACCAAGTTAAATCTGCGCTGTGCATACAATCTCATTCGTATCCGCGAGGGCGACGAATGGAAGACTGCCTTCTCCACCACAACTGGGCACTACGAATATCTCGTTATGCCATTTGGGCTTGCCAACAGTCCTTCGGTGTTCCAATCCTTCATCAACGATGTGTTCAGAGACGTGTTAAATCGCTGGGTCACTGTCTATATCGACGACATCTTGATGTCCGCGTATTATAAGCGACTTCAGGCTCCTTTTTTGTAAAGTTGCGGGAAAAAATCCCTGGTTGCAGTTTTTTTGGGCTTATTTAAAAAAATATGGTTGCTTGTTAGGGAAATCTGACAAGCAACTTTGTTTCTTTATTTATGTTCGTCGTAAGGAGTAATGGAATATAATTACATTATTTTGTTAATTATTCTATCAGTTGATGTGGATTTGTAATTGACTGAATGTCTTTTAGGCTACTGTTTTTCAATGCAAACACCATATAGTTAGGCTACTTTTTTACCATGGTAATGAGGTGCTGTACTTTTGGTTATGTATAAAAGATTAGGCTGTTACAGTTTTCACAATGGTACTGTCAAATACACATCTGCATCCCAACTCAAGCTCCTGTTAATATGCATTTCTAAGAGACTAAACTTGTAATATTACATGTTCAGTGCTACCAAATCAGGTGCTGATGCCACTGCTCGCGAGCCCTAATTATATAAATTGTACTGTAAAATGTTACTGTAATTTGAAATTTGTCTGTTTAATTGTAAATGAAATATATAGCTTCAATAGACCGTTTTTTCCCTTTTGTTTTTCTTTTTCTTTTAGTATTAGTATAACATTATTATACTATGCATAATTTTACCTTTTTTTGTTTAAAGAAGAAACCAAAGTATAGTTGACATTTGAGGCTCAATGCTATAGAAAAGCAATAAAAGTTCAGGAAGACTGTTTTCAACCTTTTTTAAATATACATTTTATATAAAAAATATGGCATGCAGCTTCAAACAATGGTATAAATCTGTTCAAAATAATCGCAATTGCAATATCAAGGGAATAATCGACAATTATGATTTTTGTCATAATCGTGCAGCCCTAATATATATACAGTTGCAAATGAAAAATGTAAAAATATTAATTAAACTATAACAATATATCAAAGATACTTAGACACCAACTCATGGCCACTAATAACAATTATTAACTCACATCCATAGCACTATTGACCATGAATCTACAGGTCGATATACACTCACCTAAAGGATTATTAGGAACACCTGTTCAATTTCTCATTAATGCAATTATCTAATCAACCAATCACATGGCAGTTGCTTCATTGCATTTAGGGGTGTGGTCCTGGTCAAGATAATCTCCTGAACTCCAAACTGATTGTCAGAATGGGAAAGAAAGGTGATTTAAGCAATTTTGAGCGTGGCATGGTTGTTGGTGCCAGACGGGCCGGTCTGAGTATTTCACAATCTGCTCACAAACTGCTGCCACGTTCTAGTTATGACATGCTGACACAAATTTCAAATGATTTTCAACGGTCGCTTTATCGCGTCCAGTGTAGGCAGACTTTAGCTGTTGAGTCGCGGCACATCCGGTGTAGACACAGTGTTACTCACCTATTCAGAAGAAACAAAGAAACCTCGGCGTCCGATCGCAGACCTTCCGCTCCTTGAGTTCTCTCCAGCGCTGGAAAGCTGATCCGATATGTATACGGGTCTTACTTCTTGCCTTATCGTGCCGCAGACGTTTTTTATCCGCCATCTCTATCTTTCTGTCACTCGGCTCGGCTGTTCACTGAATGCTCTCTCCTCCATATCATGAGTAGACACGCCCCTTACTGCTGATTGGCTGCAAGTACTCGGCCCCGACTCAGTTTTCTAAAACGTTTTTGAAAAATTGCATACCCCACCTTTAAAACAGCTTTAACAGCCTTAAAGGATTTGTTCACTTTCAAATTAAAATTTCCTGAAAATTTACTCACTCCCAGGTCATACAAGATGTTTATGTATTTCTTTCTTCAGTCGAAAAGAAATTAAGGTTTTTGATGAAAACATTCCAGGAATCTTCTTCATATAGTGCAGGTCAATGGACTCCAAACGGTTGAAGGTCAAAATTACAGTTTCAGTGCACGTCAAGCGTGACCTTTTCAACGTCATTACGTCATGACTGCGTATCACAGAACAGGCGAGCATTTGTGTTTATAAAGCATATACTTTTTTTTTTTTTTTAAATGACCGATTGTTTTGCTAGATAATACCCTTATTCATCGTCTGGTATCGTTAATAGCCCTCTGAAGCTGCACTGAAACTGTCATTTTGACCTTCAACCGTTTGGCGTCCACTGAACTTTATTATATGGAGAAGATTCCTGGAATGTTTTCATCAAAAACCTAATTTCTTTTCGACTGAAGAAAGAAATACATAAACATCTTGGATGACATGGGGGTGAGTAAATTATCAGGAAATTTTAATTTGAAAATGAACTAATCCTTTAAAGGGATAGTTCACCCAAAAATAAAAATACTGTCAATTACTCACTCTCACGTCGTTCCAAACCCGTAAAACCTCCGGTCACCTTTGGAAAACAAATGAAGATATTTTTGATGAAATCCGAGAGCTCTCTGACCCTCCATGGACAGCAAGGGTCCTACCATGATCAGGGACCAGAAATGTAGTAAGGCATCCTTAAAGTAGTTCGTAATTTTACAAAGCTACAAGAATCATTTTTGTACGCAAAGAAAACAAAAATAATGACTTTATTCAACAATTGTCCTCCACGTCAACCTGGTGCCATTTTGGAGAGTATCAAGATGCATATGCTTTTCCTGCCTGAAAACAACGCATGTGCTGCGCTTTATTTACGAGCAGAGGAATGCACAAGTATGTGCCATACTCTCCATAATGACTGTCCCAGAAGAGAAGAAAACTTTGAATATGTCATTATTTTTGGTTTCTTTGCGCACACAGTATTCTCGTAGCTTCTTAAATTTATGGTTGAACTACTATTTTAACAATGTCCTTTCTATGTTTCTGTGCCTTGACTGTATGAAGGGTCAGAGAGCTCTCGGATTTCATCATAAATATCTTAATTTGTGTTCCGAAGCTGAACAGAGGTCTTACAGGTTTGGAACGACATGAGGGTGAGTAATTAATGGCAGAATATTCATTTTTGGATGAACTATCCCATTAACAAATATTCACGCCAACTTAATTAGAATTATGTCATTGAATAGTTCATCATGGAACATGTACCTATGTCTGTGTGTCTCCCATCTCATACAGTGTTTTCTACACACCCCATGTCTTTCTCCTCCCATTCAGCTTAACTGGTTTTTCCTGTTGAAGGCTGAGCACGTTTATGAGAGGAGTGGCCGCGCGCAACACCTCGAGACCGCCGCTGCGCGTACTGCTGCTGAGAGGAATCGCCCTTCCAGGTCTGGCTCATGAATATTAATTACGTACCGTGACGTTCGCCAAGCTGCCTGATGATTGGACGAAAGGCTAAGAAGTTCTCAAATAAACTAATCCGGCTCTGCCGAAGTCTTATGAATATTAACTAGGAGCGGAGACTCCGGTAACGTTACCAGAGTGCGTAAAATTAATATTCATAGTAGGATTGGTACATCTGCGACCCGCCCTCCTTTCTTTAAAGTTTGAGCTGCACACCTACAATCCAAAAGGACGCGGAGCTTGGTATCTATATGTACAATCTTATGGAATAATTTTATCACTATACAGGTAAATGCACATTATTTCCACTCGTTTATTTGTGTATTATGCTAACGACAGCATTCATTCACTCATATTTCACGCATGTAAATAAACGGTATACTTATTTCGGTAGGTAATATTTATTTTGTTAATCATTCTGTGTACTTAATAGTACCTAAACTGCCAAAATAGTGGGTTTTTTCCACAGCTGCAAATTATACAGGGTTCAAAGACAGACGGTTCATTCATAAGTTACTTATTACCAACCAACAGGTGCAGATTACTGTGCTCCTGTTATATAATGTTTTCTTTCTTCCTTTCCCCCTTTTTTGCTTTTTTATGTATGTAAAACCCTTATTAATAAGTCGATAACATTATATAATTTTTAACTTTAATAGCTCATTTACATGAATATATGAATCTGAGTTTGATGGCATGTATTGATATTTGATGGCACATTTAATTAATTAATTATATAATGTCGTCGGTTATTAGTAAAGTTTCTAGCTAAAAGGTTATTGTGAAATGTAACTATGTAAATTCAGAGAAGCATGACAGAAACGCAGTTAAATAAATAACCCTGACTGATGAACAAAAGGAGGTTATATTGCTCCTCTCCAGACACGCACTGGCCATGTTATTAGCTCAGCATGTAAATTTGTGCATAATAATTTGCATATGTTCCTGGTGAGTTTAAGCTCTGCAGATCTTGCATGCTGTGAACTTACTTTGAACATTAACTCTGTCCATTGACCATCCCAGCTCAAAATGACTGGATCTCAGTTAAGCAGAGAAAGACAGTATGCATTTTAATAATCTAATTTACTTAAAGTTTGTCCATGAGAAGGACATTTTTGTTCTGAGGTTTCTCAAGTAATTAGCAGCTATAATTTTCAATATCTTGGATAGAAATGCTGCTTTGGCAGCAACTCCAATAAATACCGATAAGGGATTGTCTGATAACTGCTGGCTGTCAGCTATTAGTGTTGCAATATATTTTTGAGTAACACATTTTGTCCAACTATTTCTCATCTGACAATACTGGCTTGCTGTTGGACCGGTTTGTTGAACGAAGACAGATTTACACCAAGCCAAAATATGAGAAGTGAGCATTTGTTCACCTGCGGATAATGTTTCAGTGTCTTCGCCTGAAGCATTTGTGGCCAATGGAAGTCAGAAAGTGCACAAAGTAAATTTAGCTTTGCCTAACTTTGTTAGCAGTCTGAGGAAGGGATTTCTTCAAAACTCTCACAACAAGCCAGGCTCTAACTTGTTTTGCACTGTGAGTTTTGCACAATGATAAGAGAACATAGGCGACGGTTTCGAAATGTCAACATTTGGATTGCTTCAGTTCATTTCAGGCTATGACTGGTTACAAATGAGTAATTTCTCCATGTGATGGTGTTAGTCTGCATGCAAACATCAGGTGAAAGTGATGCTGGTCATTTATTGTGGGTCATGCAGGGTGTGTATAAATAGCCTGCAGAGAAACGTCTAGTCATTTCTTGTTCGAGTAACTCTAGTTGGTTGGAAAAACGTAAAAATCTAGCCCAACCTGAGTAACACGGCCTCAGAGAGCTCAACCAACTGGATTGGCCTCTTGTGTCTTTCGCAGAGAGCGCTGTTTTAATGTTTATAGCTGCTTTGAAGTGTTCATTGATTCATTCATTCTGTCTCCACAAAAAAGGCCTAATATACCTGTGAGATCTCCTTTAGGCTGCATAGCAGTTGCAAAGAAGTTGCAATGTGGCACTAATGAAAAATTTACTATTATATAATGACTTTTCACTTTTCTTCAATTTACACAGCTTTTTGTTTTATTTAATAGGCTTAACGCAAACTTCTAAATCTAACCATACAAACCACTGTGTTGGTTAAAGCACAATGGCCAACTAAAGTCATAAGCAGGTCCTAACATCTTTTTCTGTCTTTTATTGAAAGCGAAGATGCTTTATGATGCCTAAAAGTGTCCACTAAGTGACTATTTATTTACTTAGTGATATAAATCAGAACAGCTGACTTGGAACATTCAAACAAAACTTTCCAGAATGCACATTGATTAAACCATCCAAAAACATTTGACTACTTCATGGATATTACATAACGCTTTCCTTATCTCACTTGTACTGCATTCATACAGATGCTCAGAGGTTTCCTCACAGCTCAGGGCTTGTTGTCTTGCTAGCCACTGAAGTGATCAGCACAATGTGTGAGCTTTTTTAGGTTGCTTTAAGAGAAAAGAATATATCATCATAAAAAATAAATTAAATGTAATGGCAATTCATTTGAAAAGTGCCAAACAAAGAACCTAACAACGCTGTAAAAAGTGATAAGTTGACTTAACTTAAAAAAATTGAGGAAACCAGTTGCCTTAAAATTATCAAGTAAATAATAATTAAAAAAATCAAGTTAAGTGAATTGTCAGGTTCACTTAACTTATTTTTTTAAATTATTATTTACTTGATAATTTTAAGGCAACTGGTTTCCTCAATTATTTTAAGTTAAGTCAACATCACTTTTTACAATTAATCTAATTAATAACAAACTGTTCTTGTATCTGATATGACTGACATTTAACCTCAGATTTTCATGACTGCTGTACACACTTGCCTAAAATGTTCAAAGGTGTTCATTTTTCATCAAAAATATATATATTTTTTAGCTTTATAAGATATAGATCTACTTGAAAAATCCTCAAGACTTTCAAAAAATTCCTCAAATTTAAATGTGTTAAAGTTATTAATGCATTTAGCTAAATGATAATACTGAACAAAAAAAAATTAGTGATGGAGCAGTTTTCAGACAGAAATTGCTAGTAATTTCACAAATAATTACAAAGAAACAGCAAGTAACACACTGAATTAAACATGAAGCTTTGAAAAGAAAGACTAAAATAATATTTTCTTGTAAAACTTACTCTAGTTGTTTTATTTGAAAAATCAAATTACAGTTTGTTAGTTTTTTTGCAGACATTTGCAGACACATTTGCATGCATAAAACACTGACACAAGTTTTCAGAGTTTCTCAACTCAAGTGATCAAAAGTGCAATGAATGATGAGAAAATATTTGATTAGAGAATATATCTTAAAAGTATATTAGTTTTTGTAGTTATATTATATTGTGATTTATACTTCTTTTTTTTCAAACATGTCAATCTTTTACAAGAATGTTTATCGTAACATCCCAAAGATATATGTTAATACCACTGAGATCTCACATAGGTGTTTCTCTTTTGTTTTCCCATCCAGGTGCAGTGTGTAGCCATGGCTGCATGGGTGGAGGCGACCACAAGGGAAATGGGCCAATCGCTCATCAACCCAGACAAACCTTCAGTTTCAGCCTCTGCACTCCCTGAATGCACTGGGAAGCCAGCGTTGGGCCCAAAACCCCACCTCATGCCTAAACCATTTGCCCTGCAAAGGAACGCCACCGTCCGCCCAATCAGGGCCCCAAAAACCAACTTTAGCAGAGAGCTCCATCGAGCCGCCTCTTCTGAAGCGCTTTTGGATATCAAAACCCTTGGTGCTGGTGGTCCAAATCCATCAGAATCCATAAAGTCAGGCTCAAACGGCATAGTAAATGGGTCTAATCAAATTGCAGCTCCTAAACCCGTCCCACTCAGCCCAAAACTTGACTTATTGGCTAAGCCTAAGCCAGAACCCACTAAGAGTCCTGGTTCTAATAACCAAACTGGTCCAAACTCAGAGCCTGGTGTGACCGCTGAAGATGTGAAGGACGTTCAGCCCAGGAGCAGAGCAAAATCTTTGGGTTCTCAGGATCAAAAGATTCTCAACCAGAAGGTCCAAGGAGAAGCAGCCAAGACTGAAGCAGACTTCAAAATGTCTTCACGATGCTGGCCGCCTCGAAATCGTCTCCCCGTGGAGCTGACCTCCAAGTTTGAGTCACTGTCTCAATCCGAGAAGGAGGTGAGGAGAGATTCTGAAACCAGCAAGACGGAGAAAGAGTGGCCGCCACATTCTCCTTCTGAGTCCAAACCTTCAAAGCTTCCGGTGGATACAGGAGAGATGGAAGACAAGGATGTCAGCGGAGGCAGCATTAAGAGACGGATCAGCCTTCTCTTCGATCGATCTACAGCAGCTCAGCACAGGGACACTTTAAACAAAAGAGACAATCCAGCTGATGAAATATCTGTTGATATTAAACAGAGAATCCAGAACCTGAGCTTGGACGCGCCAAGGATACGCTTGCCGTCCACTGGTGGTCCTAAAAGGTCAGTGAAGCCTGCATTTCATTTTCACCTCTTTTCATCTCTCTCTCTCTTGATATTGATTTCAATCATATCAGAAAACGTTTCAGCTATTGTTCAGCTTCAGCTATGTCTGTTATGACTAACGATTTGACACAGCCTACAATCACACCGGTGATCAAATCAAGTTCAAGCACTGTTGTTGATCCAGAAGAAACAGCTTCACAAACATCATGACAGGTTTTTTTTTGTTGTTGTTATTATTCATTCTTATTCATTCAAGAATGAAACATGCGAGCCAGTCAATGAACCATTCCTTCAGGAACAAAACAAGCGAGTGAGTCTGTGAATCATGATTTGTTTGAAAAAGCTTGTATCATTCAGGAACGAAACAAACACACGACTCAGTGAGCCATTCATTCTGCAGATTCATTTGAAAAAGCATTGAATCATTCAGGAATGAAACAAGGGAGCGAGTCAGTGAGTCATTCATTCAGCAGATTCGTTCAAAAAAAAAGAAAACTCTGAATCATTCAGGAGTGATTGTTTCAGTTTAATATGTAACCAAATGTTTATTTTCTTTAGTAGCCTAACAAACATTTTTCTTTAGAATCTGTTTCATAATTAACCTAAATGTTTGATTTTTGTCAATTTTGCTGATTTGTCAACAAGATAATGTTATCTATAGCCGACTAACTGATTTTGTTAAAATTTGCAAAAATTTGTTATAGTCTTCAAAACATCAAAATAAACCAATCAATGATGATTTATGCAATTATTTATCAGAAAAGTGTGTTTATGAATAATGTAGCTGAATAATTTGTTGCAAATTTTCTTTTTGCATTGGCCTACTGTGGCAGTAACAAAAAACATTTAATGACAAATATAAATATTATTCTTAGCAAACATAAAAATAACTAAAAATAAAAATTATTCTGTCATGGGGCCGATGGAAATGTATGTATACTCATATATGTTTCTGGCTTTATGTTGTCCTTATTTTCAAAGCTGTAACATATTTCCAAACTCTTATATTTGCAGTCCACCATCTGAGAGGACACTAAGCACCTCAGATGAGACACCACATGAGAGATCATCTGAAAAACCTGCAGCGACAGAGAAGGTGCCTGTTGACAAACCACCAAGTGCGGCAGAAATCAAGAACTCTGCTGTTAGTGTGGAGAATCTAGAAGAAGAGGAAGACCATGAGGATGAAGAGGAGGACTATGTCCCTGTTCCTGTTTACCGAAGGAGCCTAAACGCAGAGACAAAGAGAAGGGAAGAAGAAGAAAAAGAGAGAAAAGATGAGCAGTTAGAGAAAGAAAGACAACAGCGGGAAAGGGAAAGACTTTTGGAGGAGGAGACGAAGGCAAGAGAAATAGAGAGACAGAAAGAGGAGGAACGGAAACGTGCTGAGGAAGAGAGAAAACGGGAAGAGGAAAATCAAAGACAGATGGAAGAAAGGAGAAAGCAAGAAGAAGAACGAAAGAGAAGAATTGAAGAGGTAAGAAAAGAGGAAGAGAGGAGGAGACAGGCCGAAAAAGAGAGGGAGAGACAAATTGAAGAGGAGAAGAGAAGGATTGAAGAAGAAAAAGAGAGACTGAGAGAAGAAGAAAGACTAAAGAAAGAGAGAGAAATGGAAGAAGAGAGGAGGAGAATCCAGGAGTTGGAGAGACAAAGAGAGGAGGAAAGACTGAGACAAGAACGAGAAAAACAAGAGAGGTTAAAGAAAGAGAGAGAAATGGAGGAAAGAAAAGGAATGGAAGAAGAGGAAAGACTGAGACAGGAACAAGAAAATGAGAGACTACGGAAAGAAAAAGAGATGGAAGAAGAGAGGAGAAGAATTCAGGAGTTGAAGAGACAGAAAGAAGAGGAAAGACTGAGACAAGAACGAGAAAAAGAAGAGAGGTTAAAGAAACAGAAAGAAATGGAAGAAAGGAAACGAATGGAAGAAGAGAGATTGAAAGAAGAGGAAAGCTTGAGACAAGAACGAGAATTAGAGAGAATAAGGAAAGAAAAAGAAATTGAAGAAAAAAGACAAAGAATTCAAGAGATTGAAAGACAGAAAGAGGAGGAAAGATTGCGACAAGAGCGAGAATTAGAGAGAATAAGGAAAGAGAAAGAAATTGAAGAAAGAAAACGAATGGAAGCGGAGAGACAGAGAGAAGAAGAAAGACTGAGACAGGAAAGAGAAAGAGAGAGACTAAAGAAAGAAAAAGAGATGGAAGAAGAGAAGAGAAGAATTCAGGAGATTGAAAGACAGAAAGAGGAGGAAAGATTGCGACAAGAGCGAGAATTAGAGAGAATAAGGAAAGAAAAAGAAATTGAAGAAGAGAGACAAAGAATTCAAGAGATTGAAAGACAGAAAGAGAAGGAAAGACTGAGACAAGAACGAGAAATAGAGAGACTGCGGAAAGAGAGAGAAACTGAAGAAAGAAAACGAATGGAAGAGGAGAGACAGAGAGAAGAAGAAAGACTGAGACAAGAACGAGAAAGAGAGAGACTAAAGAAAGAAAAAGAGATGGAAGAAGAGAGGAGAAGAATTCAGGAGTTGGAAAGACAGAAAGAAGAGGAAAGACTGAGAAAAGAACGAGAATTAGAGAGAATGAGGAAAGAAAAAGAGATGGAAGAAGAGAGGAAAAGAACTGAAAGACTGAAAGAAGAAAAACGGAAACAGGAACGAGAACATGAGATGGAGATGGAAACATGTGAAGCAGCAGAGAGATTACGAGAGGAAGTTCCGTCGAGTTATAATTTAATATCGTTTGATGCAGAGGAGCCGGCGGCGTCACAGACTCCCGTCTCCACCCTACAGACCGCTGATGTCTCGCCTCGGCTCACACAAGTGACTTACGATGACTTTTCAGTGAAACACCGAAGATGGGGAACCAAGGCGAGACGTTCCTCGACTCCGTCTCCATCCAGAGAAAGTCCTGCTGCTCCTGACCACAGTCTACAGCCAGAATCAAAGTCCAGTCGTCCTGGACCCCAAGAACCAAGCGGAGATCAGGTGTCTGTGCATGATCTGATCGGATTTGAACCTGAAGCTTCCAGTCCACACAACTCTACAGAAAGCAGAACGCACACATATTTATCTGAGTCCAAACCAGGGGATCTGCTGGAGCCAGAAACAGATGAGGTAAGACCAATGGTGGTTAATTAAATATTGCAGTATAGTTCATAGATTTTTACTGTGATATATATTTTACTTTGGAAGAATCAGAAGCAGAATGAGCTTTATTGCCAGGTACGTTTACACATACGAGGAATTTGTTTTCGTGACAGAAGCTTCCAACATCCATACGCAACAGAATGACAGCGACAGAACAAAAACACAGATAATAAAAAGAAGAATTAAAAAATAGAACAAGGAAATGAGGAATAACAATATACATATTGACAACTGCCGCACACAAAACACAAAATAAAGTCCAGGCCTGGTCCTCTCTCGTCTTGCACTGTCGTCACTCCTCCTTTTATCCTTCCGGAGCTCCTCCGTGGGACTCGAGACCGGTGAGTGGTGCAGGTGTCGCTCATTATCATTAACTCCATCGCTCCGTTCCCACGGCTCTCGGCCCCGCCCCACTCGTCACATATGTACAGGTATATTATGTGCAAATTGAAATGTAGACTAAGTATGTGTGTTAGATAAATAAGTGTATAAATAGTGTTTCACAATTATTGTCAAGTGTTCATGAGATGGATTGCCTGAGGGAAGAAACTGTTCCTGTGCCTGGCCGTTCAGGTGCTCGGAACTCTGTAGCGTCGACCAGACGGCAACAGTTCAAAGAGGGAGTGAGCTGGATGTGAGGGGTCCAGAGTGATTTTGCCAGCCCTTTTGCTCACTCTGGATACGTACAGTTATAAAACAATAAGCCACAAGAGAATTTACGTTACAGTGATTTTACCTCATGTATAGGTAAAACAGTCTAAAACTCCCTTTACCATAATCACTGTAATTCACTTCAAGTTGCTTACTGATTTTATGAAATGGCCCCAAGATTCAAATTATTCAATGTCTAAGGCACATCTTAATAATTTTTTCTATTAGCCTGACTGACATCTGAAAGCCTTTATATATATAATGTGCAATCATAGGTGTGCAATTATCTGCCTTTCAAACACGGCTCATGCAATCAGAATCAGAAAAAAAAAAAAGGCATTTTTATAAAGCATATTATGAAAATAGGCCCCTCTAACCTCAGCTGGTTGTAAACACTAGATGAACACACTCAACAATTCTGGCCTTTTTGGCTTTCAGTAGTTTAAAGCACACAGCAGCATGTAGGGGGTTACTAGCTGGTTAGCTTTAGCAATTAACCCCTTGCTAGTCAAAGCTGTAACTATATTATGGGGGCAAACAACACCTGCCTTTATAACCAGCCATTCAAAGATAACCAGATGTCATGAAAGTCTTTGCAATCAAAGTATTAATCACTAAAATGTCATTCTAACCTAATCTAAACACAAATTTATGGAATTTGCTCAGCGGATGTTTTTATGTTTGTTCTGATGGAAGAAAAATAGTATCTGGATTCACCAAACATCACA
>NC_136734.1:3155000-3450000 GCF_936440315.1 Barbus barbus
ATATCTTCATGGTAACATGATCTTCTTCATAACATGATCTTTACTTAATATCTTAATTATTTTTTGCATAAAATTTGATAATTTTGTCCCATACAATGTATTTTTGGCTATTGCTAAAAATATACCCCAGCGACTTAAGACTGGTTTTGTGGTCCAGGGTCACATATAATAAATACTGTATACACAGTACACACACATATATTATGTGAACAAAAACTTTTATTTTGGACACGATTAATCATTTGACAGCACTAATATTAATATATATATATATAGCCTATATAAATAGTCATGGCCAAAAATATCGGCACCCTTGCAATTCTGTCAGAAAATGCAACACTACTCTCAGAAAATTGTTCCAATTGCAAATGTTTTAGTATTCACATGCTTATTGTTTTTGTTTGCACTGCAACAACACAAAAAAAACAGAGAAGAAAAGTCATACTTGATAAAATTTCACACTGAACTGGACAAAATTATTGGCACCTTGTCAAATTTGTAAGATAATTGCTTTTCAAGCATGTGATGCTCCTGTAATTTGTATTTAGACACACCTGTGGCAAGTAACAGGTGTGGGCAATAGTAATCACACTTGCAACCAGTTAAAATGGAGAAAAGTTTACTCAACCTTTGTGTTGTGTGTCACACTGAGCATGGAGAAAAGAAAGAAGTGTAAAGAGTTGTCTGTGGATTTGAGAGAAAAAATTGTGGTAAAACATGGACAATCTCAAGGCTACAAGTCCATCTCCAGATATCTTAATGTTCCTGTGTCCACTGTGCACAATATCATCAAGAGGTTTACAGCCCATGGCACTGTAGCTAACCTTTCTGGACATGGATGGAAGAGCAAAATTAATGAAAAATTACAACAAAGGATTGTTCAAATGGTGGATAAATGAACTTCCAAACAAATTCAAGCTGATCTGCAGACACAGGATACAACAGTGTCAGCTCACACTATCCGTCGCCATCTGAATGAAAAGGGAGACCCAGGAGGACACCACTGCTGACAAAAAGGCATAAAAAAGCAAGACTGGAGTTTGACAAAACTTATGTGACAACCACAATCCTTCTGGGAGAACGTACTGTGGACAGATGAGGAAAAAGTAGAGCTTTTTGGTAAGCGACATCATGGCACTGTTTACAGAAAAATAAATGAGGCCTTCAAAGAAAAGAACACAGTCCCTACAGTCAAACATGGTGGAGGTTCAAAGATCTTTTGGGGTTGCTTTGCTGCTCTGGCACTGGATGCCTTGACTGTGTGAACGGTATCATGAAATCTGATGATTACCAAAGAATTTTTGGGCGCAACGTAGTGGCCAGTGTCAGAAATCTGCGACTCCACCAGAGGTCATGGGTCTTCCAGCAGGACAAAGACCCGAAACACGCTTCAAAACGCACTCAGAAAGGGTTACAAACAAAGTGCTGGAGAGTTCTGAAATGGCCAACAATGAGTCCAGATCTGAATCCCATAGAACACCTGTGGAGAGATCTCAAAACAGCAGTTGGGAGAAGGCATCCTTCAAATCTGAATGACCTGGAGCAGTTTGCAAAAGAAGAGTGGTCCAAAATTCCAGTAGAGAGGTGTAAGAAACTCATTCATGGTTACAGGAAGCGATTGATTTCAGTTATTTTTTCTAAAGGGGGTGCTACCAAATATTAAGTTAAGGGTGCCAATAATTTTGTCCAGTGCATTTTTTGGGTTCTGTGTGGAATTGTATCAGATTTGACTTTTCTTCTCTGTTTTTTGTGATGTTCCAATGCAAACAAAAACTATAAGCACGTGAATACCAAAACATTTGCAACTGCAACAATTTTCTGACAGAATTGCAAGGGTGCCGATATTTTTGGCCATGACTATATATAAATGTAGATTTAAGTATGAAAAAATATTAACATATCAAAATGTCAGTCAATTTAGTGTCAGTTTGAGAATTAGTTTAGTTAGATTATATTAGTTTTATATAATTTACATTACATCAGTGAAAAGTAACTTTTTAGAAGTTCAATCAAATTAAATAATTATTAGGATGCCTACGTGACAAGGGTGGGTATATATATATATATAGGGTGGGTATATACACTCACCGGCCACTTTATTAGGTATACCTTGCTAGTACCGGGTTGGACCCCCTTTTGCCTTCATAACTGCCTTAATTCTTCGTGGCATAGATTCAACAAGGTTTTGGTCCATATTGACATGATAGCATCACACAGTTGTCGGCTGCACATCCATGATGCGAATCTCCCGTTCCACCACATCCCAAAGGTGCTCTGTTGGATTGAGATCTGGTGACTGTGGAGGCCATTTGAGTAAAGTGAAGTCATTGTCATGTTCAAGAAACCAGTCTGAGATGATTTGAGTTTTGTGACATGGTGCATTATCCTGCTGGAAGTAGCCATCAGAAGATGGGTACACTGTAGTCATAAAGGGTTGGACATGGTCAGCAACAATACTCAGGTAGGCTGTGGCGTTTAAACGATGCTCAATTGGTACTAAGGGGCCTAAAGTGTGCCAAGAAAATATCCCCCACACCATTACACCACCACCACCAGCCTGAACCGTTGAGACAAGGCAGGATGAATCCATGCTTTCATGTTCTTTACGCCTAATTCTGGCTCTACCATCTGAATGTCGCAGCAGAAATCGAGACTCATCAGACCAGGCAACGTTTTTCCAATCTTCTATTGTCCACATTTTGGTGAGCCTGTCCGATTTGTAGCCTCCGTTTCCTGTTCTTAGCTGACAGGAGCGGCACCCGGTGTGATCTAGATGCCTAAATGCATTGAGTTGCTGCCATGTGATTGGCTGATTAGCAATTTGTGTTAGTGGCCGGTGAGTGTATATATATATATATATATATATATATATATATATATATATTTATGTATGTATACTGTTATTTTGAAAGCTGTTGTTTTGAACACAGCTCATCCAGTCAGAAATAATTTAGTGTCAGTTTATTGTACTTTTATAAAATTCATTTGAATTAAAACATCAATGAGGAGTATCAAATTATTAAATTATTATTAGGATGTCTACATGACATGGGCAAACCTCTTCAGTTGTGTTTATGTGCTTTGTGTTTTACAGCCATTTCATCTTCATTTTCTTGGCAACAGCAACAAAATGTCTGATTCAAATACAGTAGGCTTGTGTCACGTGTTGTTTTCCGTTTAGTTCCTGTTTGCCCTTATTTGGTAGTTCCTGTCCTAGTTTAGTTAATCATCGTTTATTCCATTCACCTGTTTTGTATTAATCATCTTGTTTGCTCTTTTGTTCTTGTTCCTTTATAAGTCCTCAGTTCTCCCTTTGTCTTTGCCTGAGTTTAATGTTATTTAACGTTCATTAAAGGAAAGAGTGTGTTGATGCTAGTTCGTTCTCGTGATCCGTGTTTATTTTTACTACAACCACTAAATCCCGTAGCAGCTTGTTTGTTGCTGATGTTTTTATTTGCTTCTTCAAATGCAAAACAGTCCTTGGTTCTTGTTTATCCGAGTGGCAGAAATGCAATTAAGTTGTACTTGCCTGTATAGTGCAATTAAAACCACAGTGCTCCATATATTTTACTGTGATTATGGTTACTCTAATTATGATCAGAATTGCATCATTTACAATATTCTGATGACATGAGCAGCAATGTAATCACTGCTTTAACATAGCAGTGCTTTCAGCTGAGGACACACTGGATTTGGTCAAGCTCTAAGTATGCGCTATAGTTGAGTTTAGTGAGCACCACTAATTATGCTTTACAGAGCTAAACTTGATTCCTGTGAAAGGTTTTGGGGCCAGACAGGGAAGTTTCTCTGCTCTGATCTTCATGTAAATGATTTGCAAAGCCCTGTAGGTTTGGAAGTTTACTTTCATATGCAAAGCAGAGAAGAAAGGGGTGTTTTATGCTTCAAATTATCCTACAGTTTAAACTCCAACATGTTTGAAACAGAAATAGCAAATCTGCAATGACATAGAATTATTTGAATATATTAAAATAATATTTGGATTCCATATTTTCATGTGAACTACTGGTTGAATTTGTAGGTCTACAGATTAAGACTTTCTTGGGTCTTACTGTGCTTACATCGGGAAAATAGAGAAAATATCTGTGCATGTGTGGGATTTCTCTGGTTTATGTATGCTTTTGTTCACAGAACAGTTTAGTAAAATGTTCAGCATCCATCTGAATTTGTGCTTGGAGGGTATTTAATAAAAGTTCATAAAAAATGTGTTTACATAAAGTGGTACAAAGGTCATTTTTATGTATATAGTAACAATTATAATATAAAATAAATATAAAAGTTATAAACCTTTCCAAATATTTTCAATTTATTAAATAATTAGTTATTTTGTCTACTAGTCCATTATATTATTATTATTATTATTATTATTATTATTAAACAACCTCTTTAGTTGTTTACATGCAAATTGCCATCACTGATTATTCACTAAGAAATGTGGTTATTTAACAGCAATTTTGTTGCTATTTTGTTGTACCCAACAACATAAAAGGTTCAATAAAATAAAAATAAAAAGTCTACGAAAAGGCTGAAATACAGTACGATTTGTAATATTGTTAAATATTATTTAAAAATATTAATAATTATTTTAAATGTTTTTAATATTTTTTTAATGTTTTACAATATAATTAAATAAAATTAAACAAAATATAATCAAATGTAAATACTAGGGTGTTGGCATACTCTAGATATTAATTAGTTCTTCAAAGGTTGATAGGATTTGCCTGGTTTATTATCTGCCAGGTGAAAATTGTTCTTTCATATGCTTAGTAAAGTAATATCATAACATAAGAGAATGAGTTCACTTATTTTGAACAGTGTTCAACTCACCTACAGTCATGATATGTATTACAAGTGATGTGAGTTACATAATCAGATTACTTTTTTCAAGTAACTTGTAAATTAATGCATTACTTTCTGTGGAAACATGATGTTACTGTAGTTCTAGACTAAATGTCAGCATGCATTTATTCATCTCACCTGCACTTGATTCAGTAGTCCGTGAAATGCAAACTCAGAATATGACACAGCTTGCAATAATTACATGTTAAATACCTCCGATGACGAAAAACATGAGAAAAAGTATCAAAAGTAATGTAACACATTACGTTGCATAAAACGTAAATAAGTAATATGATTAGTTACTTTATTAGGAAGTAATGCAATATTAGGTAACACTTTATTTCGATAGTCCATTTTAGACATTCTACTAACAGTACGTAACTTTGCAACTACATGTCAACTAGCAGTCATTAGAGTATTAGTAGACTGTCTGATTCATATCTTCTAACACTTTATTTTGATGGGTCCACAACATACTGACTATTAGAAACTTTGCAAGTATATGTCAACTTATTCTACTAACCCTAAACCTACCCTACTGAGAGTTAGTAGACATGTAGTTGCAAATTAATGAGAATTATTTGACATGTAGTTATAAAGTTACTTATGGTTAGTAGAATGTCTAAAGTGGACTATCGAAATAAAGTGTAACCCAATATTATAATGCATTACATTTGAAATCAACTGGTTGTGACTGATGTGTGCTGGTTTTGTTGAAGAATACTAGAATTGTGGTGCTTTAACCTTCAAGGTCATTAATTTAACAAACATTATTGCTTAAATTAGCCAGCGGATTTTGCACTTGTTTGTGTTTTTTTCAATGTTTCAATTGCTGCCAAGTGCTTGAATTTGAAATAAAATCAACCCTATTTAAGTTTTTAGCTGCTATGCCATTGTGAGGTGGTTAAATTTGCTCAGCAGTGGAAGTGTAAAAAAAAATGCGTGCCATCAAAATGCATGTGATGTAAGATTGTTTTAAGAAAAAACGTTGTAAGGTTGGAATACAGTCAAATTAGTAATATTGTGAAGTATAAATCGTTTAAAATAATTAGAAATAAAACATTTTCTATTTGAATATTTGAATATATAATTAAATAAATAAAAATATAATCTAATTGTTATATAAATGTTATGGGGAAAAAAATGAATTTTCAGCAGATATTACTCCAGTTTTCAGTGTCACATGATCCTTCAGAAATCATTAGTTATTTGAAATAGACATGTTTTGTAACATTATAATCCTGAAAAAAAGTATCACAGGTTCCAAAAAATATTAAACTGTTTCCAACATAATAAATCAGCATATTAGAGTGATTTGATCACAGCAATAAATATATCTATTTCAAAATGTATTGTGATAGCCATTTCATACAAATATTCCTATACTTCCCATCTTTAGTTTATACTTACAATGGCTTCTACATAGTTTCTTATCCTGTATGATTATTTAGTGTGGAATAAATATCCTCCAGTTAAACCTATACTTACTTTAAGCGTAACAGCTGGTGTCAAGGAGCGTATATTGCAGCCACACACGCTATGGCTCATATTAGACAAACACAGCCTGTTAGTCATGACAAATAGTCAAACTAATGCACAGTCAAGTATAAAGCACCTGATTCAGCTGTGGTTTGCATAAGGGTTTTGTGGTTTAGCATTGCTCTTCCAAAGTTCACAGATAAAGAAAGGTTCCCACATAAAACCTTTTCCTGTTTTCTCTCTCGGCCCGTCTGTATTTTACTACTTCAAATGCAGTGACACATAAATGTCCTTGATCGTCTTTCATCCCTTCCCCCTTTCTCTCTCTCTCTTTGTTTCTCTGAGCCGGGATGTTGTCACTCATTTGAGGGCTGTGTCTGTTTCCGGTACCTGTTCGTACCTGCAGCGTGTCAAGCGTAAGCGGTGGGCTTGCTATGTTTTTCCATTGGGATCTGTGAGAATTGCACAAGAGGAAGCTTACGAGACTTTCATATCTGGATGCCAGATGATTGTTTTCTCGGATTTGTGTTTCTACCTCATCTAAACAAGAAAATTTCACAGGAGGAGATCAACTTGAGAATGGATTGACGTTAAATGTGTGTTGCGGAAGAACATGCTGGAAGAGCATCAAGGATTGATCGATAACCTGAAGTGCTTTCTGTCATGGACATTGGCGTAAAGTCTGGTCCAGTTTGGATCACAAATCAAGATGCCTACAGAGATGCCGATGCATGTCAGCTATAACGCCCTCTAGACCTCATATCTGGGACTTTTTTCCCCCAAAAAAAGTTGTTTCCCGCCAGATACCACTGTCTTTCCCAACATACTTTGTCAATTGGGTGAAAGAAGATGCAGTTCTTGGGTAACAAATTGTCTGATGCGCAGACGCAGGTGTCAGGATGGGTGGGCAACATGCGTCGCTCCTTACAGGGGGCGGTGGAGATGATGTCAGGTGCTCTGGAGCGTGAGGGAGTAATCGAGGAAGAGGAGGATGAAGAACGAGTGGGAAGGTTTGAGAGGGCCATCTCGCCACTGAGAAGCTTTGCGGCTCGTGGTCGACAGTCCCTTCGAAATCTCTCTCAGCAGAGCCGGCAGCGTTTTTCCCTGCGCAAACGCACGACTGCAGCAAACTCAAATAATGTAAGACTATGCTGAATGTTTTCTGCGCTCTCTCTCTTCTGTTGCTTCTTGCTCTATCAGCTGATCTTTAAGGCATTGCACTTTCTTTGACAGGTTTTTAACAGTGCATTACAAAACATCCATGACTGTTTTTACTGCATGCTCTCAAAATATGCATAAAGCAGAAATTTGATTTGTGAAAGATTTGGTGTTGAGACTAAAATTATTATTTTTCTGAAAAAAAAAAAAAAAAAAACTCCTGAATGGTTAAAAAGGCCTAACATTGCCTAATTTGCTAACGAGTCAAAAAATATCAATAAAAAACATTTTGTACAGGGTTTTTATTTTTTTTCACAAAGTAAGAATTAAGATTTTTCAAATTATGTATATCTGCCTTAATGCAATAAAATAACAAACGCAGTCAAATGCCAAAAGGTTCATCTTTAATGACATAAAAAGTATTCAAAATGTATAATTTAACTTACAATCTGCAAAAATAAGTTCAAATACTTCTATATAATATCAAAGAAATAAGCATTTTGTAAAACAGTCCAAGAAATCAGGATTAGGTATGAAATAATGTCTTTTGAATAATTAATGCATGAAAATGAGCTTAGAATTGAAGAAACAATTGTAATTTATCTCAAAAAGAAGACAGGAATCATGTCTTTGTGCAGGTTTTCTTTTGATTAAGTGTGACAGTATTTGGAATCATAACCCCAAAATTAGTAAAAAACAAGTATTGGATTTCATTCAGCAATGATGCAGGGAGATATTATTATTATTCAACAGAATCCGATCACAATTCCTGTCACTGCACACACATGAGTCAGTGTATTCACGTCAAATACTGTTAAACCGGATGTGAGGCGTTCTGGAATAATTCGGAATCTCGAGCTGTCTAGGCTTGTTTTTACTCACTCGTAAATTTGCTTATCCTGTCATTTTGGATCTTCTTTTCCCTACATGCATCTCTGTCGGTCATGACAGGTCTTGATCCACCCAAAACTCACAAAATGCGATTAACTTGGTGAATATGGCATCCATCCCACAGACGTGCACGTGTGGACATACACTTTAAAAACTTGGGGTCTGTAAGATTTTTCCCTAATGCTCACCAAGGCTGCATTTATTTATTTAAAAATACAGTAAAAACAGTAATATTGTAAAACCATTTAAAATAACACTTTTCTATTTAAATACACTGCCCTCCAAAAGTTTGGAAACGCCCTAGAAAAGTGGGGTTTTGGACAATATTGGCATGAATCCTTTTTAATTTGTGATAATCTTGCACTGATAAGGGACAACACAAACTAGGAAAACATATTTTATTACATAAACAGTTTATACATTACAAACTTACATTTTCGCTTCATCAAAATATCCACCATTAGCAGCTATTATAGCTCTGCATAATCTGAGCTGTCAGTTTATTTAAACATTGACTTGATAGTGTATATTACTCCAAGCCTCCTGAAGGGCTGCCCAAAGATGATTCACACTGGTTGGACACTTCTTACGGACATCACGGTCCAGTTCCTCCCATAGTAGCTCAGTTGGGTTGAGGTTGGGTGATTGGGGAGGCCATTCCATGACAGACATGATGCCAGCTGACTGTTTCCTCTCCAAATAGGATTTGCACAGCTTGGAAGTGTGCTTGGGTCATTGTCTTGTTGGAAGGTTTAGGAGGGTTGGGGTGTTTCCAAACGTTTGGAGGGCAGTGTATATTTAAAATGTAATTTATTCCTGTGATCAAAGCTGAATTTTCAGCATCATTACTAGTCTTCAGTGTCACACTATCCTTTAGAAATCATTCTCATATGCTGATTTTCTGCTCAAAAACATGTCTTATTATCAGCGTTGAAAACTGTTGTGCTGCTTCATTTTTTTTTGTCTAAACTGTGAGGCATTTTTCATCAGGTTTCTTTTATGAATAGAAAAGTTCAAAAGAACAGCATTTATTTGAAATATTCTTGTAACACTTTAAATGTCTTTATACTGTAATTTCTTTTAACAACAACAACAAAAAATCTTCCTGACTGCAAACTTTTGAATGGTACAATTAGTCTGTATAACGTTTGATGGTGTGTTTTAGTTCAGGAGTTGCTGCATGACTTGTGGCTTGTTACTAAAATATCACGGGATGACTCTAATTGTCAGACTTTGTTCCCCTGTGTCTTGTGTTTCCACGTGTTTCCTTATGCCCGTATTTGGACTTCCTGTTCCTTTCCTTGTTTAGAGTCATTATTAGTTCATTTGTCCCCAGCCCTGTGTTTAATTACTCCTCACCTGTTTCTGTTCTTCCACGTTTGATTTCCTAGTGTTCTTAAGCCCTGTGTCTCCCTGGCTCCCGTGTCTGGTATTGTTTGTCTTACCCCCGAGGTCCACGGGCCGTGTGTTGGTTTTAATAAGAAAGGCTTATCGAATGTTCTCCTTGCTCCCCGAGCAGTGTGACACTAATAGTGCTCATAGAACAGCAGTAATTTAGTCCTCTCCTAAATTTCCCTAGTGAGTAACTATACACAAATTAAAGCTACGCATCAGCCATGTTTACATGCACATCGTTTTCCAATGTACATGCAAATTCTGGTTAAGCATTATGCTGCATTTTTAGCAATTCTGCATGTAGACTATTTCTAGGCTTTTTACGGTTTCCCTTATCACATAGATCATTTATGTTTGGCCATGAATAGATGTAAATGAATATGTCAATGCTGTAGATTATTACAAATAAGGTGTTGAAATGACAAAGAATTCCAGTGAATTCCACTTGGATTGTGTTAAATAGCAGGTGCATGACCAAATTCCAATAATAATCAGATTTTCATGCTCATTCATGTAGTCACTGCAACAGGACTGATTCCTCTATTTCTTTACTCCTTTAAATCTAGTTCCACCATTGTTTCAACAAGTAGCTGAAAACTCATCGTGAGTTATGTATTTCTACTACTTTCACATTTCGGTTTCATCTGTTGGTTTTCAGTTAAAAATTAGCATGAATGATGAATGTTAAAAAGGTAGGCACTAAGTGTACAAAGTTTCATCTTAGCTGTGATGCAAGATGAAATTGTTACAGTTGTTATGAAAAATAAAATTCACATTTCTGACACATCGACCAAACAGAAAAACATGTTGGCTGATTAGAATGACAAAAGGGGAAGAAAATTTCCAGATAATTTCCCAAACCTTGCAGAAATTTTAGATATTTTCAGATACTTTTCGGAAAAACTTTTGGAAAGTCTAAGTAATTGCCGATAATTAATTAATTAATAATAATAATAATTGTATATATATATATATATATATATATATATATATATATATATATATATATATATATATATATAAATGTAGAACTTATTTCATTTACTTTATCTGTATTATTTCTGACAGCTACAATAAATAGTACCATATGAAGCTTTGTCTGGTAATATTAATATGATTTTTATTGCTGTTATTGCATTTGATTTTAAAAAAAGTGGGTTAATATAATTTTTAGGTGATTGACCCCAACTTCTGTTATTTATTTTGATCTTTGTCATTATAATTTTTACATTTTTGCCACACATTTCTTATACCAAAAGCATCTTACAGTTTCCCCCGGTGTCCGTATAGAAGAGAAGTGAATCAGTAAAGTGTTCAGATCAGGATATAGTCCAGCAGTCATTGCTGTGTATTTATGGGATTGTCTCTGTAGAATGAACATTACTCGATGTCCTGCTCACAGAGAGCTTGTTTACGAGGAAGTGTTTTGTTTCCTAGTAACAATTCTTATACGCTGACATGTTTTAAACAGCAGAGTGACGTGAAATTCAAAGTATCTGGTCTGTGTACAAAGACTGGTCTGGATACGTGAGAGAGCGTGTGTGTGTGTGTGTGTGTGTCTGTGTCTGTGTCTGTGTGTGTGTGTGTGTGTGTGTTTGTTGTGTTTGTATAGGACAGTTTCGCCCCTGTGACCATGCCAGCTCATTAAAACACGTATGCTTGGATTGTTGATGCTTTTCTGTTTGCAACGTGTGTGTGTGTGTGTGTGTGTGTGTGTGTGTGTGTGTGTGTGTGTGTGTGTGTGTGTGTGTGTGTGTGTAGCTGAGTGTGAGTTAACATATCACTTAGCACCAAAATGATAGGCTAAATTTGTTGTCATACCTGCCAACAGAATGTGAATTGATAATTTACTGATCATAAATTAGAATTATTATGTTTATTTTTATTATTATTTTAGTTTTTGTTATTTTTTTATTTGTATTTTGCTTGCTTTGAAGTTGTATTTTGCCTTATGTATTATGCGGCTCTAGTAGTTTAGGGACCAGTTCTTACAATTAACCAGTTGCTTATGCATATCACTACTGATAAAGTATTAATGCCTTATTCTGCAGGACAGTATTTTAGATCCCTAACCTTAACAACTACCTTGCTAACTAATAATAAGCAGCAAATTGGGAGTTTACTGAGGCAAAAGTCATTGTTAATAGTTAGTAAATAGTGAAAATTGGTCCACAAACTGAAGTGTGACCGCAATCCTGTTAAATGCAGTCACAATACAATACAATACATTTTCAAAATATGTATATATTCTAGCCATTTGGTGAAATGTCATCTATCATAAAAACACGGAGGCCTACAAATATTTTGGTCTTCGGAGTTTCGTTTGAATAGCTTGACTTCAGGAATGTGTCATGCCAGGTTCATTATGAAATGACAGCAAAAGAAAACTATTTTTTTCATCAACTGAATCCCTTTGATCTAAAGCATATACTTAATTAATATTTCAATAATTTAACAACACATTTGCATGTTCTTTAATGTCGGTTAACTGTCACATGACATGCAAGTGATCAAATATTTCATATCATTCTAGTAAGTGGTATATTTTCATCTTTTATTTTGGTCATTGATATTTTTCCTTAATATGTCATTTTCAGCAGGACTTCACTGTAATCTGAGTTTTGAAGTACGTCTGTGTTTGTTTGCTCTCATTAAAATGCTTCAGAGTCAGTTGAAGGACGGTGAACCCGAGGAGGATGGAGTTGCAGAACAGGACACAGAGAATATAATCGATGAAACTGACGAACAAACTGAAAACAACGACACTGTTAATGAGTAAGAAATATCTACAACATTCATCATCACTTTCATTGCCACAATAAACCGTCAGTTGTCTTTTGAACATCTGAGTATCTCTTTTAGAGCAGTGTTGTGGAGCTACGAACTAAAATTAGAATTGCTACTACTGACTTTTTCAGCGTCTCAAAGCAATGTCGCTTTTCCAGTCATTTTCATTTCCCTCGGTGTCAGGTGACAAAATTACTATCTTGCTGTGATTTTATGTTCTGTGTACACAGACTTGCAGCCGAATGAGTTTATGAGGGAATAATAAAACTCTCAAGTCTCCAGAGGTGGGTAGATTACTCAAAAACTGTACTCAAGTAAAAGTAAAAGTACTTCTAGAAATATTTACTCAAGTAAAAGTAAAAGTAATAGTCTGAATAGTTACTTGAGTAAGAGTAAAAAAGTATCGGATAAAAAAACTACTCAAGTAGTTAGTTACTAGTTACTTTGGATCATATCTGAATATAGTCTATTTTTATTTAGATATATAGATTACATTTATGTTATGTGTATGTGTATACACACACACACATACACTGCCGTTCAATATATATATATATATATATATATATGTATGTATGTAATTTATTTCAGTGATGCAAATCAGAATTTTCATCAGCCTTTACCCCAGTCTTCAGAGTCACATAATCCTTCAGAAATCATGTTGATTTATTATCAGTGCTGCTCTTTTTAGCTTTCTGTTCATCAAAGAATACTGAACAAAATGTCACAGGTTCCAAAAAATATTAAGCAGCAAAACTGTTTCCAACACTGGTAATAAATCAATATATTATAATGATTTCTGAAGGATCATATGACTCCGAAAACTGGAGTAACAGCTGATGAAAATTCTGATTTGCATCACTGAATTAAATTAAATTTTAAAGTAAATTAATTATGTATTATCCTATAACCTCTGAAAACTCCTCACATGACTGCTCTGAACATAACGAAACAAATGCATATTGACGGATCTTCTGTTCTGCAAAATGTAAACAAATGTAGCCTATATTTTTGCAAGCGTAAATATTGTAAAAATATGAATATTAATTGTGTCTAGAACAGGCCGCGCGCCGCTGCGCAGAGCTAACGCGGGTTCCGCGGGTGTTCATTTCATACTCTGTGACAGCTTATTTAATGTATAAATTATACATTGTATTTAATGTAAGGTACATGTACAACAAACTGGTAATGTCATAGTGGTATCGTGGCCTATACCTGTGGAACAGTAGACAGCACACGCAGTGTTCATCTAATAAAAGATCTTCATATAGCTCTAGCAAACAAGCCTTTGCAGATTTTCTTTCAACTGACTGTAGATCCAAAGCCACGTCTTCAACGCTCTTGATGTTCTTAAACTCTCTGTTATCTGAGTGAGAACCGCTTCAGAGACTCAGCGCGTGCGGCAGGGAACTGAACGAATCATTCAAACTGATTCGCGAACCGATTCACTGGTTTGCCAACTGATTTGATCAAGCCTTCGAACAGAATCGACTCAAAAGAATGAATCATTCGCGAATGGGCATCGTTCATTGTCCAGAGAAAAGTAGACGGCACGTTTGGAATAAACTGAAGCATTTTTAACTTGTATTGCATTAAGATAAAGTAACGAGAGGAGAGTCGCCCACAGTAACGAAGTAAAAGTACCGTTTTTTCTCTAAAAATATACTTGAGTAAGAGTAAAAGTACCCATTTTAAAATATACTCTAAAAGTATTAGTTACCCAAAAAATGTACTCAAGTAAATGTAACGAAGTAAATGTAACTCGTTACTACCCACCTCTGCAAGTCTCCTAAAAAGCCTTCAACTAACTTCAGCTAATTTTGTATAGATGATTCATGTTTCAAAAGATTCAGTGATTAATCACTCAATATTTATTCTTATTATTAAATGATTAGTTTGTTAAATGCTGCTTTTTGTATCTAAATCATATAAATTAGCATTTTATCATTTTATTACTGTAAATTTATGTGTTCAAGTTTGATGTCATCCTACATGAGATCCACACTTGTTATATTTTGGATAAATTTTGTTTTTATTAATCGAAGGAATTGCATAACTTGCAGTGTTACACTAACAGATCCAATATAGCTTGTAGTTAAACAGTGTTAGTTTTGCTATTATTGATATAGTATTATAATTTTTTTGTTTTGTAAATTTTAGGTAAAAGCTGATGATTTTTTTACATTTTTTGTAGTTATTGTTTTTTAATATATATGTTTTTATTAATTTTATTACATCAATTTAAGCTAAATGAAAATTAGAAATGTTTATTTGGCGACTACCTAAAATAAAATACTTTTTAATATTTTTGATCAGTTGATATTTTTAGAATTTTGGGAGGACTACGCCCATCTAATCTTCCAATTAATGTCCAAGTATAAAATAAGATTACTCTTCCCACTTCCGTCGTTAGTTCTTCCGGCATCCCTCCACCTCCCCATCTCCTCCTTTATGCATATTTATTTCATTTATCCTTCTGTCTATAGGAGGGCTGTTGGAGCTCAAGTAGAATAAGAGTCTCTTGCAGACATCAAGCTAAATCTGTTTACCAGTAATGCTAAGATTATATGGGCACACAAACTCGTTCATTTTATTTTGATTAAGACTGTTTTTAGGGGTTAGTTAACTATGATTAACCCTGGTGTAAACTATCTTCCCCAATGCTGCATTATATGTATTTCTCTTTAGACTAACAGTCATCAGACATCAGTTTTGCTCAGACTGTCTCCTAGTGGTCATGAAAAGCATCAAACATCAGTTCTCTCTCAGTAGACTTACGTGTGGGTTGATTTCATGTTTTTATCTGTTCAGTCACGCTACACAGATCAGAATCAATCAAGCCTTGCAGACACTGACTCATGCCAGACGACGAAATACATCTACTGATTCAGACCCAGCAGACGTCCCAGATCAGGAGGAGCCCGGACCACTACCGCTTCTTGAGGTACACTAAAGTAAAAAAAAAATGATGTAATAAAATTATTTAAATAATATAATATAATATAGCTGATTGTGCACCTGTTAATGAGTGTATTGCTGGATCAGTCTGCAGCTCCTCTGTTGGACTCCAGCGTTTTCCATTCGAAGGTTGCTCTGGGAAAGAAACGGAGCATAAAGCGCACCAGACCGTCACGTGCGGTCCGACAGAGAGGCGCCCTGCCCGCTCTGACAGAGGGAACGCAACCCGACTGGAGGTTCTGTGACTCCACAGGTGGGGTCAACACATCACATCATTTTACAGTACATTCAACATCCAATTGTAACTCTGTGTTACATGATGTTACATTTTCGGCTGAAATCCTTTAGAATCTGTGTGACTCAACTGTAAAAACTCACCTTTGACTGGTTGAACAAAACCAATCTGTTACAGATGCGAAAGATCAGTGTTCCAATGGAGCGGACTCTGAATCAGAAGAGGAACCATCCCAGGACTTTACGTCCTCTCCAGCCCCCAGCCAGCCCAAGAGAGTCCCTGTGTTTCCTGGGATAGACCCTTCTGCCCTCATGGTATGTCCCTGCTGGTTTTGGATGCCTAAACCACCTGGGGTTAGGTTTAGGTTTAGGCTTGGTTAATTGAAAAGACCATACTTGTACTAAATTTAGTGTTGCAGTGACTCATGAAACACCAGTAACACCTTCACATAACCACACTCCCAGTTTCTATTTTTGGCACGCTGCTCTGCTGACAAAGCAACTTTATTTTACCCAGCCGTCTGAAATACACTACTGTTTAAAAGGTTGTGAGCAGTAAGAGTTTTTAATGTTTTCCAGAAAGTTTTGTACTTACCAGTCTTCAGTGTCACATGATCCTTCAGAAATCATTCTAATATGCTTATTTGCTGCCGAAGAGACTTTTTTTATCAATGTTGAAAACAGTTTTTAAGCATTAAATCAAAGCCAGATTGTGATGTTTGTGGTTTCTTGTCTACTTATTTAAATCATATTTTGTTTACAATCTTTTTACTAATTGTATTAAAATTATTTAATTACTAAAGCAATCTATATAATGATAGTTTGTACGCCTCTGGTTTGGGTTGAAAATAAGATAACAAATTTTTTTTTTAATGATTTAACATATTTTACTTTACTGGATTTACTTTTTGCTGGATCTGCTTTACTTTTCAATATTGATCTGTGGCTATTCTGACAAACCAACAAAGCCAGTAGCAAACCAGCATAAATCAGCCTCAACTAACAGAAACTCTTTATTTTATTCATTTCTAAGTTTGTCTTGTCTTTCTCTCGCAGGCCAAGCTAAAGCGGAGAAGTAGAGCGATAGAAACAGAAAGTCCAACAGAAGCACAGACGCCTCCGTCGGTCCCCTCACGCTCTCCCCGCACACCCACCATGGCCCTCGGCCCAAGAGTGCTGCCCCCTGTTGACGCCAAGGACAGTGGGTACGTGTGAGCAGAAACTTGTAGTAAAAAAATATTTTATTATGCTTATGGAATTTGATGCAATCACATTTTCATTGTCAGATGAGTGCATTTTAACTCTATTAAGCCTACTTTATCATATTTGATAGATTTCTAAGGCTTCTAAATGATCAACATGATCAAAACTTGAAAAACCTGTTGTAAAACCTGTTGTACACAATCTACTGCATGCCTTCTGTGGTCTGTTTGATAGTTCATACTTTTTAGCAAGTAAAAGACATTTTATTATAATTGTTAAGTTGTCCACCTTCAGCTCGTGCTTTTTGTTTTGTTGTTTTTGCTGTGAAATCTTTACTAATTTTCATGAAGTAAACATTAGAATAACTTTCATATTTACAGTATATAGATGAACAATTACTGGACTGAAGCAACTTAGGTTTTTTTATTATCCAGGCATCATAAATCATGATTTATAAAAACCATGTTAAAATGCGATTATCAAATATGATCATCAAACTTTTGATGAGCGTTTTTGTTGATCTCTCAATTATTGTATTGCATTGCATATGTTTTGATCATAAAACTATCCATTTAAATGTCATCTTACTAAGACATTTTACTGGAGATTACTGATATTTATATGCATTTTTGTAAGTAGTCTGCTGTACCGTATACTACATTACAAGAATTTCATACTTTTTAGCCATATGGACCACAAAACCAGTCATAAGGGTCAATTTTTAAAAATTGAGATCTATAAATCATCTGAAAGCGGAATAAATAAGCTTTCCATTGATGTATGGTTAGTTATGATAAGACAATATTTGGCCGAGATACAACTATTTTCAAAATCTGGAATCTGAGGGTGCAAAAAAGTCCAAATATTGAGAAAATCGCCTTTAAAGTTGTCCAAATGAATTCTTAGCAATGCATATTACTAATAAAAAATTAAGTTTTGATATATTTACAGTAGGAAATTTACTAAATATCTGCATGGAACATGATCCTTACTTAATAATATCCTAAAGCTTTTGGCATTAAAACTGGTTTTGTGGTCCAAGGTCACATATAAATATCAGCATCCCCACCAAATTGCATATATTTGCTCCGTTTGGGCCTCTAAATAAAGTTGGGGTTTTTTTCTCCATATTTTCACCATATCGTAATATATGAGTCATAGAAGCCTAATGCATCAGATATCATAAAAATAAAATAAAACTCATAAAAATGATTTTGAATAGTTTGTCCCAACGGTTCAGTAAACGCTTATAGACAAAAAAAATATTTTTTTTTACTATTATTTCATATGTCAAACTTTAAAGGATTCATTTCATAGTACTGCTTCAGTGTTTGTTTTATTGTTATAATTATCTTTGATACACATTATGGTGCTTCATTTAGTCTGAATACATCATGATGATTTGAATAAGAATAATCTGAATTATGTCAAATGTAATAATTGTGATTAATGTAAATCCAGGTCCGGCTCTTCACCCTCCTGGCTGCTTGAGCTCAAATCCAAGAAGCGAATGAGTCAACCTGAGAGTGAAGCGTGAAGCTCAGGTCAGTGGATGTGCTGGAATCACCCGTCCAGTCCTCTGATTCCCTTTTAAATCATCAAGCTTCACCAACAATTCCCTGACAGCCTTGGAATATTTCCTTCATCTGTTTGGAGGCTTTGCCAAGATGTTATGCACATTTGTATTTTTACATGAAAGTCTGTCATAGTTGTTTGGCAGCATTATAGACAGTGTGCTTGAAAAGCATGTGCTGTTTACTGTCAGTCTTGAACCAAGTTAATTTTACAGTTATTTAATTTTGTTTACATTTATTAATCCAGCAGATGTTTTTATCCAAAGTGAGGTTGCTTTATCCATCGAGTTCCTCCAGGGGCCTAATGTGCGTATCTCAGATGGTGGAGAAACAGAAGTCAGTATAGCTTCAAGCTACAATGCACTTTAAATGAGTCGGATCACTGGAAAAGGTGCCTTAGGGCTCTTAGGCATTATATATATATATATTTTTTTTTTTTTTCAAATTTAAATATTGTGTTTCTAAATATTAAATGTCAAAAAAAAGTTTGATCTTGAGATGTTCATTGCTATATGAAACTCCTTTTTCTTTCTCTAAATTGTTTTGGTTCTGTTTACAGCATGTGCCATTCCTTTTAAGACCAGCTTATAGACATCATTTGATTTTGCTCACTGCTTTTTTGTTTTTAATCTTTTCTTTTCCATATTTGTTTCTTTAATTAATGCTATAGTGAGCAGAAAAGCATCATGTGCTTGGATCAGGCTGATTATCATTTACAAGGTTATGTTTTATTGCCAGTGCCTTTACAGTCTGCCAAGAACACTTTTACAAACACAAATCAGACTTACAATAATGTATAATAAGTTGTTTAATTTTGAAATGTTTTTTTTTCAGTCATGTTTATTTTTAGACTTCAGCTGTGTAAATTGCTGCTTGAGGAAGATGTTTACCTGTTTAATGTTGGGAAACGGGAGTTGTTTTATATGAATTATGGATTACAATCATCTTGATTAAATATTTTTCTAAATGGGAAGCAAGTTTGTCTTTGCTTATGTGTGGAAGGACTGAGATATCAGAAGGTATCAGTAGAGACAAGGACAGAGCTATGAAAACAGGGTATCATTGTTACATTTATGGACATTTTAAACCTAAATTAATGCATTTTTTATTATTATTATTGATAATTAATTTCCTTTCACCCAAAATCTTTTTAAAAATGCCATTTAGGTTTAATTTAAATATATATATACATATTAATATGTTACATTTAATGTATTTTATACCAAAATTAAGCCATTTTTAATTTGTCAGTTTCAAAAGAATGTATTTTTGTTTGTTTTTTATTAAATAATTATTGATTTCCTTTTTGATTACCAGTAGGTCAGTGAAAGAATGTGATGTTTGTGCTTGGAAAGGGAAAAGTGGGAAGTCCAAACGACTGTTGTTTATTCCTCTGTTTATTTCATGTATTTTCACTCACTCTGGATAATATATTGTGGGAAATGTCTCCATTTCTAAATTACAAATGTAGGTCTTAGACACTTGCTCAGTAAGGTGTCTAATAAACACTTTATCATTTTAATGTACATTGCAAGAACCATAAATTAAAATCTCCTTCAGTGTTTTGGCACAAACCTTAAATGCATGTACCAGGAGTGTTGGTGCTATTATATTGTTCCGTTATGATCTGTGCACTTCATTGATATTCATTTTTATTTACTAAATTTGATTAGTTTTTTATTTAAACATGCAGTTCAAGTGAGGATCTTCCAAGTGGTACAACAGCAGAATATAAAAAGATTTTGTTCTGAGAAATTGGTGACCTGCCATTCTTACCCCAAGCAACTATTTCTACTTGAGCTAAGCCATAAAAAATACTTTTGTAGGTATAACCTAATTTGTCAGATTGAATTACAGCACTGGCTTGCATTTCTAACCAATCCTGACCATTATTATTAAGTACTCGGAGAGCCACTTAAAAATAGAATCCCTTATCAATTTAATTTGTAATAATTTAAAATATATGTTACATTTGTCAAGTGATTTAAATGTTTTGTTATTGAATAATTGATTTTCTTTTTTTGAGTTGCACCCCAAGTTTTTTTTAGGAATTTAAGTTGAATTTTGAAAAATATACATATTAATTAATTGTTACATTTCACTACATTTATACCAAATGTCAATTTCAAATAATGTTTTTTTGTTTGTTTGTTTGTTTGTTTTCCCCCTTTTTTAAGGTGCATCCCTTGTCTTTTGTAAATGCAATTTAAAATGAATAAAAAAAAAAAAAAGCATATTAATTCATTGTTACTTTTAACTGCATTTTATACCAGAATTAAGCCATTTTTTATTTATTTGTCAATTTCAAACATGACTTCAGTGTTTGTTTATTTTATTATTTTTTATGAAATAATAATCTTTTTTAAGGTGCATCCCTTTTTGTAAATGCAGTTTGAATTTAAATATATTGAATTTAATATAGTGGGATATACATATTGTTACATTTACCTACATTTTAATTAAGCCATTAAATTGCATCCACCAAGTCTTTTTAAAGTGCAATTTAAGTTACATTTAACTACATTTTAAACCAACATTTTTTTTTTTTTACGTGTATTTTTTTCCTTACATGCATGCTTGTCTTGGGCAAACAATTAAAGAAAACAATCACTAATTTTGAGAATCCATCAAATGAGGGTGAATGGTCCAAATCTGTGGCGTGGGTTTGGGCTCAGAGAGAGAGAGAGGGAATAGTGAGCAGGGTTGTGATGACAGCAGCTGATCCCGTCTGAATCCTCTTGGCTCGCGCCCTGTCGGTGCCCGCTGTACCCACACTGGCAGCAGAGCAGGATGGTGGCTGCGGGCAACTCCTGCCAACTCACGGCCTATTGAGAGGCAGTCTTACGGACACAAATGTGAACGACAGACTTGCTGCATCAACAGCAATCGATGCCCAACCCATTTCTGCTGCTGTGGACGGAATTAAACCATAAATACCCCCCAGGTCCCCTCCACTCGCCCCGGTACACCCTCACCTCCATACACACTCCTCGCACACACACACACACTCGTACACACACACGCTGAGAGAAAGTGGAGGGGTGAGAACTGCTGAAGGTGAAGGACGGGAGAAACAGGTAAAGATGCGTTCAGCCTTCATCTGAACTATAACTTTTCACATATGCGCTGGCAGAAAAAAGAAAAACTAAATATTACTGTCATAGAAATCTGTTTTAGGATTAATTGGATACCTACTGTATTGGAATTGAAATAGAGAAATTGCTATAAAAGAGAAAGGAAGTCATTTTTAGAGAGATCAAGACTAATCTATTTCCAAACTTTTATTTAAAACAAGAAAGTTTACTAAATGTTTTTTCTTCATTGTCATGATTGGATCTATTGTTTTAGAGTTTAAAGCCTTTAACAAACCTCTTTTTGAAAAATATTTAGTGAATTTTTTTTTTTTTTTTTGGCATTACGCTAATGCATCTTGAAAAGAAAAGCCACTTGTTTTGATAATATTTGTTTTGTTTTTAGTTATATCCGTCCTACCAAAAACATTTTTACAAACACAACACGTTGCAATTATGAGCATAAGCCGAGTATAATTGTGTCCCTTTTGAATGTTTTTCAGTCAGTGTATTGTTTTGTTTCTTGTGTTGTTTCTTGTTTTTTGTCTTGTTTTGCTTTGCTTTGCTTTGCTTTGCTTTGCTTTGCTTTGCTTTGTTTTGCTTTACTTTGCTTTGCTTTGCTTTGCTTTGTTTTGCTTTACTTTGCTTTGCTTTGCTTTGCTTTGTTTTGCTTTGTTTTGCTTTACTTTGCTTTGCTTTGCTTTGCTTTGTTTTGCTTTACTTTGCTTTGCTTTGCTTTGCTTTTCTTTGCTTTGCTTTTCTTTGCTTTGCTTTGCTTTGTTTTGTTTTGCTTTACTTTGCTTTGCTTTGCTTTGCTTTGCTTTGTTTTGTTTTGTTTTGTTTTGTTTTGTTTTGTTTTGCTTTACTTTGCTTTGCTTTGCTTTGCTTTGTTTTGCTTTACTTTGCTTTGCTTTGCTTTGCTTTGCTTTTCTTTGCTTTGCTTTTCTTTGCTTTGCTTTGCTTTGTTTTGTTTTGCTTTACTTTGCTTTGCTTTGCTTTGCTTTGCTTTGTTTTGTTTTGTTTTGTTTTGTTTTGTTTTGTTTTGTTTTGTTTTGTTTTACTTTGCTTTGCTTTGCTTTGATTTGATTTGTTTTGCCCAATCTTTCAAAAACATTTTTGAAAAACACAATATATGTGTGATGATGAGCATAATAAGCTATGTTTAATTGTGTCCCTTCTGAAGTTTTATCAGTCATTACTTTTTGTTTTGTTTTGTTTTTCCCGTATACTACCAAGAACATTTTTTTACACACAATATATATATATAATGTTATGAACAATATACAGTACATCTGTTTAATTGGTGTTCCCTTTGAATGTTTTTCAGTCATTGAAATAATGTTCATTTTTATCATTCAGTTGTATAAATTGCTGCTTAAGGAATATGTTTACCCGTTAAATTTTGGGGAAACGCAAGTTGTGTTTTGTAAAAAAGTATAATAATAATAATAATGTAATTAACGGTTATAAATATTTTGCATAATTATGCATCTTTCTTTAAACTAAATCCCTCTTTTTTATCCTCGTTATCTAATGCAACAATATTCATGTATTTATAAGCGTCTAAATGTGTTTTGTGGCCATTCACTTTAGATTAAATCTCCTATTTTCTTTTGGTTTAATATTTAATTGAAGTTATTTATTCTTCTCAAGTTTTTAGCACTCACACAGCAATGGCTGGTGTGTGACCCTGTTCAGAACCACTTTTTTCTCATCTCTGATGTGTGTTTATGTGTTTGACAAGCGGAGAGATGTCGGATCAGCAGGGAGTCCCAGATCAGCAAGTCGCTGGGAAGAGCCAAGGAGGAGCAGGAGCGGTTTACAAGGTCCAAATGCACTGATTTATACAGTTATTTTACACAGTCAAAAAGCCCAGAGGAAACACTTTTATAGCTCATGAGACTGAATGGATTTTCAGTGTTTCGTTTAAGTATCATCTACAGCTTGCATTAAAAGGGGAAAGGAAAGGGGTGTGTGGCCAAGTATGGTGACCCATACTCGGAATTTGTGCTCTGCATTTAACCCATCCAAGTGCACACACACCGGGAGCAGTGGGCAGCCAATGGCGCCCGGGGAGCAGTTAGGGGTTCGGTGCCTTGCTCAAGGGTCTCACCTCAGTCGTGGTATTGAGGGTGGAGAGAGTGCTGGTTATTCACTCCCCCACCTACAATCCCTGCCGGACCTGAGACTCGAACCCACGACCTTCAGGTTACAAGTCCAACTCTCTATCCATTAGGCCACAACTGCCTCCCTAAAAGACACAATGAGCCAATAGTTGACACACGGTGAGAGTATTGAGCTATAGATGAATGTGGAAAATAAATGTCATTTGAATTTGATGAGAAAATTTGATGAGAAATTTTTTAGTTCAAGGAATAGTTTACCCAAAAAATTTAATTTACTGAAAATTTGCTCAACCTCAGGCCATCCAGGATGTAGATGAGTTTGTTTCTTCATCAGAACAATTTTGGAGAAATGTAGCATTCCATCACTTGCTCTCCAGTGTTTCCTCTGTAGTGAATGGGTGCCGTCAGAATGAGAGCTGATAAAAACATCACAATAATCCACAAGTAATCCATACCACTCCAGTCCATCATTTAACGTCTTGTGAAGTGAAAAGATGTGTTTATAAGAAAAAAAAATCCTTCATTGTTTAACCATTGTTAAAATGCAAGTCATCTCTCCATAATATTGCTTTTTCCAGTGAAAAAGGTTTGAATCAGAGGAGAAATCTGCACTGATCAAGCACCGTTATTATAGATTATGGACTCATATTTTGGCCAGAAGTGATAGTTTAAAGTTAAAAATGTCTTAATGATGGATTTGTTTCTTAAAAACACACAGTTTTCCGCTTCAAAAGATGTTAACTGATGTGCTGGAGTGGTGTGGATTATTGTGATGTTTTTATCAGCTGTTTGGACTCTCATTCTGACGGCACCCATTCACTGCAGAGGATCCAGTGGTAAGCAAGTGATTGCTTGCAAGTGACAGAATGCTAAATTTTTCCAAATCTATTCTAATGAAGAAACAAACTCATCTACACCTTGTATGGCCTGAGGGTGAGTACATTTTCATTCCTTTTATACTGAGATCTCTTGACTTCTGATTGCAGACTTTGATAATGTGAGGTTACTTCTTGAGGAGAAAATTCTGAACAGCAAATGTCTCCATTTGTTTTTCATTTAATGACATTCTTGTCTATGGGAAACAAGAGCAGAATGAAGTTCTTTATTAAAATGAATGTGACAATTTACATAGATGATTTTACAAATGACTTACACAGAAATTTCATGAATATATGTTGAATCATCTTAACAGGCCTCACTGTTTGAATTCGAGAACTTCCGTGGAAAAAAGGTCGAGCTGTCTGCAGAATGCAAGGACTTGATTGAGAAGAACTTGGAAAAAGTTGGATCAATCATAGTTGAGTCTGGCCCGTGAGTACATGCTTTCTACCACATTATCTACAACCACAAAAGGAGGAATGAAGAATGTTCAGACTGTTCTTGAAAGCAAAAGTTTGAATATATGCAAATTGGATTTAGGAGAAGGAGAATAGGAGAAGGTTTTCAGAAAGTTTTGCACACAAATGATAGCATAAGACTTTAGAAGATTATAGCATACAACTCAATGGAGTACTTACTGTGAATCAGTGCTAATAAAAATCCCCTGTAGTTGTACTTTTGATATACTAAACTGGTATACTTAAAGTCTGCTAAATTAGAACGACTAATTTTGTGCTGAATGCACTGTAATTGTGCAGAAGTAGTGCTGAAGTTCAACTAAATACATACTAAAGTATATTGGATTGTGCAAAAGTGGAACTGTTGCAAGTATACTTTAAATATCTTGCATTTAAAGACCAATAATATTCAAAGATAATACAGTCCTCATCAATAGTGACATTAAAACAAATTTTCATTATAAATTTGATATCAGTAAGTCTCTAGCGATATGTCAGTAAATATATTAATAGATCTGAACTATTCTTTGTTTTAAAATATATTACTTTTTTACTAGGGTACATTCAAATGGGTTCAGATGACAAAAAAAAGTTTGTAAATTCCCTGCTTTAATCTAAATCAATCATCCATTAATCCATCCTGATCTTGATGATCTTGTCGTAGATGGGTCGCCTTTGAGCAGAAAGGCTTTCTGGGAGAGCAGTTTGTTTTGGAGAAGGGAGAATATCCTCGCTGGTCCACCTGGACCAACAGCCAGAGCAACTACTGCCTCCTGTCCATTAGACCTCTGAAAGTGGTGAGAGACTCGTTCACACCTCACACCTGCTTAAAGATCTGCTCTGCTGTCACGGCCCATTGAGTCTTCTGTTTACGCTCCATTACAGGACAGCGCCGACCACAAACTACATCTGTTCGAGAACTGCAGCTTTGCCGGGAGAAAGATGGAAATCGTGGATGATGACATTCCCAGCTTGTGGGTTCACGGCTTCCAGGACCGTGTGGCCAGTGCCAAAGCTGTCAACGGAACGTGAGATTGAGAGTTTGTTTGAGATCGCTTTCATGCTGCTGTTATCCAAAGACCATTAACTCTTGAACCTTGACTTTTCAAGACGGTCTTGATCTTTGTTTCAGTCCATAGTTTTCCTGATTACAGACAGTCTGTACGTTTAAAGTCAGCGTGATCTCAAAATGGATTTCTTTAACACATCTGGTCTTGTGCATGGTTCATCAGTAAATGTTATTTGAAAGAAAAAAGTTTGGGGTTAGTAAAAAAAAATTCCAAGGAAATAAATACTTTTATTCAGCAAGGGTGCATTAAATTGATCAAAAGTGACCCCCCCACCACAACTTTGCTGCTCCTGGTGCCATGCTCTACTGGTTTATTATTGTTAACTATGTCGTATGCAACGTTATTGTTAACTAAAATTAAAACTATAACCATTAAAAAAAAATACTTTCAATAACATAAACATGAAAAAAAGGATGTTATGTATTTTATTTCAGCTAATTTCCAAGGCAAAATTTCTCATTTTTGTTCTGTTTAGATTGACGTAAAATAACTAAAAGTAAAAACTGAAACTTAATAAAAAAAATAACTATATAGACATATTTTAAATAAAAAGTGAAAATGACAAAAATATAAAATTTTGTAAAATTTTAACTAAAATTTAAATATAATATAAAATAAAACACAAATATAATTAAATATAATATCAAATAAAACACAACTGCTTAATGCAATATTATATATTCTTTATATTATATAAGAATATAGAATAGAAAATAGAATAGAATATATGAAAAGAAAATAGAGCAATAAAATATCTTTCAAAATATTAACAAAAAAGTAATAAGTATACTGTACATTTAATAAAGTTTACATCAATAATCACAAATAACAAACAATTAAAAAAAAAAGGGAACATTAGAAAAAATAAGTCAAATCTGACTCCATTCTTACAAAAAATAGCTACTTTATCCAATCATAAAAACAAGTCTGTTGTTTTTTTCTTGTTAAATATAATTTTTTACATAACAAAACTAAATTAGATTGGATTCAGATGCTGTTTCATGTTGACTTTTAGTAGGGCAAGTAAACCTACAAACCAATCAGTTTCTTCCATTTTCATATTTATTTTTCTTGTTAAATAGTTTGTTTCACATGACAAAAGTAAACTGGACTGCAATATCATTTCATGTTGACTTTTAGTACAGCAAGTAAATCTACAATTAGTGTCTTCCATTTTCATTTTTATTCATGTAGAGATATCTTAAATTCATTTCTTATTTAAAAGATCATCAATTTTAAACACCCTCTTAAAAACAAAGATTTTTTTATTATTGTTGTTTTGGTTCCATTAAGAACCTGTACCATCCATGGAATCTTTCCATTGCACAAAAGGTTCTTTATTATGGAAAAAGGTTCTTTAAATTATAAAAAGAAGAAAAATGGTTCTTTTTAAGAACTGATCACTGAAATGTTCTTTGGGGAGCCAAAAATGGTTCTTTATTGGCATTGATGTATGCATGAAGAACCTTTAAGATCCATAGAACCTTTCCATTGCACAAAACAATCTTTAAAGATTATTCATATTATTAAAACATGAATTAGAAACAAAATGAACTCCAATCTCTTTCCTCAGCTGGGTGGGCTACATGTACCCTGGCTACCGTGGCCGTCAGTTCGTGTTTGAACATGGCGAATACAAACACTGGAACGACTGGGGAGCCACAGAACCACAGCTGCAGTCCGTCCGACGTGTGCGTGACATGCAGTGGCACAAACGGGGCTGTTTCACTGTCCCCGACCCGGTTCCTAAACCCAAACCCAAACCCAATCCCAACCCTAATCCCAACCCAAATCCCAATCCCGCTCCCAATCCTGCCCCAGCCCCCGCTCCCGCTGCCCCATCCGCCACGGCTGCCAGCAGCTGAAGGAGAACGGCCAACCCTGCCGATGACCTCTGCCCTGCACCTGCTCAGAGGACCATGAAGAAAGCTCGAAATCAAGAGTGACTGCCTTGCCTCTTGTGTGTCTATCATTGGAAATAAAGGCCTCGGCCCCATGTTTGATCTCTGACTTTTGGCTCGTGTCTGATTAGATTTGTTTCTATTAGACTGATACAACACTGAAAATAACACAAGTGTGATGATGGAAATGCTGCATTTATCTGATACAGTAAAATCAGTGATGATGTTAAATATTATTACAGTTCAAAATAACTGTTTTTTATTTCAATATTTATAAAAATGTAATTGATTCCAGTGATGCAAAGCTGATATATATATATATATATATATATATATTTTTTTTTTTTTTAAGGAAGGAAATTCTTGGTCTGAATCATTTGCAAATAATATTTTAAAGCTGCAGTCCGTAACTTTTTTTTGGTTAAAATTTATCCAAAATCAATATTTGAGCAAGTACATAACCAGCCAGTGTTCAAATCTATCACCTTTCTTTAGCCTGATTCACAACTGTTATCTTATAATAATGTTTTCTAATTTGAGTGGTACGGGTAGGTTTTCACGGGAGATTTGAGCATGCTGCTGCGTCATTACGTCTGTCCCGGCTACTAGGCTATCCCATGTGAGGATCCTATAGGTGCCGGCTCGTTTATAGTCTTTTCTTACAGCAGCTAAAATAATTAAATGTATAATTTTAATGGCGGATTGTAATGCAGAAAGGATTATGTTTATGAAACACGTGAATGAAATTAAATTATATTCCAGTTTTAAATGTGCTTCTGATTACAGACTGCCTGGGATTACACAAGATTTGTATTTTAAAGAAAACCAGTTCGAAGGGAGCATAATTTGCTTTAAGAATTTCTTAATATGAAATTCGAATGGCATGACAATTAGATTTGACAGTACAGAAATTGAATTCTATACTCTATACTTGACTATACTCATAGTCACGCAATGCTGATGACGTTAACATTAATAATTTGAGAATAAAGTATAACAGCTATAATACTTTGCATGGTTTGATGTGATATGAGCTAACCAATCGTTTGATTTAATCACTGTTAGTAACTTGATTTATTGTAATGCTTTTTTCCTCAGTTGGTCAGAACAAAAATGGCAGACTTGTTACTAACTTGTTCAGATGGCAATATACAGTGAAAAGTCTTATTTGGGTCATATATTCCAAGACGTAGGGTAGAATCTGTGATTCCTAAGTATAGGAACACCTTATAACTGTTTAGTTTTTCTTCCCCTCCAATCATCATAGGCCTGCATCAGATATTTGAAAAAAAACGGCTTTTCAAGTTGGCTATATTTTTTAAATCTACCATTGCTCCTCACAGTTTTTCTAAATAGGTCAACTATCAGTGTTCATATGTGTGTACTTCTGTTTATGTCCTCTTTATGTCTTTCCTGTCTCTTTGTAAGTCGTTGGCTCTTGGCAGGAGTTCAGCTGAGTCATGTGAACGCAGAACAAAGCGTGGCAGCCTCCAAAAATGACAACTAATGAAATAACTCTAGTCTGATGTGGGCAGGCCAGGGCTGGGCTTGGCATGGTTTGGCATTGCAGTCACGAATGATGATGAAAAAAATATGCCAAGCGTCCACTGCTGGTCCAAATGGCCTATCCATGGCATACCGATGAGGTTACCAAAGCAGACCAGGTGTTTCTATGCCTCGCCAAACTGGCAGATTTGGTGAGGAAAACACAGATGTGACTCTAAACTCTGATATAGATGTTGAAATGTCTATTTTGCAAGTTACTGTGAATCTCACATTACTGTGCAACAGATAATTATGAAATCTCAGTTTGCAGATAATGGTAAACTAAAGCAGCTTCGGTTTAGTTTAAAATATAAGATAATTATTTTTATTATTTTTAACTGCTAATGATTGCATTTTTTATTTAAAATTGTAATAATAAAAATAATTATAATTTAATTAATTTAAATAATTTAATTGAATTATATTTTTTTTACAAATGTCTTTGTATTCATTTTAAATTGCACCATTATTATTAGTAATTATTTAGTAATTATTTTTATGATTTTTTTTATTGTATGATTAATTTGTATTTTCTTGTTATTAATTGTAATAAATATTATTAATAATAGTTTATTATTAATTGTAAGCTTTTTGTGTTTATTGTAACTGCTAATAATGTTTTAATTGAATTATTATTTTTACTAATAATTTTTGATCATTATTTTTAACTGCTAATGATTTTTTAATTGCATTGTTATTCTTTTGTACTAATTTTTCATTGTTATTTTTAACGGCTAATGATTATTTTTAATTTAATTGTTGTTTGCTATTTATTATTATTATTTTGATTCCTTTTAAATTATTTTTCTAATTATTATTTTAAAAAAATTGTTATTAAAAGCTAACTGATTTAATTTGAATCAATTTTCATTCAGAAATTGCCAGTAAACTTCACTAAAGAAACGGCAAATAACATGAAAACCTTATAATAGAATTTTCTTGTAAAACATACTCTGATAATCTTTGTTTGTTTGTTTTATAACTTTGAGAAAAATAATTTTTACAGTATATTTGAAGGTCTTATTCTTATTCCAGACTGCAGAAACCAGGCATGTTTAATTCAAGCCATAAGCAATCAAAGCTAAATATCTCATTATGTGACTAAAAGCCTGAATTTTCCATCCACTTATTTTGATGTATTAGCTTGTAAAAGACTATTATTTTCTCTATATAACAGTTTGTAGATGGTGCTGCAAACAACCTAGCTGGAAACAGAACAGATGTGTGATATCTATTCAAATGAGATTTTAAATAATTGCATTCTTTCTAGCGTGTGTCAGTTCAGTTGCCGGATTTAAGAGGAAGCCGTTCCTTAAAAACAGCAGAACAACAGAAACGTGTCACAATTTGAAATTCGATTTTAGAATCAAACGATTTTTTTTGACAAGTTTCCCCAAGGGCTTTTAATAACCCTATTCTTTCATTGTTCATTCGTACGTTTCTTTTCTTCTGTCTGAACAGGTTCACATTGATCCGGGTCATTGTGGAGATGTTTTTCTGAAGCCAGTCAGCTGCGCTCTGGTGCTCAAAATGTTTTGTTACTCATCCAGTTGGCTTCAGCGGTTGTGAAATTATGCATTACAAACAATATGATGTCATTAGAGAGTTTCTTCTGCTTTGTATTCAGACCTTTGCTGTTCTGAAAACAGTGAGAAGTGTCTATAGCCCTTTATTAGAGTCTTTCTGCAAAACATATCGATGAGGCCTTTCTGTGCCTCACCAAACTGCTATAGTGCAGGCAGATTTTGGTGAGGAAAACACAACTGTGACTCTAAACTCTGATATAATCAGTGTAGATGTTGAACTGTCGAAATATTTTGCAAGCTATGTGAATCTCACATTATTGTGCAACAGATCATTACTGATAAAATTATTGATAAAATCTAACATTTTGCAGATTGAACTTAACCAGCTTCATTTTGGTTTTAATAATTTTTTAATCATTATATTTAACTGCTAATAATCATTTTAAAATTATTTTGAATTTTGAATTATTGTTTTGTACTAATAATTATTTATTGATTTAACAATTTTTTATTATTGTTAAAACTAGCTGTTTTTTTAGAATTTGCTTTAAAACCATTTTATTCAGAAATTGCTAGTAAATTCATAAAAAAAAACAGAAGTAGAAAACTGAAATAGTATTTTCCTGTCAAATGTAATTCAGTAATATGTTTTTCTTTTTTATTTCTTATTTTACAATCTGAATCCAATTTCATGTTAGTCAATTTTATGAAATAATGACAGAAAAAGACCAGTCAACATGGAGAAAGAGTGTGTTTTTCCTTCATATTTAGTCTTGTTTGCTTCATATTTTTGTGGAAACTGTGAATAGATCAAAAGAACAGCATTTAAACCAAATAGAAATGTTTTGTAATATTATAGATGTCTTTACTGTCACTTTTGATGAATTTAATGCACCCTTGGTGAATAAAAGTATTCATTTTTCAAAAAAGTAAATATAGCGACCCTAAACTTTTGAATAGTAGAGTATATTATTACATATTTATATTATTTTCCCAGATATATGCTATTTCTAAGATGCTTGATAAAATGAATAATTAATTGCATTAAAGAAAGCAGTTACTGTTATAAGTAGTAAACCCAGCCTTAATTGTTGAAGTGTGCTTGTTTTGGAGAGCAGGAATAGCCCAGGTAAACACAGATGTCCTTACATTCCTCAGGCGGTTCCCCTGCAGCGCCGTGACCGCCGCTCACTTCACCATGGACACGAACGTGTGAATTTAGAGTGTGTTCAGTGGATTCCCAAAGAGGCTGAAGCTTTCAGAAGCCTGTTCACAGCTGTTGAAACATGGGATATCCCAGTGTCTAATGATAGCCAACAGCTCCCCGCAACGGAGCCGCACTCCAACACACACAGTCTTCACCCTCAGCACAACAGAGAGCACTAAAGATGATCAAATGAGTCTGATATTCAGCCTATATCTGTGGTCATTACTGTGACTCTGCCCTGGATGATCCACCATAAGAACACGCTGAAGCTGCTGTGCAGTGCTGACTCTGATGACTTGATCACTGTGTAATGTATAGGCTGATGTGGCACTGCATGACATTTCATGTGTGTGCTATTAATGCTGTCTAAATGAGCTAAACACATGGGAAAGCAAAGACAGCTTCACACAACTGCTTCATCAAACGCATATCATTGCCATGACTTCATGCAAATATTGCACATATATATATGCATAACTTCAATCAAATGATGTTTGTGATGATATTTTGTAATTTTAAAAAAATCCTAAATCAGTTTGGATGTATTTATTAGTATTTTGAAAAAGTGCATTCATACACACTTCATCTAAATAAATGTTTTATTTATTTTTGTTTATATATAATTCTATTATCGTTTATATATAATTCTATAATCATTTTATATTTGGTTATCATCATTATCATCATTTGCATATTATTTCATGCTTGCATATAATTGCATATCATTTTAATAACCGCATTATTAAAATCAATATTAGCACCATTAGTATTTGTTGTATTACTTATTAAATTGTATTATTATTTTATTGTAGTATTTATATATTATTTAAATATTCAATGTTATATTATTGCATATTATCTGTAATAATTTATTACCATGTTTTTTTATATTTTTTATTATAAAATTAACTATTAGTACCCATTATTGTATTTGTAATATTTTTATTATTGTATTGTAATATTTATTAAATTATATTCTTATATCTAAGTTTTAGTTTTAGTTTAAGTTGAAGAATGAATGAATGAATAAATAAATAAATAAATCTGAATTTAAAATGTTAAAATCTAAAATGTTATATTAAAAAAAAAACTGGAAATATGTAACAAAATTAGTAAAAAAAAAAAAATGAAAATCTAAAAAGCTACTTAAAAACATTTATAAAAACTAATACTATATAAATAATTATACTGTTCACTTATCATAATATGTGACCTTGGAGCCCAAAAGCAGTCTTAAGTAGGACATGTATGTTTGCAGCTATAGCCAAAAATACACTGTATGGGTCAAAATGATCAATTTAGCTTTTATGCCAAAAATCCTTAGGATATTAAGTAAAGATCATATTTTATAAATGTCCTATCGTAAATATATCAAAACTTAATTTTTGATTGGTAATATGCATTGCCAAGAACTTCATTTGAACAACTTTAAAGGCGATTTTCTCAATATTTAGATTTTTTTGCACCCTCAGATTCCAGATTTTCAAATAGTTGCATCTCAGCCAAATATGGCCCGATCCTAATAAACCATACATCAATCATCAAACCTTATTTATTCAGCTTTCAGATGATATATACATTTCAATTTTGAAATATTGACCCTTATGACTAGTTTTGTGGTCCCGGGTCACATGTACTGTATTATAATTAATTTAAATATAATTACTTTTCATACATAAATATTATATTATATATTACAAGTAGGGCTAATATTTTATTACCATATTTATATTCGTTTTATAAATAAATTAAATATTAGCACTCATTATTATATATATTTTTATATTTACTAAATTAATTGTGTGTGTGTGTGTGTGTGTGTGTGCGTGTGTGTGTGTGTGTGATAACCAATAGTAGGCCTATGATTAAATTAAATGATAGCTCAAATTATAATCATTTGTATATTTTTGGATATTATGTGTTTGCAATAATTTTGTCATCGTTTCATAGTTTGGACGCTTTTCCTGATACCTCTCTGTCGGTCAGTGAGCGAGCGCTGCGCATGCTCGACTCACCTCGGGCTCGCGCAGCTCGTGCACTTGAGTTAAAAACTTCTCCGCGTGAGATTGCGGAGCGCGCACGAGACAAGAAACACCGCCGCGCGGTGAATCACGGGCTCCCGCTCCCGTTCCCGAGTCAGAACCACCGCGAAACATGGACGACTTAGGTGAGTATGACCCGCTTTGACATTTGGCATCGGATAATCGTGAAAGCAGAAGTTTGACGCGACGCTAGAGCGCTGGATGGACGCTGTAGAAGCGAATGGAGCGCGGAGCCGCTGCCAACGTCAGCGCGACTGCAGCAACACGCTGGAAAACGCACGCTCGCGCCGCTGGACGCCTGTTTAGAGCTGCTCTTACGCGTTATATTGATGTGTTCCAGCTGTTTGGTGTTGTGTGTTGATGCTGCAGTTTACAGCTGCTTCTGAGTCATATCAGACCCGTACTAGCGCAAAACCGCTTGGAGCTTTATATATAAGTGTAGAGCATACTTTTGGTGCTAATTATTGTGCACAGTTCTCGTCTGGTTGATTCTTAGTGCAACTTCTTCAATGTGTCAACAAAACAACAATGTGTCATTTTGCACCAGACCTCAAAACTTCACAAATACGCACCTAAAACTTTCTGTTGGTTTTGATGGTGTGCATGGGATTGCATTGGCTTTAATAGAGGAATCGGCTCACATGGGTTGCCTGGACGCTTTTATTTCAAAACTAGTAGTTGTTATTGTTGGCCATTGACTAGTAGTGGTGCACTGTTGATCCCTTAATCTTCAGCTTGATGTTGTAACTTGTTGACTTGTTGCCCAAGGCGATGAGAAAATGAGCCTAATCTAACTCATCTCAGTATTACTGCCTTGAGGCTGCTGAGTGGAGTTTTCATGAGTGACATGTTGTTTAGTGAAGTTATTTTTGTTAATCTCTGACGACCAATCGCAAGCATTTGTTTAGCTCAGAGAGTTTAGACATTACTGTAGGAGCAGGGTCAGAAATTAACCAGGACTGGCGGCTAAAATGCCAAAGTGAAACTAACTAAATGGCTTTAGATATAGTGCATTCCTCTTTTTATTTGATATTTGTGGACTCTTTTTGACAAATTTAATTACATTTTTATCTAGGCTTGTTGCTTTTAGCACCTTTGCTGATTCACTTTGTTAGAAATTAGTTTGAAAGGAGTAAGAAAATGGAAAAATGCACCCATTGAAAATGAATATTGTCCCCCATTTCTGATGCTGTGTGGGGAGTCAACCAGTTAACGTGTATTTAGTGCTTCAACTTTACACATCAGATTAGACTATTGTATGTTAGAACAGTCTTACATAAAGCATGAATATGTGAGATTTCTATCTTCGCTGGAGGGAATGCTAGAAAGATGTCGTTATTTGATGACGGTGTTGTTTACGTGCATTGATTTTTCCCAGTCTGAATAGATTCAATCCAATTACAGATTCTGAATGAATAACCTTCTCACTGATAGCATTTAATGCAGAAAATGCGCAGGTCTTTGTCGCAGACCATATTTTTTGCAGTGGTTTGTTATTTGAAGGAATAAGGACATAAATGATTTAATTATGTAAGGGAATAAAAACAGTAAAAGAACTAGAATGTATTGTAAAATAATCAAATATTGAAAGATTTATTTTAAGATATGCACATGTTCACTCTTAATCGCATCCCTAATTTGTCAAAAAAGACTTTGCTAGTTTAATCTAGTCTGCTAGGCTAACATTACTTGTTTCATTATGAATTACCTGAATCGTGTCAATTATAGCCTATATTTTTTTATTCAGTCCTCTTACATTTCTATTGTAAAATAGTTGTCTCTTTCATGGTTAAAACTATGCTGGAATTAATTTTTAGCTTATGTCAATGGTAAAGCATGAAGAATGTCAAATATTGAACATTTAGCCATTTCTAATTATTGATGGGGAAAATGTCCATTCTGGTTACGGCCCTGCACAAGTATGCAACCTCAAATGCTTCACAAGCTCGATTTGTTTTTGCCATTGTTGCATTCTGAAATGCATCAGACCATAATTCATAACTCAACAGAAGTATGCATTGCGTTTTCAACATGGCTCAACATTTAGGCTGATGAAAACTGTCGGATGCATTGATTAACATGACTAGTTTGCTATTTAACAGGTTTTAAGATCTGCACCACTGTCTTGTTTAATCAAATAGAAATTTTCTTCAGGCTTAGCTTAACTGGATATTTTTTCACAGAGTGAGGTTTTTACACAACTTTTTATTGCAGTTTTGGCTGCATGTAGATGTAGCTATTGTATCATGTTCAGTGTGTTTCACTAGAGCAGGTTTGGGTGTCGTATTGCAACTAAATAGTCTTGTATGAGCTAATCGTCATGTGATTTTAGACAGAAAGAATTATTTTCATGAAATGAGTCAAGATGCTGGGCAAAGCTTCAGTCTTTCAAACACACAAACCTATATTTAGCAGTCATATGTGTCATCCTGACAGCGCTTTAGTGTCCGTCTCGTTGTAAACCGTCTGTTCTCTTACTGATCACAGGAGCCGTCTAAACTCTTTAATGCAGACTGGCATAAATGGGACGCAATCTCTAGTGTCTTTTCATTGCAAGACTTTGCTGAAACTTGATTATACTTGGGTCATTCTCTTCCAAATCATCCAAATTTCAGAAACTTTCCTGGCCAAAATTTTGGGGTTTGTTAATGTGTACTATTTAATAACTCATGAAGCCACAGTAAGATATCTATGAAACTGAACCATATGGGGCCTAAAAATTAAGATGGTAAAAGAAAAGCTTGTTAAGAACCAGCCAAGCAAAAGAATATTGAGATGTCTTTAATATTTCTCGAGTTACAAGCATTCAGACTTAAAGTAGTTTTCCCCCTCCAATTTGGTTCCAAATGTAAATATACATCCATGACATTTAATATTTTGTCTTTCATCACTATTTGTTTGTCTTTCTAATAATTTACAAATGGAGCCACATTGAAATCCCAGTATCTCTGGAATCTGAACCATATGTGGCCATGGACCACAAAACCAGTCATAAGTGTCAATTTTTCAAAATTGAGATTTATACATAATCTGAAAGCTGAGTAAATAAGCTTTCCAATGATGTATGGTGTGTTAGGATCAGACAATGTGTGTCCGAGATACAACTATTTGAATATCTGGAATCTGAGGGTGCAAAAAAATCTAAATATTGAGAAAATCACCTTTAAAGTTGTTCAAATGAAGTTCTTAGCAATGCATATTACTAATAAAAAATTAAGTTTTGATATATTTACAGTAGGAAATTTACAAAATATCTTCATGGAACATGATCTTTACTTAATATCCTAATGATTTTTGGCATAAAAGAAAAATCTATAATTTTGACCCATACAATGTATTTTTGGCTATTGCTACAAATATACCCCAGCGACTTAAGACTGGTTTTGTGCTGCAGGGTCACATATGGGGTCTTAAAAAATTAAGATATCACAAGAAAGATATGATAAGAACCAACATCCAAAAGGATATTATGATATCTTTTATACTTTTTGAGTTACAAGCATTGAGACTTTGGAAAAACAGACAGAAAAAGTGCTTTTTCCCATTTTTGAACTGTCACCATTGTCATATAATGCAGCAAGGATAGCTAAAGTCAATGGATTTTACTAATAGACCTGGCAATCTCTGTGTAAAAATAAAATAACGATGCTAAAATCTTTCTGAAGTCATTTTCCCCTCCTGCAATTTTGGTTCCAAATCTCAGGTGAAAATTGTCATTTTGACCCACAAAATAGGGGATTACTCAGTAAATACTCATCCATGACATTTAATATTTTGGCTTTCTTCTTCATGTAGATTTGCATCACAATCTGAATCAAAAACCATTTCGAGAGCATCTCTGCACAAATATTCAGCAACGATAGAGATGTGCGGATCTTTGTTATTGAGTTCAATTGCTTTTGTTCTCTGCAAATTGTGCACAATAAGACCAAGAGTGTGCATGAAGTAAATAGACTCCTGTTGACTTCAGTGCACTTTCACCTCATCTCATCAGGCCCGCATCGACTGTCCTAAATGGCACACAAACAGTGATGTCTTTCTCCTCTGCAGTGTAGCGTAGATCGAGGCAGACATTGAGATCGCAGGTTGTTTTAGCCAGGCCTCTCCTGTAACCATAAGCCTGCACTGTGGGCTTTGGAGGACCGCTTGAACCTAAAAAACCTGTACGCCAGCGTCCTTTGCAGTGTATTGTGCCCTGAGACAGTTAATGCGATGTGCTTGCGCAAACAAATCTGTCTGTGTGTGTCTCTTAGTGTAGAGAAGTCTGATTCATAGTAGCAAATCAGATTACACTACCGTTATGGGAATATTTACCATTTTTACATTTTTTTTTAAAGTATGCTCATCGAGGCTGCATTTGATAAAAAAATACAGTGAAATAGTATTATATTTAAAATAGCTGTTTTCAATTTGAATGTATTTTCAAATGTAATTTCTGTGATCAAAGCTGTATTTTCAGCATCATTACTCCAGTCTTCAGTGTCACGTGATCCTTCACAAATCATTCTAATATACTGATCTGCCGCTCAAGAAACGTTTCTGTGTATTGTCAGTGTTTAAAACAGCTTTATATTTTCGTGGAAACCGTGATCTGATTTTTTCCAGAATTTTTTGATAAAGTTCACAAGAACAGCATTTCTGTTAATTGCTATTAATGAATTGCTATTAATGTTTTATAATATTGACCCCAAACATTTAAAAGGTAATGCATGTACATTAATGTGAGTGTACTTTACATTACCTTACAGCTATACTTACTAAATAAAAAACTAAAAAGCCATAAAACACAGGAGAGCTGAGGTTCTGCTGTTCACTTGTGTGTTTATGATCGCCAGGCAATTGCACACAAATACAAACGGACAGAATTAGACACACACAAATCAGTTATTATAGCAGTGTCGAGTGTGTGGTGAAATCTGGGCTGATCGTTAATACTGACTTTGTACTGATAAAATGCAAAAAATAAGTCTAAAATGTATCTGGACATATATGCATCTAAGATCCATTTCTTATAGTTATGACTTGATTTAGTTTATTCGCCTGGGCGTTATATCTAAATTATGTCTTGATATGTTTCAGTGTTTGGGACTTGCAATAGCTGTTTTCACTGTTTCCACAAAAATATGAAGCATCACAAGTGATGCTGAAGACTGAAGTAATGATGCTGAAAATTCAGCTCTGATCACAGGAATAAATTACATTTTTAAATATATTCCAATAGAAAACAGTTCTTTTAAGGTGTAAAATATTACTATTTTTTACTGTATTTATGATTGAATAAATACAGCAAAGGAGACTTCTTTAAAAAAAAAATACTCATAAATGTTCTCAAACACTGAATATGTATTTGTCCAGTAATTGAGTTAAAGATTGAGCTGTCATTCGGTTTTAGTCCATGATATAGTCTGTACGATCAGGGCCTGGATGTTTAACCTGGTCCACCCATGTGTGCACAAGGTGATATTTCTCTAAATGATCTGGTGAGTATCAGAAAGGATTGTGTGGAAGTGAAGTGACATACATTCTTTTATGTCTGACCTAAACCATCTCATGTGCTCTGAGTTTGCTGATGTTTGTAGGGCTGAACTGTGATGCTCTGTTGTATATAGTGTGAAATTGTTGTTAGAACTCACAACATGGTGTACAAGCACATTAGCACTCAACCGTTGAGTTTGCTCTATGCATTTAGATGCAACACTGGTTTGGTGATGTTGAATGTGAGTTAAAGAAAGCTCACCTAAAAAATAAGATTTCTCATTTACTCGCGCTTGAGTTTTAACAGAACGTCTAAGCATCTTGTTTCCATATGATGAAAGTGCATCGTGATTTCTGAAAAAGACAAAAATATGGACGCACTTTTTTTCTGAGTTTGATTCTTGCAATTTATCTCTTTTTTCGCTCCGCCACATATTTTCAACAAGATAATACACACACACACACACACACAAACTTGTGATTTTTTTTTTTCTTTAGTGCTGTCTAATAGTGCATCCAAAATAAAACTTTTCTTGACATTATGTGACCCTGGACCACAAAAACCAGTCATAAGGGTAAATTTTTCGAAATTGAGATTTATACATCATCTGAAAGCTGAATAAATAAGCTTTCCAGTGATGTATGGTTTGTTATGACAGGACAATATTTGGCTGAGACAGCTATTTGAAAATCTGCAATCTGAGGGTGCAAAAAATCAAAGAGAAAATCGCCTTTAAAGTTGTCCAAATGAAGTTCTTAGCAATGCATATTACTAATCAAAAATGAAGTTTTGATATATTTAAGTTGGAAATTTACAAAATATCTTCATGGAACATAATCTTTACTTAATATCCTTATGATTTTTGGCATAAAAGAAAAATCTATAATTTTGACCCATACAATGTATTTTTGGCTATTGCTACAAATATACCCCAGCGACTTAAGACTGGTTTTGTGCTCCAGGGTCACAAATATGGGTGTTATGTATATATGAATACACACATGTACACTATATATTTTTGAAAATATTTACATGCATTTACACGTATATATTTATATTCTATAATATATTTAATATATGAACAACATTTTTCTTAGATATATAAGTGTGTGTGTATTTGCCTTTACATAGGCCTAATAAATATACACAGATATTATGTAAACAAACTTTTATTTGGGATGCGATTAATCACGATTAATCGTTTGACAGACTTTTCACAATTCAACTTACAATTTGAGTTTTATTTAGCAATTCTAAGAAAAAGCATCAGAATTATGAGATCAGAAGTCTCCGTCACTGTTTTAAAGCAGACAAATGTTGATCTGTTGGTTTGGATGAGTTAAAATGACTGTATGAACTTCCCTTGGTGATTGTTAGTCACATTGCAAACACTCTCGCAACGGTTCCTTTTCTGGGAAGGAGAGCTTGGTTGTGATGTGTAAACACTGAGTGTTTAGTGAAAGGTGAAACGCTCCAACACACACACACACACACACACACACAGGCTTCATGGTGAAATGCACAAGTCCAAACTGTGACACATTTGTATGTGTTATGGTGAGAGAATGTGATCATTTTATCTTCCTCCCATAGCTTTTTTCTGTGTTTTTGTACTGTGAATAACTGTGACTTTCAGACTCGGTTAACTTGAATTTATCAGGAGTGTATCACCTATTTGCAAGGCAGATATGGTCACATCCTATACAACACATAGCTGAACACTTTCTCACAGCTGAAAGCTTATCTTGTCTTGTCGTGAAGAAACCACATACTGTTGTGATAAACAATAGGGTTTGTGTTTGAGATGCCATACTGAGCAATTAGGTCTTTCTCATATATTTCTTATTTGATACATTTATTATTTTAAGTAATGTTGTAAGGCAAGATAGATTAAGTAGAAAAAAGTACATTATTTATTGAAAAGTAAAAATGTGTATTTATATTTTTTCTCCTTAAATTTTATATTTATTTTTTTCTCCTGTAATATTATATTGAGTTTTTTCCTTTAATTGTATCTCTTTACATATATTTATTTATTATACTTATTATATTATTTATTTGTTACATTTATTATATTTATTTTCTCCTTTTTATGTGTTTTGGTTTATTGTCTTGTTATAATATTTTAAGAAGAAAAATAAATATTAAATTAAAAAATAAATATAATGTTAAAGGAGTAAAAATTAATATATGAGGGGAAAAATCTATATAATATTTGTTTCTTAAATGTTGTATATATTTCTCTCTTTTCAATATTATATTTTCTCTCTCTCACATATGTATATGAGAGAGAGAGACAGAGAGACCCGACCCTGGACCACAAAACCAGTCATAAGGGTAATTTTTTTTAAACTGACATTTCTACATTTTAGAAATTGATAACATAGGATAGGATAATATTTGGCAGAGATGCAACTATTTGAAAATCTGGAATCTGAGGGTGAAAAAAATCTAAATATTGAGAAAGTTTAAACTTTAAAGTTTTCAGGTGTGCAGAATTATTAGGCAGGTTTTCTTTTACAGATAAAATGAGCCAAAAAAGAGATTGAACTCAAGAATAAAAGTAAAAATAAAAGTAAAATATGTAATGCCCATGAGAAGGATGCAACACTAATGTAATAGTAGAATTAGCAAAGTTAAGGCATGACCATTGGGCAGCGAAATGCTCATTGGGTCAGCACGGTCAGAAAAACAGGTGGACAAGAAAAGACACGTTAAATGCAGAATTAATGTGAAGAATTAGGTGAGAAACCATCAGGAGCCATTTAGTCTCCATCGCCATCATTTTCCAGAACTGCAACCTTCCTGGAGTTTCCAGAAGTGGAATGTGTCAGGATCTCAGAGACTTTAAAATGGCCCTCACTTAATAAGAATAACATGCTGAAGTGTTGTGAAATACATGAAGACTGATTTTTTTATAGGCTTTATGGACAGATAAAATGAGCTCCCAAAACTCACTGCCAGATTCTTGAAAGAGTGGCACAAGAGGATGTGATGCTGGTCCTTCAAGAGTCACTCACAACTTATCTGTCCATGAAGCTTATAAAAATCAGTATACAGCACAACTGACATGCAAATGTTGGATATCTCTGTTATCCTAGTTAGATAAATTTAACACGCCTCTGACAAGTCCTGCTGTCAGGATAATAACTGGGCTACTCTGTAAACGCTTTGACGTTCTGCACGAGTCTAAACAGGCCAAAGCATCTGAGGAATTCCCAGCACACCTTTCTGCCCATCAGATAGAGAGACGGAGGGATGGGAGGGTGAGAGAGAGAGAGCTCATGGGAGAATGGCTGCATGCAGGAATGTTAAGTAGAGACTTGCACATTTATTCTCCTGTTCCTTCTTTGTGCTTCTCTCATTGACAGTACAGTAACTCTCAGGTCACATGTCTGTATGCGTGATGCCGAACGTATCTTGTCTGATCTGTAGGATTAGGCTTTGAATCCCAGGCATATTGTGAGCAAGACTGGGTAGCATGTGCTTAACCACTTCTAAGTACTTTAAGTTATTTCCTTGGATCCCATTGGTTGCAGGCGGAGTTTGGGCCTGAGCTCTTGTTTTCTCTGGAACAATAACTACTTCACATGCTCTTAGACTTCCCATCTAATGAGTATTTTATTTAATTTCATTTCATTTTTTTATTTATTGTTTATTCTATTTAGATTTTTTTTTACTTTTTTATTTTTTTTTATTTAAAATTTTCTCTTTTTTATTGTTTATATATTTATTTTATTTAAATTTTATTATAATTTTTTTGTATTTATTTAATTTAATTTTCTTTTATATTTTGTATTTTTTTTATTTTGTACTTTTTATTATATTTTATTTTTATTATATTTTGTCATTCATCTTTTTCTTTTTATATGTATTTATTTTGTACTTTTTGTTTTATTTTATTTCATTTTATTTTATGACAGAAAATTAAGAAAATGTTTAAGTCTCCGTTAACCAAAATTGCTTAAGAATTCCTTTTTAGGAGTCAAAATCACAATCACAGGGGCCAGTAACACCTTAGTCATATTTTTAGATAAGTCCGAAGAGCTGTGTTGTCGTCTGGCGATGTTCAGGATGGATCATTTGTTCTTCGGCTCAGAGTCACTGTCCATCTGTGTGTGTGTTCACTTCCTCCGTATGACCACATACGTTATGACTTCACATCTGTGTCATCAGCTGCATTGCTTCATCGTTGGTTTATGGTTAATTTCAAGTTCTTTTGACCACAAGTAACACAAATGTACCGTAGCCTGCAGCAGATACTTCTCATGAGAAGGCTATCATTTTAGATGAAATGTGACGTATACTGTAACTCTCAGGTTATTAATGAGATGGTCCGCTAGTATAAATAGCAGTTTGATAATGATACTGGACTGTCCCTCTCTCTCTCTGTCTGTGTGTTTGACTCAGTGCTGGTAATTGGTCCCACATGGCATCTCTCTGACAGAATCATAATTAAAAAACAAACAGCCTTAACTATAGAGGAGCCAGAGGACATGATCTCCACCGAGGAACAGCACTTTTCATGTCTTTCACTCTCTTTATGCAGCTTTTAAGTAATTAACAGGCCAGCGTTGAATGCTTGCTCAATTAAAATGTCACATACTGTAAGTTGAGCAATGCACTTTTGGTGTATCTGAGAATATATATATATATATTTTATTCTTTGGGGCTTTATGATTAATTAATATGTGATTGTTGGAGCAGTTATTATTAGTTCATACAGTAAATTGTTTAAAACATTTTTTTATCTTATCATTAAAATGCATTCTTCCTGATTAAATCCATTTACACACACACATACATATATGTGTGTGCGTGTACACATGTATAATTATGGTATAATAATAATAATAATTTTTATATAGTATAAAGTGTTTATACATTTATAGAATCGCTAATTATATAATCATATGTAAATAATAATAATTGTTATTATTATATACATAATTATTAACTGTATGAACCACCATCCTACTGTAAGTGTACCTCTTCTGATAATTGCTCCAGTAATCAATTAAATTAATCAATAAATGCAATATAAATAAATAAAATATTTATTATTATTGATATAAAATATATAATTTAATATAAAAAAAAAATAATAATAAAAATTTTTTTTTATATATATATATATATATATATATAAATACAAGTAATATCTCTATATATTTATCTGTATATAAAATTTGTAATTGTTTGAATTAATTTAGAAATATATATATATATTTATTTTATTTATTTATTTATTAGTAATTCATTAAATTAACGTCTTATGTCAAATTTGACATTCTGCTTCATGTCTGTTTTTGTGTTTTTGTGTAGTTCATCCCTGTCAGTCACTTTGTTGCCTCACTACGTTTGCTCTGTTGTGATGGAAAAACAGATTTTGTCATTTCCTTACGGTCTAATCGTGATACTCTCTGTAATTCTTGCAGGGTTGACATCTGTGTCACATGTCGAGAACAGAACGCTTGAGAATTCAGGGTTATTAATGCTTTACTCCCTGGTATCTCTCAGGTTTTACAGCGTGGGATGTATTTCATCGGCTCTCCGTGGCAGGTTTAAGACTGGAGGCTCTTAATTTAGCGCAGGGGTCTTGGGTCTCCCTCCTTGGCTCGACCACCCCTGCTCTCAAATCTCTAAAGGTCTGGACTTCAGAGTTGAGAACTCCTATATTTCACTCTCATAATTGACCAACATCAGACCCTTTAGATTAGATCTGTCTGTGCAGATTGAGTTTCCTGCAGTTAAGACTGGAGTGAGTTGTCAGCGTCATTTTTAAGGCCTGTTTCTCAACCGTTTTATCTCTTTGGGTGCAAAAGGTGTTTCCTGCACTTCTACTCATTGACCAGAAGGGGACATGCAAGTATACATGTGAATTGAGATGGATGCATTATGAAATAGTCAATAATAACGAGCCCTTAAGGCAAAGAAATAGCAGTTCTTGGCACCCTAGACTCATATTTCCAGCTTTGTTTATCCCCGCTCAGATTTAATGACCTGTGGCGTATAAATGTGTTGGACTGTGAAATGGTGTGTTATAAAATAGTTCCGGTTTCTATTATTCGGCATTTTTTGCAATGCATAGTCACTGTTTTCCACTAATAATCCCAGTTCATTGAGTGATTCTTTCTCTTCTTACCACTGTTTGAATGGTTTAAACGTTAAACAAGAGCTGTTTGCTGTTTATAGATGTTAGTTCCAGAGGAAGTTGTGTGAGGGTGAAGTTATGCTGCGGTTATATTTGCATTGGCAGTGCATTTCAGTGTAACTTGCCAAAATATACATCACTCAAAACAAATTTCTGAAATGAAACAAACTATCCTCTCTAGGATGTGGTCTTTTAGATTAGGAATGATAGAAAATCGTGTTATGGTGAAATTGTTTGTAATCATGATTAAATGTTTAATGTAATTTCATGCCTTTTCAGTTGCATCAAAATTGAGATGGGCGAATCTTATTGTTTATGTTATTGAGTTATTTTGTGTCATTGTAACAATATACATTACGTAGTTAGTTTTGGTGTTTTATTTTATCGTAATTATGAAAAATAATGGCAAAGATTGAAATAACAAACTAGGCCTATGTAATGTACAGTATTAGAAAGACACACATGAAGAAAGATACAAATATATAGTGCTTTGTTTTTTTCAGGTGCAGTTGGAATATTTAAAGCTGCAGTCCGTAACTGTTTTTTGGTTAAATATTATCCGAAATCAATATTTGAGCAAGTACATAACCAGCCAGTGTTCAAAACTATCGCCTTACTTTAGCCCGATTCACAACGGTTATCTTATAATAATGTTTTCTAATTTGAGTGGTACGGGTAGGTTTTCGCGGGAAATTCAAGCATGGCGCTGCGTCATTACATCACATCTGTAAACATAAAGCAGTTGTCCCGGCTACTAGGCTATATCGCATGTGAGGATCCTGCAGGTGGAGGATCGTTTATAGCCTTTTCTCACAGCAGCTAAAATAATTAAATGTATTTTTGATGGTGGATTGTAATCAAGAAAGCATTATGTGTTTATGAAACACATGTGAATTAAATTAAATTATATTCCCCTTTTAAATGTGTTTCTGATTACAGCTAGAAGATTTCTATTTTAAAGAAAACCAGTTCGAAGGGAGCATAATTAGCTTTTTGGGTTAAAAAATTTCTTAATATGAAAATCTAATGGTATGACAATTAGATGAGACTGTACAGAAATTGAAATCTACATGCTAATTCACACTATACTCATAGTCACGCAATGCTGATGTTGTTAACATTAATCATTTGAGAATAAAGTATAACAATAATAATGATTTGCACAGTTTGATGTGATATGAGCTAATCGATCCTTAGATTTAATCACCATTGGTAGAGCGATTTATGGTAATGGTTTTTTCTTCAGTTGGTCAGAACAAACGTGGCAGACTTGTTACTTTCTTGTTCAGATGACAATATCCAGTGAAAATTCTTATTTGGGTCATATATTCCGAGACGTAGCCTAGAATCTGTGATTCCTGAGTACAGTATCCACACCGGTGCAGTGAGTGATAGCAACACATTCAGCTCAAAACATTAGATTCATCCGTGCTGGAGCCGTGCCAAAGTACATCCAACGCACGGAAGATAATTCCGCAAGCAGCTGCAATTCCAATTTTCAAACAGAGATGGCGACAAAGAGACAAAACTTACGGATTTACGCATTTGCGACTGAAAACTGCTTTGTGCGACTATGAAAAAATATTTAGGAGCACCAGTGCGACTGACCCGATCAGCATATTTGTGTTTGCGCTGAGGGAGCTTTAAAGGTTTCTAACGCACTTGCATGTTTTTGCAGCGTTGAGTAATGTATCACAGACGTATTCTCTCATTATAGCAAAAAAACAATGTGTAGACAGAGTATAAATATGAGATTCATTGTGCAGTGTAAGGAGCTTCATTGATTATAATGGAGTTTTGTGAGATTGCGATGAACTAAGATGAGTGACAGCTTTTAATGATTATTAAGGGAGTTTAAAAATGTGATATTGATTTAATACAACAGTTCATTAAACAAGAAGTTAATACTGTTGACTTATATAGTCTTACTACAACACTATTGCTTTTTGTTCTATTTCATCAACGAAAATAGTTTCAAACAAAGTCCTTGTTGAGCCGCTGCGCATCTCCATTCAAACACAGCGGTGTTTCGTTTATGAATGAACTGCGTTTTTAAACGAATCTAGTGAGTCAATGATTCAATTACCCATTCATAAAGACAGTCAGATGCTTCGTTCCTGAATGAATCAGCCGTTCGAACGAATCAATTAAATGAATGATTCAGTGATCAAATCAGTGACATACCGCCATCTACTGGCAGTTTTAGTTTAATTTTCAACGTATCTTTTCTGTTATTTAAATCATTTAATATTTCTACATTCAAAATTGTATATTTAAAACATTAACCTCAACATGAATTTATTGCACTTATGCAACCTCTGAGCCTCATTAAACATCTAAAAATACACCTACAAGACACTTGTTTTCTTCTGTGCCACCTCTGTAGTACAAATTTATTTCTTAAATACTGATTTCATTTGATTGGTACCTTATTTTATCTAATTCTTATTCTACTAGTAATGCGAAGGTTCATTTTTGATCACAATTTTTGATTATTGATTTGAAATTGCTCCTAAATGTTTTAAATTAGGAGCACAATTTTTTTAATTAGGCGTCACCGTTTCAAAACCACTCAATTTTCCATTATACATATATATAGAATTTATTTATTTTCTGATTATTGTTGAGCTGCAGGTTTAGGTTCACTTAAGTGTCTGCACTTCATTTAATTAAGAAGAATTCAATTATTTATTTTAATTATTTCGCTTGACATGTTTACTGTTCCAAAATGTTCTATATGTTTCTTAAAAATAAAATGTATTGTGTTCAGTGGGAAGAAGGGTTGTTGTTTTTTACCCAGACATTTAAAAATAACCTATTTTAGACCTGTAATCCCAATACCGTGATACCGTGAAACCATGATATTTTTATCTAAGGTTATCATACTGTGAGAATCTCATACCGGCCCGTGCCTAAATACCACACCGACCAACCGTCACACCCTGCTTGTACAACGACTGAACAACACTGAAGGTAATATTGCTTGTGTCCAAATATTGATTTCTTTACCAGATGGAATTCCTGAACTACCACAATATTATGAAAAATGATGTTTGGAGAAACATTTCATTCACAGTGCATCTGCCATATTCCATATATCGTGATAGTCCATATCACTGCAACCTATCAAAGCATGTCGACTGAAAACAAGCGCTCTCAAGTGCTCACAGCTAGGCGTTTTCGGCAAAGGAACTTATTCTCATATGGAAGCATAGTCATATAAGCCAAAAGCTATCTTTGTAAAAGTAATGACAGTAGGTTGAAAGTTGCATTTATAAACTTTGAAGTGTTGCTAATAGAAGACATTTACATTTAGAGACCATATTCATGTTTGTGTTCCATTCAATTTATTCCTTACATTTTCTTAGCTTGGTCTTAAAAATGTACCTTTTTATAAAACCTGCAGAACCCCTGTATAGGGTTTCATGATGACTGGCCCTTATTGACCTGATGTGTACAGATGATAACTGATTTTAAGTGGACTGTCTCTCTTTTGAAGCTCAGCAGAGATCGTCTGATGACTTTTCAGTGATAAACAATGTTTAAATAAGTGGCATCCTGTATACTCTTTCAAAGGAGTAACGGTCCTCTGCTCGCTCTTGCAGGATTTTCGGAATAACTTTCTTTCTAGATAACGTCTGTGAATGTTTAACCCCGTAGTGTTTTTTGTAGACCCTAAAACGTGGTCATATATGGGTTTGCATAGTGTCTATAGCTTATGTAAGCAAATCCCCCCGAGAGAAAGCGTTATCTAGCGAGCTGCCGGTTGTATACATAATCGAGCCCAGTGGAATGTTTTGAGTGCTGTGGAATGGGAACGACCCTTCCTTTCCTCATCCCACTCCAGACTTTTCCGGATCCTGTGCTGGATTCCTTCGGGTGCGGTTCCTTTTTTTGTTCCTCGATGGACGGAGAAACTTCATCAGCATTAGCTGTTGAGGAGATTGACCAGGTTTTTTGGGAATTCGACATGCAGGATTTCACACCAGAAGCGGGACGGGCCCAAGAGCCGATGCCTGATGCCGATGTGTCCGCTTCACCAGAGAAGACGTCACCAGATTCAACCGTGTTCGTACCTCTGTCAGCTTCGGTAGAAGGTGCTGTGGAAGATATGTTAGAAATGCAGGCGATTTTGGAATCTGTTTTAGTATCGGCTTTAGAAATGGATTCAGTTGCTCCATCCGTACAAGTGTCCTCATTAACATCCGCTCCTGACCCACATTCAGCCCCAGATTCAGCTGCGTTTGAGGCATCAGACACACACGCCGCTCTGGGAGCTGAAAAAGCACATGCTGGAGAGTCATTGACAGGTCCTGTCATTCAGTCGACCGGCACGGCTGATTCAGATGGGACATACATGATCCCCGACCCGATGTGGGTGACGGGGGGAGGTAGGATTGGCTCTTATTGTCTTGTCACTGTGAGTTAGGTTTATGTGTGTATTTATTTCCCAAAATCTCTGTTAGCACACATATGGCTGATCGGTCTGTGGGTTTTCATTTGTACACTGTCATTTTTGAGTGTTTGCTCCTTTGTGATGAGGATGGACATGAGTACTTGAGTATCGATGGTAAAAAAAGCAATAATTAAATGATCTGCATTTTTCACACCAAACAAAGTTTGAATTTTTTGCTTAGTTTGTTAGTGGCATGATCATATCTACAGTTGGTAGAAAAAAGGAAGAATATATGCAGTTAAGCTTCCATTTTCTATTTATAGTTTCTGTTGCTCATGTACAGCAGTAACTTGTGGCCTAATTTGGCAGCAGACAAAGACAAATGTGTTTTGTGGCTTTTATTCTTTAGAATTGGCTTACATTAAGAGTTCCCACGCTCATAAAAACTTGGAAAAATTAGAGTTTGATGCTACAGTGACTAGAAATGGTTGTTTTTAGTGATATCCTGATCCAGTAATCATATTTTTTTTTGCTTAACAAACAGTGATACAGCCTTTTTTGTCAAATTATTTGACATGATGCCTAATGCTTAGGGATAATTCACCCAAAAATGAAAATTTTATCATAATTTATTCACCGTCAAGTTGGTCCAAAGCCGTATGAATTTCTTTCTTCTGCTGAACACAAAAACATATTGTGTAACCAAACAGTTCTTGGTCCCCATTGAATTCTATAGTATTTTTTTTCCATACAGTGGAAGTCAATGGCTACCATCAACTCAAATGTTTGGTAAAATATCCTATTTTAGAAGAAGAAAGAAGCTGGTTTAGAACAACTTGAGGGTGAGTAAATGATGACAGTAGATTTTTGGGTGAACTCTGTTTTTTTTTCAATGTGAGGGAGAGTGATTGCAAATATCAATGTAATGGATGTAAACAGAGCAACGGCAGAGAGGACTGGAGAAAGAGCGAGAGAGAAATATGGGTTAATGTTTCCTTTGCCACTCCCTCATCAGGCCGAGTGCTGAACAAACAGTCAAGATATGATCAGATTCAAGACTCAGTCTTGCAGTCCTTGCTGTTGTAAATAATATGCACATTTATTTAGCAAACGACATAATCATGATCCTAAATTATTTCAGTCATTTAGCAAGTTAATCTGTTTGTCTAATGGTCAAGCCAGAGACCATTAGACAAACAGATGAACTTGCCTGCAGCAGGTTATACACCGCAGCATTTTTAGTATCTGGTATGTGGAGGGGAAGTTAAAGTTAGCACCTGTCGAAAAACAGCCACCCGCCCTCCCCTTGGACAACTCCACAGTCACTGCTACTGAACACAGAAGAGTTTACGATACTTGTCTCCGTTTTCCCTTTCCTCTCTCTTCTCCTCTTCTCTTCTGTTTAGGTCGATCTATCTCTCTTTGATATTCCATCCTTATCCTATCTGTTTTTTCCACTCCTTGTCGTAGCTCCTCCTGTCTGAGATAAAGTGCGAAGGTAAAGACCCAGAGCTCAGCAGGGCGCTTCTGTCTGTCCCGCTCACAGTGTAAGTAACCAGCTTCACTCCGTCCATGTTATTTGCTTTCAAGTAGTTGTTGCTTCTTTGGGATTGTGGCTTTCATGTGTTTGTGGCCTGTAATCTGCTGTTGTTGATATTGTGATTAACGATGATTTGTGTGTTTGTGGACTGAACAAAGTTTACCTGCTTACACAAGTTGCTTGTTGAGTTTGATGATTTTGTTGCACTCGTCTTGTGTGAGTTTGGATTATATAATATGTATGGTAGAAGATAAACCTAACACCTAACATCAAAAAGCATCAAAAAGTACAATCAAATCAAACACTGACAATGCTTCATGTGACAGACACCTCATTTATATTACATAAATGCTGTACGGAAACTCTAGCTACTTTATTTTTCACATTTGTCTGAAATATTTTTAATATAATCATTTAATTGCTCTTATTCTTGTTACATAAACCAATTTGTTCTGAATTTTGTATATTGTTTACTCATGAATTCACTTCCTCTGAATTTGAGGAATTATTTGTTTATCACTTACTTTTCTCAGAATTTTTTATTAGATTAGATTCAACTTTATTGTCATTGCACATGTAAGGTACAGGGCAACGAAATGCAGTGTTATGCTATGTTTATCAATTAATTTTCTCTGAATTTTGTGTTATGTATTTTCAAATAAGAAGCTCTGAATATCGGCCCTTATATATTTATGGATTGATTTACCTTGGATTTTATGAGATAAATATTTATGAATTTATTTGCTCTGAATTTTGTGTTATGTATTTTTTTTATTAATAAGATCTGAATAGTATGTGTTATATTTATGAATAATTATATGAAAGGATGTTTATGATAAATGTATGGATTTATTTGCTCTGAATTTTGTGTGTTATATTAATGAATTAATTTAAGAGTTATCTTTGAAAAGTAATTTGGGTTGAAGTGTATGGATTTTATATTAATGGAGTAATTTATAGGCCTAAATTGCTCTGAATTTTGTTAGCTATGAATTAATATACTCAGGTCATGTTTCTTGCTCACTGATGTGAATGTTTTATTCTAAACACATGCACACATTGTTTAAAATTATTTAGCTTTTCTGCAATAACCCATAGAAAAACCTTTTTTATACTGATTGGTTTTAGAGTTTCATTATTATTATTGTTATTTATCGTTTCATAGCTCACTGGTTCAGTTTGACAAACATATTTAGGTGACATACCGCTTCGCTTCCACTATCGAGAACCTCGAGCTGTCATGCTGCAATGTGACATCAATCACTTCCTGTGTAGACACGCTTGGTAGTTAAGATTATGATGCAACCGAGATCTAAAGGTGCCTTATATTAGAAGTAATTGTTAAATGAAGGACTTTTTTTAACCAGAGATGTATTGATAGTCACTTAAGAGCATGTTTTACAAGCTTTCCTAGCAGTCTGTGGATTGTGTAAGTGCTTTCTTGTTCTATTCCTGCGCTTATGGCTTTTGAATATTGATTTTATGTGTGCATTAAGAGGTGTGTCCGTTTATGCACATGTATTTTGCGCTTTACTTCCTGCTGAATCTAGCCCTGTAGGCAAGCTGTTTCAATGCAGTCTTTACATATGAGGTTGTCGCTCTCACCACACCCCGTATGAGTGAAGCCAGCAGTGATTTCACCATCCTGATCATGTGATTCATAATCATCCCTCTGATCCAGCCGAGAGAGCTGTGTTTTGAACAGACTTGACAGAATCACATTGAAACAGGGTTTTTTTCAGCAACAACCTGTTTGATTTCTAATGGTGTTTGTGCAAAACCTCCCCAGGGAACGAAAATCTGAAGCAAATCTGAATACTGAGGTTATGGATTTGAGCAGACGTATAAGCTTCAGAATTGTATGCATTTGGTACAGGTTTAAGTTCTCTTATTAGAGCTATATTATTCCACAAACAGAAATCGTGAACTGTCAAAGAAAATGTAGAATTTTCATAGTACATTTTTAACAGGTACCTTGAATTCATTTTAGAGTCTTTATCTAAAGCAAACTATAAAAACGAAATATATATGTTTCTAAGTTGCTCTTTTATACTATTTCAAGTTGTTACTTCTCATGAAAACAGCCAAGGAAGCCAGCGTGGCATTAAAAAAACCAATCAACCCTGGGATTAAAACAATATTTCAATTGTTCTGTTTTTACAGATGCTCTTCTCGCGGATTTGGAGTCCACAACCTCCCACATTTCCAAACAAGCTGTTTTTCTGCCAGAAGAGACGCCATATTCCTACCCCACAGGAAGTGACTCATATCAGGACGTGTCCTCCCCACCTCGAGTAACCTCTCCTGCTCAAACACTGAATGGATCTTGGGTAGAAAAGCCAGAATCGAAGCCCTCATCAACCCAGGTAAAAGGCACCATTACTTCCTGAAGGGTTTCTTTATTCCCCAGAGCTTTCTGCTGGTCTTTATATGAGTCTGCTCGGTTATCCTTTAACCTTATGACAAATACCAGAAGCCGATCTGTTCCGCTTTCTGCCTGTGTTGTGCCCTCGAGCAAAGCACTTTATCTCCAGTTGCTCCAGAGACTTGTGCCATTAAGCAGGTTCAATATAGTCAAGGTTTCTCGAATGGGGCCATATTACACATGCACCATTTAAGTTCACCTATAATGTTAGTTGAGCTTAATTTAGTCATAATTTAGCTTTTCACAACCATTATCCACTCTCTCAGTGCACAATAGTCATGCATGACGGGGAAAAAAATGCAGAAATCTTTAGTTCTTTTTTTTGTGCCTTATTGCATACAACAAATCTTTTTCACTTAAAGGACGGCCCATGCTTTCTCATTCATGCATGTTTCTTTATCAGACTAACATGTAGAGGAAGTACTGTGCTTTTTGCAATTATTTTGTGGCTAAATGGCAAATTATGCAGCATCGCAAAAAATTGTTCCATGTGCCAAAAAGTGGATAGACTGATATATTGACCAAAAAAAACTATGTAATTCCAAAATTTGATGCTATTGTTTTTATCATGGCACACAAAAGGAGAAATTTTCATCCAACCCTTGCTATTCAAAGTTTAAAAAAATTTATCCATTAATATTTGAGAGACTAAATTAAGCGGTGCTTTGAGACCCCAGATGTACGGTATTATAACTTTCATAATGTTTACTCATTTTTGCTATTTCTGCTCTTGTCAAAGGGCTTAGTAAAAGTAAAGCACCTTTATTTTTTCTTTCCTAAAGTCTGTCAGCTCAGCTCCGAAAAGCGCCAGTCCTCGTGTGTCACAGTCTGAAGAAGAGCACGTCTATAGTTTCCCCAACAAGCAGAAGACTACTGACTCCCCCATCGCCATCATGAGCTCATCACTGGGCAGTAACCTGTCAGAGCTGGACCGTCTGCTGCTGGAGCTCAACGCCGTACAGCACAGCACACCTGCCTTCCCTACTGAAGGTGAGCACTTCAAACCTCAGGGTTATTGGGTTGTTAAAGCTCTACAAACATCATATGCACATTTTTGACAGTATATCAAATCCAATAGATGTTTTTCCATTTGGTGCTTCACAGAGACCTACCCACCCAAACCAGCCAGCAACGCCCAATACCATGTCCCAGAAAACAGCGTCTCATCAGTAGTGAAAGCACCTCCTTCCAAGATAGAGAAACCCAAACGCAATGCACCCGGACGGGGGATAGAGGATGTCAGACCCAGCGTGGAGTGCCTGCTTAATGAGTTGGAGAGCTCTGTGCCGGCCCCTGCGTAAGCTTGCACACTGCTGAAAATATTTATTTGTTTATTTATTTTGTACGATTAAGATTTTTTTCATGTTTTTAAAAAAAAGGCTCTTTTGCTCACCAAGGCCGCATTTATTTGATTAAAAATCAATAAAAATAATAATATTGTTAATTTAAAATTTTTCTGTTTTCTATCTAAAATATAATTTATTCCTGTGATGCAAAGCTGAATTTTCAGCATCATTACTCCAGTCTTCAGTGTCACATGATCCTTCAGAAATAACTCTTAATATGCTGATTTGCTGCACAGTTATTATCAGTTATTATTGGTGCTCAATTATTAATAATGATTCTTAATATGATCAGTTACTAACAATTATTAACAAAAAATGTTTTCAACCGACAATAATAAGAAATGTTTCTTAAGTCGTGGGGAAGTAGGGGAAGTCATGGCCTAATGGTTAGAGAGTCGGACTCGTAATCCAAAGGTTGCGGGTTCGAGTCTCAGGCCGGCAGGGATTGTAGGTGGGGGGAGTGAATGTCCAGCGCTCTCTCCACCCTCAATACCACGACTGAGGTGCCCTTGAGCAAGGCACCGAACCCCCAACTGCTCCCCGGGCGCTGCAGCATAAATGGCTGCCCACTGCTCCGGGTGTGTGTTCACGGTGTGTGTGTGTGTGTGTGCACGTTGGATGGGTTAAATGCAGAGCACTAATTCCGAGTATGGGTCACCATACTTGGCAGTATGTCACTTCACTTCACTTAAGCAGCAAATAAGCATATTGGAATGATTTCTGAAGGATCGTGTGACACTGAAGTAATGATGCTGAAAATACAGCTTTGATCACAGGAATAAATTACATTTTAAAATATATTCAAATAGAAAAGAGTTCATTAATATTTAATAATTAAAAATAATATTTCACATTGTTACTTTTTTATTGTATTTTTGATCAAATAAATACACCCTTAATGAGCATAAGAGACCTTTGTTAAAAAAGTAATTTATTCCAAACTTCTTAGAGTATGTTTTATTAATATTTATTATTTTATTATTTTTATATTTTATATTTGTTTTACCACTTTTAGAGTAGAAATATTCTTTAAAATATTACTTTAATATTTCTGTCATAACTTGAGAAAATGTAATGATGTTTAAAAAAACAACAACTAAATCTTAGTTTATTTTTGAGTTTAAATTAGACCCAGATTTTCATTGTGGTCTTTTGGACTTCACTCTAGGAAACACTGATATATAAATGAGCTGAAAAGTTGAGAGCAAGTGAAAATTTTACTACGTTCCCTATCTGTGATCTTGACCTTTTCTTATATCTCATTTTTAATTTTGTGACATTAATAGACCCGCCCCTGCGGTGCCAGTGGTTCCTGAGTTGAGAGAAGTTCAGGAGGAGACCCCCGCCCAGCAGCAGGCCAGAATCTCCGCCTCCTCAGCGACACGAGAACTCGACGAACTCATGGCCTCACTTTCTGACTTTAAAGTTCAGAGCAATGTAAGTCTTGGTGAAAGAGAGAAAAATTACTTTGTTTTTCATGTTTCCTTCAAGCAAACTCACTAAACAGTGATTCATTGCGTTGCCACACAATAGAAAATTAGCCTAACTAATACTAGCCCTTTACAAGGGCAGTTTTAATGAGTTGTCATTGGGTTTTCCATTTGTAGGGGGTATCAGCTGTGTTGTGATTTATTATGCATGTCTGTGAGTGCTGATAATGATAATCAGATAGTAAACAGTAGATTATTATCAATCAAGGCCTTTAAAATGAATACGGTTTTATATGCCTGTATGAGGGCATGCTCTCATGGGTCCATTAGGAAGGTCTTGTTAGCATATCTATCTTGGACGTGAGCCACACTGCGGTCGAAAAGAGAGAATCTGGAATGCTGTGGTTGTGGTGTCATGTTATATCTGGGATTTCGGGTGATTATATTTGCCTTCAGGTTGGTAAACCAACTTATATTTTGTTACATTGACTAAATAAGCCAGAGATATTACATTAGGCCACTGGTTTTTATGCATAGTTTTTGTATTTTAGAGTACGATAATGACAGAATCAGACTGGATGTTGTCACATTGTCTCTTCATTTTGCTTGTCATTCCTTCATGTTTCTACTCAAATGCTTTCCTCCCTTTCTTTTTATTGTTGTCTTGCTGTTGGTTGTCTAGTCTGGCTCTCTGTCAGTTAAGGAGGAATCATTATCCACTAAAGGGTCAGAACTTCCCAATCTTGTGGTGACTGAGAACCTCACAGTCCCTTCAATCCCAGAAGCAGAAGTATCTGACCACAGTGTTCCTCCCCAGCTTTCTCCAAATTGCGCACCACTTTTACTGGAACTCCACATTGTTGAGGAATCGACAACCGCTGCACCATTGTCCAACTCCACGGTGCTTTGCACTTCCTCCGAGATACATTCGAAGAAACTCCTGGTAGTTTCTAGAGCAGAGAGTCCAGCCCCTGAGTCTCGTTTTTCACCTGAACCATCTGCAAAAACCTCAAGCCCTCCGGCATTAAGTTTACACAAACGTGAAATCAGCTCGCCAAAGGCCGTCGATCCGAAAATCTCAAGTCCAGTTTCGATCACCAAAAATATTCCACCTGTGGTACCAAACGCCTCCTCACCAGTTACAGCTCCAAGGATATCTAAAAGCCCCAGTCCTCCACGGGTTATCAAGTGCTCAAATCGAATTATCAATGTCAAAAGTCCTAGTCCTGTAACAACTGCTAAAACCTCTAGTCCAGTCGTGGTAAGAAAGAGCCCAAGCCCCGTTACAGCTGTTAGAGCAACCAAAAGTCCAATCCCTGGAGTCCTTGCCAAGAGCCCAAGTCCCGAGCGAGGGACTACTAGCAAGAGTCCGGTGCCAACTACCATTACACTGCTCGCTCCTCCAGTTTCAACCCTAACATTAACTCCGAAGCCTTCCAAAGAGAAACCTGAGAGCTTTGAACCGGGCATATTGGGAATAAGTCTTCCTTGCCCCAAGCCTCTCCTTGAGGAAGCCCTGGATAAGCTGTTGATGTCCAGTCTTTCTCAACCAGAGCCGGAGAGAATGGGTGAAGGAGCTTCTGCCTCATTAGAGGTGAATGATGACGTTCTGGCACATCTTCAGTCAACGGCACCGGGTGGCTTTAAAGATCTCATTTGGATGAACGACCCCTTAAACCCCACATTGTTCCCTGGGGCGTCAGATGTTTCGCTGGACCTTCCACTTCTCCAGCCATCAGCGGTTGAAAGGCTCTCCGCTTCTGGACAAGTATGAGGCGCACCGACTCTGTCAGACTGTCTCAAATTTGCACCCCTAAATATAGCGAGCATGAGCAAGAAGCATGCTGAACCACGTACGGCTGTTTATGCTTTCTCAAATACATGGGCCTGATCCTTGGGCCAAGGGGCATGTTGATACCCAATCTGAACCTTTCCATCCTGCTCGGAAAGAAGCACCCACCATTAGCAAGTTAAAAATGCCTCTCAAAAACCGGATACGCATGTGCAAATAGGGATAGCCATTTAATTAGGGTTCTGTTGCATTGCTTTGCATCACGTGTTTTTGGAAAGGTGGAGAAATGAGGAATCCAAAGGATATGTGTTGCATGAAATGGATAGGATTCTGTGGAAGGAATCTTTGCGATTTTTTCAAATGCATGCCCTGATGCGCTTCCTCAATGAGGTGTATGGCGCTAAATGGACAACAAGGCTAGGCTTGCTTGTTTCTTTGCAGTTCTGTAGTGGAGTTTCATTGCGCAATTGCATTCCATCTTCACTTCTTTCCAATTTCTTCAGGGCACTTGATGCAGGAGATGTTCTGCAAAGTGGTTATTTACTGATTCCATAGTCTGATGGTTTTGCATGATGCAAATTGTTTGCAGTTGCTAAAGTTGATGTGTGAAGTCTAAGGATATGACAGTTCCTTAATTTTCTCGATGCATTAAAATCATGCAGATTCATATGCATTGATCTTGAATAAATCATATATTGCTTGTGTTTGCCAGTTACATTTTAAAAGCTAAAAATAAAATTAATTGCAATTCATTTAAGTAATGTACAATATCTGGGCAATATCTGTTGCATCTGAACTTATCAAAACTTTTTCTGAGCTGCTTTCTTAGGTTTCCAAATAACTGATACGAGTATAGTCTAAGGCCCTGTCTAGTGGGTTTTCAATTTAAAATGGCGTCTTAGAATGAAAATGATCCCCGTTTACACTGGTGTTTCCGCTGCGTTTCAGAAACGATCTCCGTTTACACTACACAGCCGAAAACGCGTGTGACTATTCATGCAGGTACAACCGTAGATATGTATAGGTAGATTCCCTATTATTTAGATGGCGGACGCATCTGCGTGCATGGAGCGATCGAATGGGGAATCTACCCATACATATCTATGGGTACAATAATGCGCATGATGTTATTGTTTACACGGTTGTCAAGGATATGCAGTGCGAATGTGGGCAGCCACGCCATCGTTTTCAAAAGTCTCCGTTTTTGTCCATTTACACTGAAACGCAACCCCGGAGTTTTCAAACTAAAACGGGGTCTGCAGCGTTTTCAAAAGTCTCCGTTTTCACCTTGAAAACGCCGGAGTAGTGTAAACGACAGGCGTAACCGTAGCAAAAGTTATGCATTTTAAAACGAAAACGCACTAGTGTAAACAGGGCCTAAAGTAACTGGTATTTTCTTTTCATTTAAATGTTAGAAGTGCGTCAAAAAATATATTGCCTGTAATGGTTATCGATCAAATCAAAACTTTTATTGAATTGAATTTGAATCAAATTTAAATGCATTGAATTGAATGATTTTAGTTGCAATGTCAACTGAATTAGAAGGTCACAATTGACAGTTTGCTTGGTCAGTTTTGTTTTGCATTGTTTTTGGCACGTTTTGTTTGCTTCACGGTCTTCATACATGCTCTTGCATTATTTCAGATTGTTCGTAGAAGGTTATAGATGTTTCTCCTGTGTGTCATGAAGAGGATGTTTGAAGCTATGCAATGCATTGGCCCAAACCAGATCAGTGTGGGGTTGTTTTCTAGAGCCGTGTGGACTGGATGTTCTTGAATGGTGTTTGCAAAGAAAACATTGCATGTTCTAAATGTTGAAGTGGTCACTTCATTAATGCTGCCTCTCCGCAGCTTAAATCGGTCATCAGACGCACAAAGGAAACGTCCAACGTCCACCCGATGTTTCGTGATGGCCACATGCACAAAAAAATGGGCCCGCTAATTCTCAACAAGAGCAACTCACAGGATCTACTCATTGAAGAGCTGCAAGGGAAACTGGGAATCGGTCGCACTGAGCGGCCACGAAAACAGCCAGATGATTGGCTTACGGAAGGGGTCATTGTCTGTTCCAACCCTCAGCGCTTAAGAGAGGAAGGTGGCGTATCACCAACGGTTGATAAGGTAGTGCAAGTCACAAGATTAATGGTGGAAAACTAGCAAAACAACATTTCTTATATTGGTTTTTATAAATATTTTCAAATAGAGCGGAACAACACCCACCAGTGGTTCCTGGTGGGTATTTTCTCCATTTATTTTTTTTCCGTAGGGATTTTAAAATTTTTAAAATTTAAGATTTTTTTTTTTTTTTTAAGCACTATAAGCCATGAACCAAACCAACCAGCAGCATTTGAAAATTGAGCAAAAAGGCAAAGGTACAAGACTGTGTACTTAACATTCATTGATGGAAAGAAATATATCATTTATATTTTAAGTTTATATGCATATATACACAGATATTTAAGTATTTTGAGAGCTTAAATCAGACTTGCAGTAATTACTAATGCAATCACTTTTGCTTGTCTCGACTATGATTGATTGGAATTTTCTAACATCATGGGTCAGTTTGTTCACCAGTAATTCTGCTGTTAATGCAATTCTTCAATAATAAGTTGAAAAAAATGCCAACTGATGGCTTCAGTAAAAGCATATAACTTCGATTTTACAACCTTAAGGCCTTTCCACACTGAGCATGATGCGAAAAAGCAAGGCGAATCGCCGACGAACGTTGCTTTCAGACGGAGCGCGAAACAAATGTTAAAAAATAAGCTCGGTGTTCAATCATAGTTCATGAAACTTACACGTTTTGTCCATCAAGATAATCTTGAAGCCTAAATAAAAGCACCAGAACTGAAAAGCTAAACTTAGGCTATAAACGAACTACAGCACCACGGTCGCTCGCCTTCAACGTCACCATCACCAGCGCGCTCCCGACAACATTTTCAAACTTATTTATAACATGTTAAGTGAAACGTATTCACTCTGTATATAAATTTTAATCCACGCTACATGAACCTTTTCATATAAACTGGAATAAATACAAAACTAGAGCCAAACTGAAATGAGACATTAGTAATAAATAGTATAGTGAATAAATGAAATAATCTTAACTAAAGGAAATTTAAAGCACGTATTTCTGTACATTTCGAAATAAGGTGCATTTAAAAGTCAATAAATCCTTGATTAATATGAATATTTTAATTAAAAACGTATCCCCATGTATCTTTTAAAACAGCAGAGTACGTGAGTTTTTGGATATGGTAAGATTAAACTTATGTTAGTGAATAAAGTACCACATTTCAGCTATCATTTGGTACACAAATGTTATTTTGTCACATTTCGGGGCAAAGCAAAAAAAAAAAAAAACATTGTCGAACAACAATATAAAATGCGGGAAACTATTCGTTGGTTATTCTAAAATTAATTGTATTACAAATTATACTGCAACTGCAAAATACTGTAAATTGATAAACTGTTGGGCGTGATGTTGAATGTCTCCGACAGCGCCTGTAGTCCCGTTTAGCAACCGTCTTTTTTAAGAAATGTAACAGCTTAAAAAAATCACGATGTGTGGTGTAACTGGTGTGTTTTATGTCGTAGAATAAAACGTGAAACTATCTTGAGCTTGTGTGAACCACAGACCTTATTTAAGGGATTTAACCAAAATACCATTCAAAAAACCCACTGACTCTGGTACGATGGAACTGGAAGTGCTAAAATGCTAAGTCGCTTCCGGGTTTTCACCTACAAAGTGACATCATAGTTCCACCACTCTATACGCAAGATCTAGAGCAGACCTGGGCATTGTACGGCCCCCGGACCACATCTCAAGTAGGGCTCGCTGCAGTCCACAGCATCCATGGGGCGTGGTTGGATCCACATCTAGGGGGTGGAGATTGGTAGGTTTAGGGGTTGAGATAGGGTGGGATTAGGGATCAGGGTGTGGAGATAGGTAGGTCCTCTGGGGAAACAAATATTTCCTGATTATTGTAATCTGTACGAGGGTTGCATTTCTCTCTAAAGGCGTGTCCACTCTGGAGCATAGGCTACCTGTCAACTCTCCCGTTTTTCCCGGGATTCTCCCGTATTTTACCATTCTATCCTGCTATCATCCCGTTTAAATATTTTCCCGTATTTCTCCCGTTTTTAATCTTTCTATAAAAAAAAAAAATCCCATTGGGCGTATTTTATATTTTTGCTACATTCACCTCTGTTAAAACTACCGTAATTTGTATGGCCCAAACCTCATTATATGAATAATCACGTCAACATATTCCAAGGTTGTCCAGCTGCCAGATCTTTTATGAAACGCATCCTTCTCACACAATCGACACACAAATTTCAACCCATTTGTCCCCTCAACTTGGCAACCTACGGGCGCTGTGGATAATCCGCGGGTCAGGTAATAAAAAAAATGCATTCTGATTATTTGCCGGTGGGTCGCGGATGGATAAGATGAATCGTTAATGATGCAAATATTAACTACATTTTCTAAAATATGAACGTGTTTTAATTTTTTTTTCATCAGGCATAGGATTTCGTTTGTGTGTGTATGTGTGTGTGTTCGCCTGTTCGGGAAGTTGCAGTGACAAAAACGGTTCACTGGTATAGGAGGAGAAAACTTAGGTGGTGCTTTGGTAAAAAAAATACCTACACTTCAAAAGGCTATGGTTTAATTAATTAAATATGAGCGCTGCAAGTTTCAAAGTCAGGTGGCGCTGTTGCTGCTTTGTTTACTGCGGTTACCGGGGAAACGGCTATATTCCTGACAAAAAGACTCTTCCCCCTCCCCTATAGACACGCCCCCACGGCCCCTCTCCCAAGTTTGCCATGTGGCCCCTTGGTAAAATTAATTGCCCACCCCTGATCTAGAGGGTGAACGCGCTCTGACTCATAACACTCGCGCACGTGGAAGAAAATGGAGGGTGCTCTACAGATCACATGGTTCAGTGGATAATTATTAGAAATGTTATTCTGTATGAAGAACATGTGAGTAAATCTGTTCTCAAATACCAACGATAACAAGAACTCACCCTGCATCCCAATGTTCATATTATCCATCCTAAATAGTATGTGAGATTACAATAATGTGTCCCAAAGCATAGTATGTCGAAAAGAGTATGCCAAAAGTCCCTGGATGGTAAACTATTTCAGGTCGATTTTTGACGTGTGGATCCGTGCACACTCTAATGGCTAATATTGCCCACAATCCATTGCGCTTTGGCAAAGGATTGGGTCCAGAACTACAAACACGAATAAAACGCGTTAGAAAAACTACGCGGCGGATCCGATCGATCAACCGTTAGGTAGAGAGGTTTACAAAAAGGGGTTTGAGTTACTAATAATCAACATTTAACCTGGTGTAAAATATTTATTAGTCGTTATCGTAGTCGTTATATTTCATCTGCAACAGCAATGTGAACTTTTATAAACATCCATTTGGTCGTGAACTTTTAAATGCATCATTAAGCAGAAAATATGAGCAGAGTTCTACGCATGAAAGACCCGCGACTGACAGATCACCGAGCTTCTTTTCTCTCCAATACGGTAGGAAGTTAAATGAAATGAAATGTGGAGGATGTTAACTGTGACAAGATGATTGACAGGCCAGTTTACAGTGACAGGGAGCATTTAACAGATGCGGTCTGTTAAAGATGCAGTTGTATGACGTGATGGTATGTCCCAAAGCTTGCCTACTCTTCTACTACACACTCAAAAGTGTGTACTTTTTCTTCACCAAAAGAGTACATACTTTAAGGGTGTAGTATAAGTAGGCACAAGATTCGTTGGACTGGACGAAAAAAAAACATTTGCATTTTCGGTGCGCGAATGTTCGCGGTCTGTGTGGAAGCATCCATAGAAAGCTTTTGTTTTATTCCACTGCCTCATTGCGTCTGAAATTAGCTTTTTCGCGCTCAGTGTGGAAAGGCTTTTAGAGCTCACATCAGATCTATCTTTAAAAGTTTCTAAATAGAAAAATATAGAAAATGAATGTTATTTTTACTTCCAGAAGCCATTTTTTGCCCTTTATTCTGCATTTTGTGCTCCTTTCACTTCCTACCACGTGTTTCATGTTTCTTTGTCCATCAGATCATCATTCCTCCAGACTCGCCCAGTCCTCCGAAAAAAGTCCTAACCCATCCTGTCCCAAAAAAGCCAGATCCTGTGATACAGATGCTTGCTCCTCTCCCCCCACCACCTCCACCCCCTAGGGAGCCCTCACCTCCTCCACCTCCTCCTCCTCCTCCTCCCACTCCTCCAGTTCCAACTCCACCTCCACCTAAAGACTCCACCCCTCCTCCATCCCCTCCTCCCAAACCTGTGACCCCACCCCCTCCACCAAAGGTTTTAGCATCTGTTGGCTGCCAAACGGAATACGAACCTCTTTTTCCACCGGTACAGGCATGAACTTGCTCTCTGTGTTGATCTGCATCTTATCAGAGCTTGCCGCTATGTCTTCAGGGTTCCCACAGTCTTTGAAAATGTGGAAATATCAGGGACTATTGTTAGGCCTGGAAAAGTCGAAATGGAAATGAATAAAACGTCATAGGAGACTGGTTGTGTATTGGGGTTGTATAGAGGAAAAGTTACTCCATAGTGAATCATTCTGAGAGTGGATTATTTTCTATGAAACTCTTGAATTGGTTCACAATTCAATTTGAATGATTCTTTAGTGAATCATTCAGAATTTATAGTAAATGTAGTGAATGCGAATAATAAAATGACTGGAATGGTAATTTTGAAAATACATTGATCAGATAGTGTAGGAACCCTCTGCCTTGTTTCTAGCCATTCTTTCATGGTTTCTAGCATGTTGCATACGAAGCGCATGCTGTTGTGTGTTTGACCTCCAAACAGTGTTTGCACTAGGAGTGTCTCAGCATTTATTAAATAGTTTGCTGGTGCCAACATGTCCCATGAAGACAGTCCGTCCTTGTGTTTTTCCTTGATTTTCCTGTAGATTCCTGGTACATGAACAAATTCTGTTGCAAATGAAGTGCTAGTGACCACAGAAAAGACTGTTGATCTGTTGGCTGTCACTTAACAGTTGTCTTTTAAAACTAAATTTGTAACAATATATGCTTAAGTTCTTCTTGTTTTGGCAGGGTTTTGGCTCTAAAGCAAAGCACAGTTTTTAAGTTTGCTGGAATTGTGTAAAGAATGTGCTGCAGAATGAACCAGACTTAATACTGCAAGTCAGAAGTCAGGCTACACAGAAGTGCTTCACGTGTAGCTTGTTTAAGTGTGAGTTCAGATGCAGAAATAACAGAGGATGTGTGGCTTGCTATTTTTGCTTTCTAAAGAATGCTTCTGTGTCACGGTTCTTTGAATTGGGAGAACAGAGATGGGGTTACCAGGCCTTTTTGACCCATAACTTCACTTGGTCTGTCATCTGACAGAAGGCTGTCTTTAACGCCTTCTCCATCCTGATGTATTTAGGGAAGGTTATGCAGAGTGTGAGACTGGTTTTCTTAAATTAATATAAATTTTTAAAAAGACCTTATTCAAAAGCCTTACTATTTACAGTTGGGCAAAAAAAGTATTTAGTCAGCCACCAATTGTGCAAGTTCTCCCACTTAAAAAGATGAGAGAGGCCTGTAATTTTCATCATAGGTACACTTCAAATAGGAGAGACAGAATGGGGGGAAAGAATCCAGGAAATCACATTGTAGGATTTTTAATGAATTAATTGGTAAATTCCTCGGTAAAATAAGTGTTTGGTCACCTACAAACAAGCAAGATTTCTGGCTCTCACAGACCTGTAACTTCTTCTTTAAGAGGCTCCTCTGTCCTCCACTCGTTACCTGTATTAATGGCACCTGTTTGAACTCGTTATCAGTATAACCACTAACATCCTGTAATGTATTGGCTGATAAATTATGCAATTAAATGTGTGCTGTTCTGCAGCTCTTGTTGTACATGTTGAATTTTTATTGAAGTTGGTAAAGATCTTTTCACATGCTGAAAAGGTCATATTGAAAAATTATCGTTAGTAATGTGTACCAAGGAGAAAGCAAAACTGCTTATTTTGTGTTGGGATTTGCATCCACATTTTCTTTGCTTAATGAAACAGTCTTTAAAATGTGAAAATTCTTTCCTTTTTCCTGTAGATTATGGCTCAGGGCAAGAGTTCCCCCACCAGCGTTCCAAAGCAGGGGAATAAATTGGATAACATGTTGGGCAGCCTGCAGTCAGACCTCAACCGGCTGGGTGTCCAGACTGTTGCCAAAGGCGTTTGTGGAGCCTGCAAGAAACCCATTGCTGGCCAGGTAAGAAATCCCTTGAAGAACTCATTTACTGCCCAAATTGTTATCCAAGCCTATATTGCTTTTGGATTTTTAGAACATTGTGCTCTAGAGCAGATACTCTGTTCCAAAACAAACCGAAAGGCCATCAAAGTGTATAGTTTTGCATGTCAGTATAGACATTTTTTTTCAATTAAGAAAATTCAATTTTTATCATAAATCTGAAAAAAAAAAAATTAATATGAATTTGAAAGTCTCCTGAAAGGCTCACCAAGACTGCATTTCTTTGATCAAAAACACAGTAATATTGTGAAATATTATTACAATTTAAAGTAACTGTTTTCTATTTCAAAATATTTTAGAATGTAATTTATTTTTGTGTTGCAAAGCTGAATTTTCAGCATCATTACTCCAGTCTTCAGTGTCACATGATCCTTCAGAAATCACTCTAATATGCTGATTTGCTGAAAACACTCGTGCTGCTTCATATATTTGTGTAAAACGTGATATACTGCTGGTATTTTAAAAGTTTAATAAGTACGATTTAAAAAAAGATACCTTTATTCAGCAAGGATGCATTAATTGATCAAAAGTGACAGTAAAGACATTTATAATGTCACAATTTCAAATAAATGCTTTCATTTTGAACTTTCTACTCATGAAAGGAATGCTGACAAAATATATATCACAGTTTTCACACAGGAAAAAATACATTAAAATATATTAAAATAAAAAAAAAGTGACTTTAAATTAAGAATATTTCAAAATATTACATATTACTGTTTCTACTCTATTTTGATTAAATGAATGCAGCCTTAGTGAGCTTAAGAGACTTCTTTCAAAAACATTACAAAATCTTCATTTTTTCAAACGGTAGTGTGAATTATATTAAAGTTTTCGCTTGTAGGCTTAAAGAAGTTCATGAGCCGCTGATCTTCAGTTATATATTTTGTTGTTTGTGAAATCATACACTTCCGTCCTGGTTTTCTTTGATTCATTCAGGTGGTGACAGCAATGGGGCGGACGTGGCATCCGGAACATTTCGTGTGTACTCACTGTCAGGAGGAAATCGGCTCCAAAAACTTCTTTGAGCGAGACGGCCAGCCGTACTGTGAAAAGGACTACAACAGCCTCTTCTCTCCACGCTGTTACTATTGCAACGGACCCATTCTGGACGTAAGGATTCTGCTTCCTATCAGCACCTGAAGCGGTCACAGACGGGGCATTCTCGGACATGTGTGTTAGTGTCTCATGTGTCACCACCCAGTCGAGATGGTGCTTACTATAGCCGGCCACACTTTACCTCTGGCTTCAGATTTCCTGTAAACATAAACAGACACTTAAAGACACTCTAAATGGGTTCTTTGCAGCAGAACTCAACACATAGAGTCTGCTGAGAATGTAAATGCATAAAAGAAATAAGTTTAAGGCTCTAAATTAATTTTAAAGTAATACATCTTTAGTAAAAATGACTAAACATCCTTAAAATAAGATGCATTTACAAAATTGTCTACCACAGCATAATACAAAAGCAGTATAGTATGGTGTATTTGTTGGCTGCATGCAAACACATACAGAGCAACCAGTGTAGTCTGATTCACTAACAAATGATTCTTTTAATGAGTCAGTTCTTAAGATTCATGATCTCAGAAGTTATTGGAACGAATCAGTCATGAATTACTGAATTAACATTTGACTCTTAATGACTGGATATTTATATACACACACAAAAATAATACACACACACAAAACAGAATAATACACACACACAAAATAAATACACACACACAAAACAGAAACTAAATTAATATATTATGTTGAAAAATAGTATTTTGTTTAGCATGTAGTTAGAATTCGGGTGGTTTATATTCTAAAACAATTATGTAGGAAATAAGTGATTTACACTTATATAGGTTGGCACATGAAATGAACACTAGGACCAATAATTATTAATTAGTCTTATTCTTTGTTTTTCTTGTCTTGATTTTGCATGCATTCTTTCGAATGAAGTTGTGCTTTCTGTTCTTGTTTCACTATCATTTCATTATAACGAATCGCTTTTACTTCCTCCTGCAGAGAGTGGTGACCGCATTAGACAAGACTTGGCATCCGGAGCATTTCTTTTGTGCCCAGTGCGGGTCATTCTTTGGGCCTGAGGGTAAGCAGCTTCCACTCCTCTCAACCTCTTTTCTTCTCTTTAGCTGATGTTTCCTTTTTTACCAGCTTATTTTCTTTCAAATGGTTTAAGCCTTTGGCAACCTTTTTTCCCCTCTTTCTGCAATTTTACTGCAGGTTTCCATGAGAAGGAGGGAAAGGCGTACTGTAGGAAGGACTACTTCGACATGTTTGCCCCCAAATGTGGCGGTTGTGCTCGTGCCATCCTGGAGAACTATATTTCGGCCCTTAACGCTCTTTGGCACCCTGAGTGTTTTGTCTGCAGGGTCAGTGTGTGTGTGTGTGTGTGTGTGTGTGTGTGTGTGCGCGGTTATGTGGGTGTCTGCACTGATATATCAGCCAATTAATAGGCCAATATTTGGACCTGTTTTATTTTTATTAAATTCTTTTTATTTTATGCATAAATTTTTTAAATGTATTGCGCATGTTACATTTTATTATATTAATTACATTTTATTGCATATATTATAATTATTACATGTTATTTAATTAATTCAGCAGTGTTTCTGAAACAAAATATTGGCGTATTAATATATTATATTAAATAAATTTCTATAATCGTAAATATCAGTGTATATACAGTACAGTCAGGATGTATTTATTTATAAATCTGAAGATTGTAATATTCGATACATTTTTATAAACTACATTTAAATATTCTGTATTTTTTGCATTTTATAATTATTTACTTATACAGTTGTATATTTAGGATTTATAATTTTGAGCTTAAGTTATATTATTGTCAGGATTTACATTTCATTAAATGTATTACATTTTATTCAATGTATGTAATTCACCAGGGTTGCTGACAACATATATTGGCCTATTAATATATTATTCTAAATAATTATATGAAATCTGCAATATCAGGGTGTATATAGTTATGAATCGTAAGTGTAAAATATTGTATATATTGTCATAAATTTAAATTTTTTAATTTATATTCAGATTGTTAAAATTTTATAATTATTTACCTGTATTCATATTTATATATTTAGGATTTATACCTGTATTGAAACTGATATATTGTTTTCTGGATTATATTTTTGATTATAATTTATTATTTAACTTATTTAATTCAGCAGGGTTGCTGGCAGTAAATATTTGTCTATTAATGTAGTATACTAAATAATTCATAAAATCTGAAATATCATGGTGTATATAGTTGTAAATCTGATTATTAAAATAATGAATTGTATATATTAAAACATTAATTTTATACATTCTGAAATTGAATTTTTAGATACGTCAATATCCTGATTTTATAATTACTCGTTTTATTTTTTCCCCAAGAATTTTAACAAAATATTTAAGATATTAATTCATATAGACATGTTTTCAATCATCAACCGTGCTGCTTTCTAGATATTGGTTTTGGAAAATTTGTTGTTGCTATGTGTATGTTTTGGATGCTTGCACATTTCAATATCAGATGTTTCTGTATCGCTGCATGTATGGTTTTATTGTAGCATTATTTGAATCATTCATGCATAACTGACTTATTCCAGCGTTTTCTCTCTGTCCTCCAAAGGAGTGTTTCATTCCGTTTGTGAACGGCAGTTTCTTCGAGCATGAAGGGCAGCCCTACTGTGAGGCTCATTACCACGAGCGCCGCGGCTCCCTCTGCTCCGGCTGTCAGAAACCCATTACCGGTCGCTGCATCACCGCCATGGGCAAGAAGTTTCACCCCGAGCATTTCGTCTGCGCCTTCTGCCTTAAACAGCTGAACAAGGGCACATTCAAAGAGCAGAATGACAAACCCTACTGCCAAAGCTGCTTTGTCAAGCTCTTCAGCTAGAGTCTGATAGTGTTGAGGGATGTGTGTTTGAACATGCACGCCAATATCCAAAGTCCCAAGGGTGGAGTTTTACAGGTCGTCACAGTGTTATCATGTGGCGATAGTGAGCATTACACCAGCTTGTTCCTGTGCCAAAGCAGTCAGAGGAGTGTAGATCATCAGGGAGGATATTATGATTTTTAACAGCCTTTTTAAAATGCTTCCCCTGGATCTAGAGACTAAATTATGGTCCTTAAATTGCGTGGAGCTATTTTAGATATTATCGACTGCATCGGACAAATCAAGATCTATTTTTGTACCTGTTACACACACACACACACACACACACACACTGAGCTTAACTTGAACATACGTATGCACACTTCTGTTTGCACATTTCAGGCATCTCTTTGCTGCTTTCTGGTATAACAACGCTCTGTTATTTTGTTTCGCTTCTTTTCTCCATCGGCCACATCAGGTTTTTCTTAAAGGTGCAATAACAGCTTGGCATCATCAAAATCTCAATGCCATATTCTGTATATTTTTCAAATTTTTGGTGCTCTGAGAGTTTGCTCAGGCCTGATTTTATTGTGCATGTATTTCTCTCTGATCACTTTATAAAGTGTGCTCTTTTTATTTGTTTTGTTGACGATTGTTTCTATTTTTATATTCATGGGTGGTTTCTGTTTTCTGTGGTTTGATCTACCATCCTTATGCCTTTATGAGAGTTTAACTGTGGAAACGACTCGCTTCTGCTGTTATAATACATATTTTATTCTTATAAAACACCTTCTTAAAGAGTTGTATGTGGTGTTCCACAATGTGCCTATTGCCACCGGGCATGTTTCGCGATTTACTATGATTTTTGTCTTAATTTCTTGTATGTAATGAGATTGTGATACACATTTTCCCACTATTTCAATTCATCTGATTTCCTACTGTATGCAAGTAAATATACTAAAGTCTTACAGATTATAAGTGATTGCAACAACTTTACTCGACTTTTGTTTTTCCATAATTTAAAGATTTTCTTTTTCAAGGTGATGTCATATTTTATTCTACATTGACTGATGACATGCACACTGTATTTAAAACCTGGGGTCTAAATGGACTGTGCAAGACATTGAATAAATACCAGGATCTGAATGATTGATTTATGCGTTGTTGATTTATTTGCATTGAAATCTCTTTAACAGCAGATCTGTTTTGTTAATTTTGTATAAATTACATTCCCAGGGAACACATGGGCCGTTGAATCGTATATCTTGAATACAGTCTAAGTCACCCTGGATAAAAGCATCTGCTGAATGCATTTATGTAAATGTTTATATTTTCCACAGTCCACTAAAATAATCAGAATGACATTTTATAATATGATGAGCATTAATTCATGAATAAATTCAGATGTCAAATTTCAAACTTGAAGAGCACCTGGCTTTTACACGTCTGTGTCTTTAGACTATATGAGTTCATTTAAAGCCCTTTGCTAATATATGCATTCAATATGTCTGAGCTCAGGCCTGTGATCATAATAATAAAAAAATATGGCCTATTGCACATTAAAACTACAGGTTTTTACCATTTGTGTCATATTGTTCAGTATCATAATCTAAAAAGTCTGGCAGGACAAATGGAAAAGTCAGCAAATTTTTGCAGAATAGTCTACTTTTTGTTGTTGATTTGGCAATATGTAACATGAGACTTTGAATTCTCTTCCAGTAAATGCAATAAAGGGGTTAATGAACTCCTATTTCCTATAAACTAAATCTTAGATGGAGGTTACCTACAGTTAAGATGGAAAAATAGATGTAGGCTAAAATTTCTTTGGCATGGATCGCATAGGCTACTCTCAAAGCCAAACGTTAATAAAAAGTTTTCGTCTGTTTTTAAGGCAAATAAAAAACCAACATTGGAACGGAATTTATGGTTTGCTGACCTGACATGTTTTAATCATTGTCATGCACCCAAAAATGAAAATCCTGTCATCCTTTATTTAGCCTCAAGTGGTTCCAAACGTCTCTCTTCTGCGGAACACAAAAGAAGATATTTTGAAAGATGTAGGTAACCAGTTTCTTGTTACCATTGACTCTTTATAGTATAGTATTTTAAATGAAAAGTCAATCTGCTTACCCACATCCTTCAAAATATCTTCTTTTATATTCAGCAGGAGGAGGATACATGACTGAATGTTCATTTTTGGGTGAACTATCATTTTAAAACATGTTAAAAATAAAAGAATACCTCGGATTTCATAGTGTTTCATTCCTCATGCAATTAGGAGAGCAAAGGTTCAAATAGTCTTCCCTTGCATGTTCCTGAATAGCACATAATCTAATATGATGTAAAGTGGTAAAACACTAAAAATACAAACGAATACAAAATATATGTCAATTACACTTTTTCCCTTAAAAAATGTGGCTAAATAAATGCACAGAATGAATAAAGGGCACTTACAAATACAATTATATTCAAGCTTCCAGCTCCAGTCTTGCATATCAAGCAAAGGCCACTGATTTATTTGCATAGTTGTAACATTCAGATTTACATGCATCTCAGAAGCTATCATCAAGCACATCTCCCTCACACACAAACCCACTCAAATGGTTAAAATGCTCAGACACACACTTACATACACGCGCATTAAACTTTGAGAATAAAAAGACCCAGTGCTGTGAGGCAATCTGGGTGATCTCCCTATTAAAAAGGCACTTTAAAATCAAAGAGATTTCTATGCAATAAATACAGTTAAAAGAGGAGCAGCAAATAGAAGAATGAATGTTCACTGTGTCCATCCTAAACATGTAAAGAGCAGACAAGTACTGCAATGCTTTTAAAATGAACTGGAATGAAGAAGAAAGTTGAGACAATCAGACAACCAGCTTTCATATCCTCCCCACCTTGTAAATAATGTTTCTCCCACATATATCTGATCTATATACATGTTGTGATGGTTTTTTTTTGTTGTTGGAATGAATGTAGAAATGAATGGAATTCATTAGTGCTGCTCTTCTCTCAGTCAGAGTCTTCATCATCGAGATACTCCTCAGCGTTACTGTGGGTGCGCAGAATCACTATAGATTCAACAGAGAGACAGGTAAGTGTGAATCTCTCTCACAGGAACTGGCATCTGAAGGAGATAACTGAAAGGAGACGCCTTGTGACTCACCTCCTCCCAGTTTCCTCTTCAGCAGAGAGGCACATTGTGCATTGGTGGCCATATCCAGAGCGGTCTTCTTCTCATTGTTGAGCACGTCTGTCCTGGCATCTATAGCAACACATATTGCAATATAAGCAAACACGCAGATAGAGATTTTTAAAAAGGCAGCGGCTATTTGCACTAAGTGTAAATGCCATTTTTTTTTGTGATGTATGCTATTTACACTAGGGATGTCAACGATTAATCAACAATCGATTAATTGTCGATAAGCGATGTAATCGATGAAAGCTATCGATGGTCGAGTGAGTGACGGTGAAGGGCCTGGGTCACGAAAATAATTTACAAATGTACAAACTACGCTTTTGATGTGATCCAAGTTCTTTTGTATTGAAATGTAGATAGCTACTATTCATTCATACAACTTAATTAGTTCATACGACATATTAATTTGTGGCCACTGTCCATTTTTCATTCATTTGTTCCCTAGAAAACACATGAATTTAAATGCGGGAGCAGTTAATGTAACGAATTCTTAATTCATGGCCACAAAATCTTTCATTTCCCCCCACGTTTACCACAGTAAGAGATGCGAAAACAGTGATTAAAACAACAAGAAAACAAGAAAATAAACCTGCGAACCTAGAGGGGGAGACAGTGAGGATTTGGGAAAACAAACAATAAATAATATTACATTTGTGACCATCTGGCAAAACAGAACGAAAAGCCGCGTACAGCTTTATTTAAATGTATGCATGCGCTCGAACGGCATGAATCCAAAAGCATGGTCGCAATGTAACATTTGCCTGCTAATCAATTATTTCTCTTATTAACAAAGCTTTGTAATTTTCTAGGCCGATATGGCTAGGAACTATACTCTCATTCCAGCGTAATAATCAAGGAACTTTGCTGCCGTACCGTGGGTGCAGCAGGCGCAATGATATTTCACAGCACCTGAAAGTAGTCCCCAGCTAGGTAACTAGCTATGATATAGCTGGGGACTACTTTCAGGCGCTGCGTCTTATTATTGCACCTGCTGCACCCATGGTACCGCAGCAAAGTTCTTGATTATTACGCCGGAATGAGAGTATAGTTCCTAGCCATATCGGCCTAGATAATCGCAACTTTTCATTTTCCGTTTGTCTTAGTACACGATGTAACTACAGAAGTGTCAAGCTTTAAATAGGAAAAATATCAAAACTCTTTGGTCATTTTTGAGTGCGATGCTAACGGTCTAATCAGATTCAATGATCTATCTATGCTAAGCTAAGTTAAAAGTGCTACCGCCAGACCCGGAGATCAGCTGAATGGATTCAAAAACGGTAAAACTCAACTGTTTAACTCTAGGGGAGGTGTAAAATTAGCCTTTTTTTAAAAACAAAAAAGTGGAGTGTTCCTTTAAATCATAGGCTTTTTAAGTTTTATAATAATATTTTTTTCCAATTCCTGCTTTTTTCCTTCTTAAAATGATAATTGTGTTATACAGCTTAGAAAATTTTAAGACTATTTATGACCTTAAATTTCATAAAACAGGGCTTTTTTTAATTTTCACACATGCTCCTGAATGCACTTCACAGTTTGCACACATCTATTTTTAGTTGCAAACACAAGTGAGGTGCTTGCATTGTCGAACCCTGCCCCACCCATACATACAAGTAGATGTTTATACGAAAAAAAAAAAAAAGAATTCACTCACTTTTATTGAGCAACATCTCAACTATATCTGAATAGCCCTTCCAGGCAGCTGCATGTAGAACCGTGTCTCCCAGTTTATTCTGTTAAAAAATGAACACACCATTGATTACATTGAGTAAAATATAAAGAACATGAGCATTGCTTCCATTTCTAGAAAACCTTTGCTATCCCTTTGTCACTCTTTCATACAGACATTTGTAAGCTGATCTCACTGCACATTTTAATCAATTCAAATGAAATGCATTTGATCTCAAGAAAACGGATTTGCCAAAAACATTTTAACAAACATCAGATTTACCTGCTGATTGAGCTCACAGTTCGGCTGACTCAGCAAAATCTCCACCACATCTAAGAAAACACAAACACAACGTAGGTTAAAGATTTCATGTTGCCGTTTTTTTTTGTGCCATTATTGGACAAAACAGGCTTAAACCAGCTTAAAGAGTTTGTGCACAACTGCTGCAGCTCGGAAATGAAATGTGAAAACAATCAAAGCACGTGTGCCTCATATACCTTTATGTCCTCCGTGACAGCCCCAGTAGAGAGCAGTGTTTCCTGCTTTGTCCAGTCCGTTGATGCCAACTTTATTATCCAAACACTCTCTGAGCCAGCTCAGATTACCTGCATTCACACACAAAGCATTTGATTGTTTCACCACATTATCAAACAAACAAAATGCCTGATAGGTGTATTTTTGGGTACCTCGCTTAGCTGCTTCATGCATGGGGTTGTCTATGGACTCTGCTTGCTCAGCCACTGGAAAAAGGCAAATCACATCAAGATAAAAATCATACCCTGACAGATGCAGGTATATCAATGACTACAGGATAATTCTACCCCTTTTTTATCTTCCAGGCAAATTTAAGTAAAGCTTAGAAAAGTAATAGCATATAACACGTAAAATGATATGCAGAGAAATTTGAAACTTAAGGTTGGATTTGGTTCCAATCCCTAAGCCCAATATGCAATAGTAATAGCTAGGATTTCTTTAGGAATCAGCACTGATTGTCTCTAATAAAACTTCCCGACATCATAAAAGACTGTAAAAGTCACATATTATATACACGTCTATTCAATCACTGAAGGTGCTCTAGTAAAGGACTGATGGTTTGCAGGTTCTAGTTTGCCACTTGTTTTCCTTACCATAATTGCTGGGAATAAGTCCAGTCCTTCCCCTGCATGTTCCCTTCCACCAGTTACTGTCACTCTAAAAACATTAACCCAGCAATCAGTTCAAAATCACAAACACTGCCATGAATATAATGCTCTTTATCTCCATGATCAACTATCACTCCAAGCGAGATCATAAACTTACTGTATCTGAGATGTACAAGATATCTCCTTCCTCAAAGTACAGTTCATCTGGCTGAAAAAGAGGGAAATATACATGATGAGCTCAATTCAAGCAAGCTAAAACAACCAAAGAAGAATGAAACTCACCGTCCTTGGGTCAAAGGTGAATAAAGCCCTGTACACCTTGACCTGGCCTGTTTAAAACATAAATGTGAATGATACACTTATATTTTTAAATAATATGCAACATGTATATCTTATGATTGCACACTGAAGCAGTTTTATTAACACAGAGTTGTCTGTGTTCTGCTCACTATTTATAGTTGAAACAGATCAGTATTCCACCTTATCGTCACCTATCAGCCCAAACAAATGCAAAACACCATCGCATCTACAACCAGGTAGTATCACAGAACTAAACGCAGGGCAAACCACATGACACAGAAATTAAGAGGAACCCAAGCCCTGAGGCCTAAATATATAAATAAACAAATCATTATAAGCACAACAAAGGGTATTTCCTGGCTGTAAAGGTATTTCCATTTGGCCTATAACAAACAAGCGAGAAGCCCTGCTGAGCGGGATCCAAGCAGCCCCTCCCCAACTTCCAGATCAGCCTCTGAAATAGAAACACTGGCCTCCACCGGATATGATTGTGTTTGCTGCCAATTACAACTACGATCAATCGTTCAGAAGTGTAGAAATCATTTCAACCAACAGGAAATCTTTTCTGCAATACTGACAATGTTTCCCAAAGTTAGAGGTTCCAAGGTTCCCCTAGAACCTACACCACATGTTACTATTAGTGTAAAAACCACTGCTAAACAAAACAGTGTTAAATATCCCAAACATCCCATGCAACTGGTCAAATTTGCATGCTGGATGTCACAGATCCACATCCTGGGCAAACTGTACTAAGAGGACATCCTACAACTAGATACAGGACCGATAAAGAGTTCAGAGTTTCTACTTAATCGGTTCTTTAGTATCAAAAATAAATTTGCGATGCACGCATTTAGCATTTTGAATGGCATTATTAATAATACAAATAATATAGTTGCAATGCACATTATTTTTAGTTCTGTAGACTAAAGATTTAGCTATTATGGTGTCAAAAAGCAGAAATGAAACAGTTCTGCATATCGGTTCGATGTTTAAATAGCCTATGAAAATAACAAGCATGGTATCAGTTGTGAAAAAATAATATTGGTCTATCTCTACCTACAACATATCTTTGACCGTGCACAGCATCATCATCATCATCATAAATCAGCAATCTAAGTGTCACACTATACATAATGAAGCTTTGCTTTCATATGGGGAAGTAACTGGCTACTATGAGGCTATGGTTATTACTTAAAACCATTGATCTATCGATCTAGACAAACATTTCTGGACATCACATAATAATTTTTGGCTCGCCAGATTCAGAATGCACCGATCACAAGCAAAAATGCGTGTGTCTCCGTTGACTAAACGCGCTGTCTAGGTAGACTGCTCACTTGGTTCTGAACCACAGCCAATGGCTGGCTTGAGCCTGTTTCTCTTTCCAAACCCGATCCTGCCATTTGTGGCAAGGCGGTTTACTATTTTAGTCTTGCTCTTTGAACTTGAAGCTAAGTTGTGGTGGTTTCGCGCATGTTATTTAGTCGGCGACAAGCGTTTAAAACGCGTAAAAGCGCAAAGTTGCGCTGCGCTGGAGAAACGCCAAACTCCACCCGCAGGAGAAAGTTCACTAAGACCACAAATTGCATGCTCTTATATACATTTCATTGAATGGCATCGGAAACGAGCGTGTTTGTAAGGCTATCACACAAAGAAACAACGCAAAAACGAATGAATAAATAATGAAGCTTTCGCAGGCTTGCCGAGGTGTAGGCTTTTCCTCCATGCGCGCACCTCTTACCTGGTTTAGCTGGTTTGGGGGGAGGCTTTGACATTTCTGAACTTTCCAAGACTTTTAAAGAAGACTTCCGAGTTGTTTAAGACGTCAATAATACGTAGAAACTGTATAAAACTGTTGAGAGTGTAAATGAAACGGTGTTTCGCTGCTTTCTTCCTGTAGGCGCTGTCAATGAGGAAGCGTGAACGAGCCCAACGCGGAAAAGTCGCAGTGCGCATGCGCAGCTCTGAAATTCCGTACTGCCCTTACGAAAACTTTACTTAACAATAGTGCCATGTTTTTACACTTTAACTTTAGTAGTATTAACAACAGAAAAGAAGCAGATTCAGGGGAAAATGCATATAAAATATATTTATAAATTTGCTACAAATTAAATACAATTTTATAAACCATTTCAATTTTAGTCTAAATATGTAATCAATGACAAAACTGCAAATGATTCACTTTCTGTTTCTGTTGCAAAACGGAAAGTTTCACTATAATAACATGTCTATTTTGGTGGCTTTAGTTGTGTAATGATTTCTATAGAAATGATTGTTGGAATGATTGAATGCGGTTTGATGGAAGTCTTACATTTAGGGAATGCACTAAACAGGTTTTTTTAACAACATTAATCAACTATACAATGCTTAACAGTAGTATAGACAATAAAAAACATTATTGGCAAATAAAAAGATAAACGTCTTTGAAACAGAGGTAAATTAATCTAACAAAATATTGAACATATAAAGCTGCAGGGAATTTTTCTGCACTTTTTATGCATTTATGTTACTTTTTCAGTACTTTTACACCAGTGAAACATCTCTAATCCTCTAGATTTGTGTGTGATATTTGAGGACACCCATAACATTTGGCTGCACCAACAAGTTGGTTTACATTGCAAGCAAGTTTTAAAGGAGCTGCCTCAGAATAGCTCTGCTTTTAGTCATTTCAGTTTTAAAAACCATAGCACTATATCCATATAGACCTGTATATTATGTAAGTTTTGAGCTAAAAAAGGATGTTTGATTTTATCACTGAGTACCTATATAATCAGATACGACTACATGGAATTTGAATTATTCTTCCATATGATCAGAATGCAAACTCACACTTATAGCTTTGTGAAATTTACCTCTGTGTGCATTTAGTGAACACATAAGGTGTTCATTTTTCACTGTATTACCAAAACGACAGACTACAATGTAAAACTCAATTGTAAATGCATTGCTTTTAGTTAAAAGTTAAAAATAACAAATCTTCAGCTTGAATCCAATGGTCTTATTTAAATTCTGGATAGCATCTAATGGGGTGTATAGTTTGTTCTGTGTTAAGGGTTCAGGGTCATTAGCTGTACTTCTCTTCCTTTTGGGCTCTTCAGAAACTCATTACCATGCAGATGTGAGGGACATGTTGCACGGCAGGCGACTCAAACTGAATTTAAATTGCACAAACACGTTCATGCATGGCTTTATCTAAGAAACCGGTCGTTATTCCAGCTACCTCTCTTCCGTCCCGTACCATAGTTTTTGGGCCTCAAATTAGAGGGACAGTAATATACTTAATGACCCATGAGGCTGCGTTCACACCAAAACAGTGTGTGTGTGTGTGTGTGTGTGTGTGTGTGTGCTGGGGGTGTTTTGGCTCCTCTCTTTATCTATTGAATTTTTCCCCAAGAATCCCATTCTTTTCATTCTTTTTATTCCAGACGCGATGCATCTCATACTCATCATTCCAAATATTCCAAAGATTTAAGGTCGCATTCGATTCCAGTGTCTCTGCGTCCCCAAATCTGAAACATCTACATCAGTGCATGTGAAGTCATCATAATTGACTATTAAAATACAAATAAACGTGAACAATATTCCTGTTTCTTTAGAAGTATTCTCATATCCCATTCAGGAACACTTGACAAAACAGTCAAGCTATTCAGCATCACCGTCCAGTGACGTGAAATGGAAAATGAATCTCACATAATGACTCGTGTATGAATGACCTGTGGATGAATTCTACAGGTGGACTCTCGTCAAACATTTACCTTACAAAAGGTGCCTACAAACACACACATATTATCTGTGTGTGTGTGTGTGTGTGTGTTTGTGAAGGGAAACCTCCCTATAAAAGCTCCTCCTGGACGATAAGTACATGACAAACAGAAACTCAACACAGAACTCAGCTGTCAGCTGCCATGAACCTACAGCGCCTCTCCTCTCTGCTGCTCTGTGTCGGTGAGTTTGGTTTTCTCCATCCTGTCTTACATTATTTTGGTCCTGTCAGCTTCAGGTGTGCCATGGTTGTGGAAAACCTGGAAATCTTAGTGGGTTTTAAAATTGTGATTTAAAATCCTGAAAAAATCATGGAAATGTTAAAATATTATTAGACTTTTATGTGAATGAATATATGTTTTTCTAGTTATGGTTTGCTCTAAAATATTTATATTTATTTTTTCAAATTCTGTAAAATTATTTAAAAAAAAAACAAAAAAACCTTGTCCGGTGATAAAGTAACAAAAGGAAAAATCATGAAAAGTCAAAAAGTGAGCGAAACTTGCAACATGCTTTCTTTCATGCTAAGTGTAAATTCTCTGCATTTTCTTACTTATTTTTACTCTATTTTCACTTTGACAACTGACAAAAGACAATTGATTGACGAATATGAAAGACTCCAACTTAGTAAACCTCCTCCAAAAGCAGCTTGAACTCCCTCGCTGAGTGAAGTGTGGTATTGTGTTTGTGTCTCCAGACAGGCAGGGCTTTGGGAAGTTGACTCGACCTGTAGTAACATGCCTCTGAATAGCTGTGAGCTCAGGCTTTTCCCTTATAGGTGTATGCCAGAACGCCACACAGTTTAAATCTCAGCTGTCTGTTGTCATGTTCGACGTCACAAAGCACTTTTTGTTCATGGCAAAGACGGAGGATTAGGGCGTCACACCGCCGCGTTAAATATATATTTAGCTTTGCAAACTAACGTTAGAAAGGTCATCCCCACACACAATAATAGGTGTGTGTGTGTGAATTTCTTTGACAATTAAATGCAGGATTCCAGTCGGTAGGAGTGTTCAGATCAAATGCATTTAGGCTACTCAAACATTCTCCTTGCAGACTAGTTTGACTGCAGACGTCGCCAGTTTATACCTGTGAAAGAAAGGCACATACACTACTTTAAAATGTCGGAATATCATCAATTTGCCACATATTTATATATTAGAAAGAAAAATAGCACATGCACGGTTTTCAAGCAAAATATTTGACACCAAAGCTTGTTGTTTAATATGATGTTCTAAAATGAAGTATTCTGAGACTCTGCATTTGTAAGACTTTAAAGGAAAATGTTAATGGTTAATGTGATAAGGAATAGAATGTGTGCAGAATAAAATGGCATGCAAAATTACAATTAGTGCTTAATAGACTGGATCGATTTTCCACACTCCCAAGGCTGGTGGAATTTTATTCCTGCAATTTTCAGATAATACACCTTCGATTACTAGCCAAAACTAAATCAAACAGATGTTTGTTCTTGGTCTTTTTGTGTGTGGTTCTAAAAACAAACGGGTTTAACTTAGTAATGTTTCATCAAAATGCGATGATCAAAACTTACTCCACCTATGCAACAACGTTACCCTGGTTACTTGAGTTTCAACCAACAGATGCTGGCTGTGTTTCAGGATGGGAGTAGTCCTTCACGTTCACATTCAGGTCTGGCTCCATTCTGCTGTATAACACCCACCTTTTTTTTTTTTTTTATCCCAATCAATTCCTGATGGATAAAATCAAGTCCCAGCCTACATATTTTCTTGTTGAATAGCATGCTTTGCTGTGCAAATGAATCACATGGGTTGTCAACATTGAGACCTCCTTAGATGCAAACATTGTTTTATGTTGTTTTGGGTTGGGGTGAGTATCATATTTGAAAAGTATGTAGGGAAAAAATTCTCAAATTTATTCAGAGGCCCAAACTAAGCAAAAATATGCAATCTGGCAGTTGCTGGTACTTACTGTATATGGCAAAAAGTAAGGTACAGCTCTGATAGCTTTACATTTAAATCTTTATAACAGTACAGCAGACTATGCTTACAAAAAATGCATATAAATATCAGTTGTCACACTATAACTCCCGTCTTAGTAAGATGATATTTAAATATTATTTAAAACATTGAGACAAATTTTCATTGAAACATAATTTTCTTAATTAAAATCATTGTTCTATTAATCAAAAGTATCATTCTTCATCTAGAAAATTATGCCAACATGTTACATGGGGTCAAGGGTAATTCACCGCTAGCAAGATGAGGTTTTAATAAAAGTTGGCAGTCTATTCCGGAAAAAAAAAAAAATTCTCGTTGCTACACGATTATAGAAAACAGAAAAAGGGCCGTGGCGAGAAAAAAAAAAAAAAAAAGTACAAAAACTTCAACACCCATAATGCACTGGGCGCGATCAGACTCTCCTTATGCGGAGAAACAAAAAAGCGGAAGTACGATCTGTAGTTCTCACAAACGCCCTACAGCTGTCAAAACCTCTGCTGCCAGGTAAACGGGCATATCTTAGTGCAAGTAACAAGGGAAAATAATATACATTGTTCAATTACTTATACTATATTATACAATGCTGGTTGAATGTTGGCAAACGTGGTCTGCAGAATTTGGTATTATATTGTATATTTTAGCATGAATGGAACGCTGTATTGATCATATCGGATTCTGAACTATGTGTTTTATAAACAGGTGTCCAAAAAGAAAAAGGAGTCATAAAGGACTCTAATTTTGTATTGTACTTGCGACAGGTGCAGCTTTACCTCACATAACAACTCTTCCAATCATGTCTATCACTCTCAATTTCTCTCTCTCTCACACACACACACACACACACAGCTAATCTGCTCAGTACAATACACACGGGGTGTTTACAGGATGACTCAACAGCAACATTAGAAGATTAACCTCTCTTTGTATCTGCTAATTGAGGTTAATATGTCATTGTGATATAATGAAGCGTTTGATCCTGTTATTATTTGCAAACTGGGCCGAAACTATACAAATCAGCATTCCTCATAAGCAGTTATTACTACATGTCTGCTGCGATATAACGGCGTGTGTTACTGTATGCAGTTTTCAGCATAAGGACAGCTGCAGCTCACACATCTGGACTGGATCATGTGACCGTGATGTCATCATCGGGGGAGGGGCTTCAGAGCGCCGTGGGTGAAGATTTGGAATCTGATGACGATCAGGATCCATCGGGAATGTTCAGTGATCCAACTTTGTTTCAAGGTAGTACAGACAGTTCGGCGCCGATAGCCTTGTTGGCAATTGTACTGACATATAACGCCGTTGGGTTACGGGTGTCCCGAGTTCGAATCCCAAATCCCACTGTCCTATCATAATAAAGGCAAAACACCAAAAATTAATCTTTTAAAAAAAAGGTACAGACAGTCAAACTCGTCCACCTACTTGACAATCTCGTACAGACGTCTATTATTCTGCTAAGTAAAATTACTGACTGTAATAACATCTTTGGCTTTTTAATTAGGACGATAAATTAAATATTTATGAACTGCAAAGATTCGGAAATTAATATCAATTTAACACAGTTTCAGTATAAAAATGTTGAAGAGTTGTGTTGCATTAGTTTATATTTTAATTAAATAAATTGAGCAGACAGTAAGTGTAGAGATATTTGATGAAAAAGACCTTACCTGCATCTCTTTTTGAGGGTTTTATGACACCATTTAATTAAACTTTTAAAAATTCAAAGTATAGAAATCACAGTACAACACTTTCAGAAACCCAAGTCAGTAAAGGAGGCGTGAAGGTGTCATTCTTTAATATTTACACAAACTTGTGATAATTTTCCATAGATGCCATGTTCTTAGATTAAGCTAATGATAATTACTGACTGGAATAACACCTTTTGGTATTTTAATTAGGACATTAAATGCATCATTAATGAACTACAAAGGTTTAGAAATGAACTACAAAGTTTCAAAATAATAATAATAGCTAAGCAAATCTTACAAAAAGCACATATTTCAGTTTAATGGTTTGCATTTCCCTTGTCCGGCAATGCTACAGTACATTAATGGCAAGAAACAAATATTCCTGTAATTCCAGTGCAACTTATGTTAACTTGAAATGTTGTTTTCTGAACCTTCGTAGTTCATTAATGATGCATATAGCTATTGTTCTAATTACAAATTAAAAATTGCATGCAATAAAACAAAATGTTGTGACAAAATGAAGAGTTGTGCTGCTCAATTAATAAATCGAACAAACAAGTGTAAACCACTTCTTTTAATTATGGAGCTGGTGCATGTATATAATTCTATGCACTGAGACGAATGTATAGGAATATAGCTGCATATGCTGTGTAGCAAAAAAAATATATGTATATGTCCTTCTTTTTTGTTAATATTGTTTTTTTACCTGCATTGTTAAATTAAAATTAAATAAAAATAAAAGTTAAAAAAAGAAAGAAAAAGACCGCTTCATTTTAAAGAACATATAATTACATTTAAAGAAATTTCTAAGTATAGAAAGCAAATATTCTCACACACATTAAAGTTTATCATTTATCTCATATCTTTCAGTAACCCAAGTCAGTAAAGGAGACGTACAGAATCACAGGCGCTCTGGACACAAAAAGAACAAAGGAAGAAAAAAGAATAAAAATATTACTCCTGTTCAGCCGAATCATACGCTCACAGGTCACAGGAGCCACAGCACCACCGCTGACCCCTGCCTGACCTCTCACGTGGACTACTGCATCCACGGCCACTGCACGTACCTGCACGGCCTGAGAGAGCCTGTCTGTGTGTGAGTGACACTTACCTACAGAAGCTTGTTTACACCACGGGATAAGAAATAAAAAAGTAAATGCGACTTTTTATCTCAATTCGACTTTTTTTCTTACAATCCATACATTTATCAGAATTGTGAGATCTAAATGCAGAACTGTGTGATATAAATGCTGAATTGTGAGATACACTGTAAAAAAGTAAAAATTGAGAAAACTTAAAAGTTTAAGTCTACCAGCTTCAGGATAATTTCTTGTTTTTGTAGGACATTTTTGAGTTTTCTCAACTTTTTGTTGTATAAATTGAATAGAAACTCAAAAATGCCCTGAAGCTTGTTGCCTTAAACTTTCAAGTTTTCTCAACTTTTGATTTTTTACAGTGTATAAACTCGAGAATTGTTAGAAAAAAAAGTCAGAATTGTGAGGAAATTACCTTTTTTTTTTTTTTCATGGCAGAATTGCTAGATGTAAACTCAGAATTCAGAGAAAAAAGTCTGAATTGTGAGATGTAAACTCAAAATTGTGAGAAAAAAAGTCCAAATTCTGAGTTTATCTGAGAAATGAGAGATAAACTATGAATTATGCGATATAAATATCCCTTTTTATTCTTTATTTTATGGTGAAAACAAAAAAGTGAGATGTAACCTCAGAATGCCTCAGATATGTTGTCTAATTTGCAAGAAATTGCAAGATGTAAACGCAGAATTCTGAAAAAACTAAGATATTAAGTCACAATTGCAAGGGAAAAAAGTCGAGAAAATAAGTATGAATTCTCAGTTTAAATCCCACAATTCAAAGAAAAGAAGTCAGAATTGCAAGAAAAAAAAAGTCAGTCATTGCTTTAAATTTTTTATTCCATGGCAGAAACAGGCTTCCATGTTTATCTTCATGCACACTATGAACAACCCACACACATGCACTTCATTGATATTTACTAAGTGAATTCACATCAATTAAATTCAGTCAGTGTTGCATTAACAATGTGTTCAAGTAGGCTAATGAAAGTTTGATTGTTTCAGATGTAAGAGAGGTTATGATGGGGAACGCTGTGGGATCCAGCTTCTCGGGACGTCTCGGGACGAGAGCAGCACTGATAGGACCCACACCGTGCTCGTCATTATGGCTGTCGTCCTGTCGGTCATCAGCTGCCTAGCCATTCTACTCATGGTCTGCGTGCAGTAAGTACATTCAGTGCATGCATGCTAAATATACACCCACACACACTCATTCATCTTTCACACATAAAGCACACGCCTGGGTTATACTTGGCACATATTGTGACAGCAGTTTGGACGCACCTACTCATTCCTTATCATTATTAATACTATGAGGTTACTATACCAGTTAACAAAAGGTGTTCTAGGAACATTTTGTTAACATCCTAATTAAGTTTCCTATTATTTCTGAATATGCTCTTTATGTCCTAAACATCAGTTTTAACTTGTTTTTCTTTGTTATGTGAACGTTAAGGGAATGTTCCATTGTATATTTTGTGACAATTCTGGGAATGTTGCTCAATGGGAATTTCTAGGGGTGCCAATGTTCCATGAACGATGTATAAATGTATTCGTTTTGTGTTAACTTTTTGAGCACATTATTACAAACCAAGGCCCGTATTCCTAAAGATTCTAAGAATCCTTTTAAAGAGCTCCTAATTTAGCTTAAACATTTCTAACTAGGAGTCTTAGCTTAAAAGTGATTCAGGACCAATCTGAGAGCAACTCTGAGCGAGGAAAAGACAAAAACTTTTATCTTAGTGAGGAGGCGGGGCGTTGCTAGGAATGACACATTCTTTTGAAGACTGTGATTGGTTGGTTGTCAAGAAGGAAATAAAAGAGCGCTTTTAAGAGTAGGGTATATTATAAGCCTTCACTTTGAAATTACAGGCGTAATTTCCTGCTTTACTGTACTCGCTCTCGCTCTCCCACACACACACACATTATATATGCATATTAAAAAAAACATTTTTTTTGTGAAGAAATATATGTAGGCACTAGCTAGGGATATATATGTCTCTTAATTTCAAGCATTTATGCAGAAGCCTTTAGATCAAAAGGTTTTTATATGTACAGAAAACAGTAACCCAGTCATTTACTATTATGTTCAAAGCCCCAATGCGACAATATTCCAGTAATATTAAAAATTAAATCCTCTGAGGTTGTTTTCACTACACTACAAATGAGACGCTAGCTAGGAAATAACTAGGAAACGTTAAGAAGTAAGAGTGGATTTGAGTATTGAGTATGGATTTGGCAAAACTGTTAACTTTTTTTTGTATATGCTTTCTTATGTACTATATATATATATATATATATATATATATATATATATATATATATACAGTTGTGGTCAGAATTATTGGCACCCTTGGTAATATGATCAAAGAAGGCTCTGAAAATAAACCTGCATTATTAATCCTTTTGATCTTTTATTTCTTTTAGAAATCACAAAAATCTAACCTTTCTTAACTAAAACAATTGAAAATGGGGGAAAATCTCATTATGAAATAAATGTCTCAAATACACGTTGGACACAATTATTGGCACCCCTAGAAATTCTTATGAGTAAAATATCTCTGAAGTATATTCCCATTTACAATTTTGAGCACTCCAGCATGATAATGAACATAATGAAACATTATGAAATTATCCCGTCATGGCTTCCTGTTTTACAGAAATATAAACAGGAGGGAAAACAAAGCCCAAATTCCCTTAATCATCCATCACAATGAAAAAAAAAAAACTAAGAATATATTTCTGATGTGCAGCAAAAGATAATTGAGCTTCACAAATTAGTGAAGTGGCTTTAAGAAAAGTGAAAATTCTCGTTTCCACCATCAGGGCAATAATTAAGAATTTCCAATCAACATAAAATGTTATGAAACTGCCTGGAAGAGGACGTGTGTCTGAGAGTTTGAGTGGCTAAAGACTCACAGACTTCTTTGATCATATTTACCAAGGGTGCCAATAATTCTGACCACGACTATATATATTTAAATATTTGTTGTATTGTTCTTATATTGCAGCTATAGAACACATCATCGCTTTCAGGCAGCGTTCCTGAGCTCCACTAACGAGAGAGAGAAACTAGAGAAGAAGAACATCATGGTGTGAAGAGGAAGTAAGGCCTAGTCCTATTTATGGGTAGCTAAATATAAAAGAGACTTTTAGGGTGATGTTTGCCATGTAAAACTCCAGTCCCTTCTTCAGCATTAAAACAGTCTACAAAACCCCCATTTTACTCAATTTATTGTGGAATATGAGCTTTTATGAGATTAAATAGTTTTTGTTCCAGGTAGAATTCACGCTGATTTCACTGGTGTGGAGTGCTCTACAGATATATTGCACATAGAATAATATGATACAACCTACTGTAACAATATATTTATTGTTTGTACCTATTTATTAACAAATTATATAAGTTCCTTACTATTTGTTTATTTTGATAATAAAAAACTAATGTTTATTTGATATGTGATGTTCATGTACACATATGAAATAAAGGACACTCTCATAATATCTGTATCTTTCTTTCACTCATTCTGAGCATTCTTATATAAAACATTATTAAGAGTAATATAAGTTAAGACATCAGACAGTATGTCAGTGAGGTGAAAACACTAATATTACAGCTGAGTATTATTCACAGATGAAAGCAGACGTCCGATCAGGTGGAGTCTGTGGTGCCTCTCCCTGCAATTGTCTGCAAAGTTTCCTTCTCCCAATCATCTTTAATCCTTATGAGGGCTTATGTTTCGTAACATAATAGAAGATTATATAAGAACAGATCAATCTGGAGGTGAGTGTTTGATCAACAAATGTTTGTTAAATTGGGCAGGAGGGGAAAATCTACAGGTAAAACAGGTTTAGACATCATTATGGATGGTATTTTTCTCAAACAGTCATCCGAAGAGGCTCAATCCAAAAGGAGAATTAGCTGCAATAAATAACTGCAACATAACTAATTATGCAGAACTAAACCACTTTCAATACTTTACTGCTGTAACTGAAATAACAGTAAAACTTTATAATAGTTTAAAACCGATATAATACTTAACAGATTGCTAAAATGCCAAAACAAATAATAACCAAAATGTATTTTAAATACAAACGTCATTAAATTTTGATTCCTATATTTTCGCCTTAAATATTCATGTTGGAAAATACATCCACTGCTGATCTGATCAAAATAATGTTTGTTAATGACTACCATATTACCATTAAAGTACTACCATATTTATACTGTAGCATCATAATAATAATAATACATTTAAAAGCAGTGGTTGGTTTAGTTGTGAAGGGACTTTTAATTTTATTGGCAAGACTAGAAACTATTTAATTGTGACCTCTTCTGGTCATAGAGCGAACATAAGCACACACTGATACTGATTTATCTCGAAATGTTTGTCTCAGAGAACCAGAGCAGTAAAATCATATGTATACATATTCACCAAACTCAATAATAATATAATATAATATATAGCACCTTAAAAACCACAACAAATTCCTTGTGTGTCTGCGCACACTTGGCGAATAAAGCAAATTCTGATTCTGATAATATAATGTAATATAATATAATATAATATTAAAATCATCTTAAAGTGACAAACAAGAGCATAAAAAAAACTTAAAAATAAATTAATTAATAAGAAAAAATAAATACACATATAATGTATGTATTAGATTAGAATATGCAAATAAGACATTAAATAAAACTACACTTAGGCCGGTTTCACAGACGGGTCTTAGCTTAAGCCAGGGCTATGCCTTAGTTAAATTAAGATAGTTAAACAGCTTTTATAAAAATGCCTTAGAAGAAAACGTTGCATGTGTGCATCTTGAGACAGAACAATGCCAGATTTTAAGTCTGGGACTAACCTTAAGCAATGTCTGTGAAACCGGGCTTTTTCTATTCTTCTTTTTCCTCAAATCTGCCCAGCAACAATCAGCCAAACACTACACTAAAAATATTACATTTATAAATAAATATTAACATATTTTTTTTATGTGATGAAAAAACATGTAGGCCTATTTATAAGTATTTATGTGTAGGCCTATTATTATTATTAAAAAAATATATTAATAGTAATAGCCTACTTTATGACAATTTTTTTTATTTTTTTTTATTTTAATATTTATTTCGAACAAAAACAATATATATAAATATATATATATATATATATATACATTGTATATACACACACATACATGCACATATATCCATATAACAACAAATTATTACCAAAAACAAAAACAAAAACAAAAAAAACATTATTATTATTAATAATTATATTCTTACTTTATTTGTAAAACTAGAAGAGTAAAATGAAAACAGGACTATTTTAGTCTTCCTTTAACTTGCATCTTAACTCTGGCTTGCAAAAACTCAACTGAGGAATGAGATGAGGTTTGTACAGAAACTTACGGTGATTTCATCATTTTCCCTCCGCCTGTGGTTTTTGTTGTTTGTTCTGCTCTTTATTTACGAGCTCTACGGTAAACTTAAGCGCTATGGCGTTGCTTCTTTCTGATTGGCTGTCGGCTGTGTTGGAATATCTCGTGCCAAGAAGCTCGCGGCTGTCACTCACTGTGCGCGGCCTGACGTACAAACCACAGACCGGTGAATTTAACTCAAATATAATGTTCAGTCGCGTATTATTGTAACCAACTGACTCTGAGACGTTTGAAGGAAAGGGTAAGGCATCAGATATATCCTTTATGACAGCTCTGGAGGGAGTATATTGAGTATTTTGTGTTAGCCTAGCTAAACAGCAGCTGTCATCCGTTCACTAACGTTAGCCCACTTCACTCAACTATTAAGACTCATTTCTACAGTGTGTTTATATGATTGTTAAATAATTGAATGATGGCCTTCCGGTTTAACATGAACAGTATTGCGATTCTCCACCTGTTGCACTTTGGTTTTGCTGCATTAACTAACAGTTTCAGAGCAGTAGTGATGATTAGCACTGTGTGTTTAATCTATTTGAATAAAATCACTTTAATGGGTGTAGTGGCTTAGTGGTTAAATATCTAGTAGCCTGGTAGCTGAAAGGATGTAGGTTCAAACCCTGTTCGTATGCTACCAGTGTTGTGCTTCTAATTTCTATTTAAAAATTCACTTTTTTGTGATATTGTAGTTAAAGATATAGACTGAAAGCTTACAAGCTGGGCTAATGACTGGAGATTGTAGGTTCAAACCCTGAATTTAGTGATTGATGAACTGTCCCGGTTGTGTCATACTACTGTCTACAAAACTTCTAAGTGTATCGTCATATGTGAGATCTGGGCTGGCGTCTGAAGGGCTTTAGGTTTAATCCATGAACCTCTTCATTATTGTGCCCTTAATCAAGACACTTGCATGCCCTTAATTGTATGTTGTTCCATAAATCACACAAATTATGGCGGAAACAGTGCATTTGGTTGCTTAGGATGTGTTCATCAACTGTGAGGTTGGGCAGATCTGGTGTGACTTCCCATTTGGTTCCTAAAATAACCTTTGGTGCCACTTGTCAAAGGTCACTGCAGGAACAGCCTTACCGAAAGAATGCTTGTTTTCTATGTCTGGGACACAGTTGTAGCCTAATGGTGAATAATCTGTGATTGTATTTAGTTCTGTAACTTGGGTGTATATGGGCATGGCAATAGCAACGCCAAGGTCATGGGTTCAAGTCCCAGGGAATGCCTTAAATGCAACATAATTTGCTTTGGATAAAAGCATTTGCCAAATGCATAAATTTAAAATCACATTATAAATAGTTGTTTTCTTGTCTGTTCTTCATGCAGTACCTTCAAAATATCTTGGAATATACTGCTTTCGTGTTTTGGGTGAACTATTTCTTTAAATGCAAATGTCCCAGTTTGGAGTGACCCCAGAGCTCCCTGCCCTGTCATCATTGCACCCTTGAGCGAGATGCTTAAACTTAGTCTGCTGTGATTCCCACCGGATGAAACAGTCCTGACCTAACAACAGCGATGATATCAGCTTGCACCACTATTTTGTACTTTGACTTTTTTTAATGACCCAGAAGAACACCTGATGATAAATCAATAAGGAGCGACCATAGGTGGCTGGTGAGGAGTTATTTGTTGTATAAGGGTTTGGCTCTATTCTTACAGGTTTCACTTCCTCTTCATACAGCATAGTAGGCGAGATCAGTGCTGACATGAGTGTGTTTAACTGCTTACATTGCAGACATATAAACCACCAGTCATGAGACACCTGATTATTTTGTTTTAGAGTTGAGTATGTGATTTGAATCTTAAGTGATATTACATCTACGTTCTATTAAAATGGATATTTGAGACACAGGATAATTTAATATGGTTTAATATGATTGTGCTTAATGCTTCATAATTTCCATTCATCGCTGTTTTATTTTTTTGTTGTTATTTGAGTGATCCATTTCTCATTGTAAAATTATCGGTATTGTCTGATATGTGGGTAAATGATATTAACATTTTGATTCACACAAAGAGGAACATTTTGTAATTATTTACTCACCCTCAGTAATTTTTTGTAAAAACATCTGGTTTTCATTCATAAAAATAGTCCATAATAATGTGTGTGGATGATTGCTAAATGTTTATTACATTTTTTTTTTTAATTTTGAAAAAGCATTTATATCAGGGATTCACAAATTTGTTTGTCTGACAAAGCCATTAAAAGCCCATAAAATATTTACTTCAAGGTACCTTCTAAGATTTTAATTTAATATTATAATAACGTAACAACACATCCACATGTTTACTTTTCTATGATGTTGGTTAATTTGCATAAGTCTTATAGGTAAACAAATATCATATTTAGTGCTTTATTTTGATTGTTTTATTTGTTGTATTTTAATTTGACACTTTTTATTACTACTTATTTTCATCAGCTCACGAACCCCTGCAGTTCCCTCACAAATCCCAGTTTGGGTTAATCTCATTCATTGCCCTGATTCCTTGTGTGTGTCTGAGATTGTGAGTGTAAGATCACTGTAAGTGTGTGTGTCTCTCAGACTGTAAGATCAGCACATGGTTCCCACCCCAGTTTCCTCAGGGAGCTGATTGTTTGTGTGGTGTTGAGTCAAGTAATGTGATTTGTTCCTAAAGGAATAGCTCATCCAAAAATGCACATTTTCTCATGATTTACATTATTTACTGAGGACTATCACTTGCCTTATTGGGCCAGTGCTATGTTGTCTTGTTCAGTGTTCAGTGTCTGTTTTTATGCCTGCCTTGCAAACGTCAACATTTGGTTGTCTGTTGATAGTGTTGATACTAACAATTAAAATGGGTTGAAATTACAAATGCTCAAATTATCATACGCTTCATGAACATGAAAGTAGAAGGTGATGACAATTTATATTCATGGATGAAATATTCCAGGAAATCCCAAACTTTTTTTTGTCAGCCGAACCCCTTTGGCCTTAAATATTTTACACCCCTGAGATGTAAAGTTAAAATTTCAATATTAATTTTGTTCATAGTTATCTGATATTGGTTAATGGTCACATGACATGCAGGTGACCTATATAATATATATTTTAGTAAGCGTTTTCATTTTAAAATTACATTTTAATTTATTTTTTAGCAAGCATTTCGATTTATTTTATTTATAAATGTTTTATTTATAAAATATTTTAATTTGTTTTGCTTTAATCCACTTCTCAGGGGCCACTGCATTTATAAAGGTTACAGAGATGTGCTTCTGTGTGCTGATATACTTTATAAGGACAGCGGTGACTCATAATGTTCTCAGAGAGGATGGAGTCCTGCTGACAGAACAGCCATAATAATTCAATCTAATCAGCTGATAAGAGCTCTTCTATCTGACACTGCTGATCCGAATCTGTTTTTGTGTCTGAGTGTATTAATTGTGTGTTTGCATGTATTATTTCAATATTTTCTTTTGCAGGTGTGTGTCGGTATCAGTGCAGCCATGCTGTCCAGATTAAGCGTGAGTGTGAGGCCGTGTGTGAGTGTGTGCCGATGGGTTCACACTAAAGAGAAGGGGAAACCGCTCATGCTCAACCCACGTACCAACAAGGTTAGACTAAACACAATCTGTCTGTCCTTCTAGTTCTGACTCTTTGAGTCTCTGTCCTTTCTGGTTTCTAATATCATTTATAGAGCACTGGAAAATCGAATCTGTAATTTGCAGCATTTAAATGATGTAAATGATATAAATGGCACAAAAAGAATGAGGAGTTGCAATGACAGCATTAAACTCAAACACATATACTTGCACTTAAGTACAAAAAATGGTGCAGGTAGTGTTACTCACCAAAGTTTTATATTTGGATTTATGGGTTTGTTCAAATCAATAACACAAAGTATGAAGAATAACAATACTAATACTAAGCCACTAAATATGATTTAATTTGCTACCAATAAAATAACACCAATATTGAGTAGTGTTCAAAATAACAGTATTAAAGGCAGGGTAAGCGATTTCTGGAAGCCAATGTTGATATTTGAAATCACCACACGCCCCTACCCCAAAAGGGTCTCGCCCCTATTTTGATAGATCTTCCCCACATATATGTTGCCTGTGCAACCCAGGCAACGATTAGTTCTGTGAAACATAAGCCGCACCGAAATTATCTGGAACAATATGTCCCAGGAACATTTTTCCCCCAGACCTGTTGCTGTCTGCGTTTCCATTGCGTTCTAAACTACCGAGAAGATTAGGCAAATAGTCTGGTGACTTAACGTTAGGTCTGCGTGCGTTTCTCAATACCAAGTACGCAAATTTCGGCCTTGCATCCTCGATAGTTCGGACTTCACGAGTTTAACTCGAGTTAGAACGACACAAGTCCAGTAATTCTGCAAAGAGCAGCGTACTTGATAACATCAGTCAGCCCGCCTCGGCTGCTGCAATCTTCCTCACTGTATTTACAGACGAAATATATCAAACACCACTGCCTCTTTTAGTTTTCATTTAAACATATTAATAGCCGCAGAAATGTAGTTCAGGGAACATACGTACATTACAATGAAACAAATTATTATATTAAACATATCCTGTTTTCATTTTAACATATTAATAGAACAAAAGAATAAAGACCAAAGATTACTGTTACATTTACCCAAAACGAATTATATCCTATGCTTAACCACTACAGAGACATCAGAGCCAGCGGCAAATGTCAGAAAGACTAGCCGAGGTTATGCTCCTCTCTTCGGGGTACATGAGCACTGATGATCGTGTGGAGCTAACGTCTCCGAAATCGGCGAACCACATTTTTAAGATTTGAGTTTTAAACAACTACATTCTCGCCTGAAATACACACGTCCAGTGTAGGCAGACTTTAGCTGTGGCGACGCGGCGTGTCCGGTGTAGACACGGTGCTACTCACCTAGCGGGAAGAAACAAAGCAACCTCGGCGTCCGATCGTAGGCCTTCCGCTCCTTGAGTTCTCTCCAGCGCTGGAAAGCTGATCCGATATGTATACGGGTGTTACTTCTTGCCTTATCGTTCCGCAGACGATTTCCTCTTGTTTTTTTATCCGCCATCTCTATCTTTCTGTCGCTCGGCTCGGCTGTTCACTGAATGCTCTCTCCTCCATATCATGAGTAGACACGCCCCTTACTGCTGATTGGCTACAAGTTTGTTTTGGTACTCGGCCCCGACTCAGTTTTCTAAAATGTTGCCTTTAACTCTGTTTTATATTAGTTATATTAGTCAGTTTTTTGAACCAGTTAAGAGAAGCCTATACAATCTCTTTAACTAATATAGAGCTGCACGATATTGGGAAAAAAATGGCATTGCAATATTTTGTTTCTGTAGAATGTAGTTATATATTATTATAATATTATTTATAATATTTTTTTTATTTATTTATTATTTGTAGTAATATTAGTAAAAAAATGTAATTATATTGTTATATTTATATAAATCTACTCAAGACTTGTTTTAATGTGAACCATCCTTTTAGTGCAATACCCTTACAAGAACCAACTCAAACCTCTTTAATTAACCTTCTAGTGAACAGAGTTTAAAAGAGTTTTCATGGGCCACATTCCCACTCTTTTTGGCCTATTCAATAACTGATTAGAAAATAATAATTATTATGATTTTTATGTAATTATCAAATAATTAAAACAAGAAATAAGAAATAATTATGCTTAATGTTCTGTAGAGTAGAAAATAGAGTAAATATATGGTGTGTCATACATCATATCATGAGCTGTATGTGTGTAGATGAACATGGTGCCATGCTTTATTTAATTCAATCACTACTATATCGATTTTATTTCTATATATATCATGTATTCTTAAATTAAGCTGAACATTTTAGTAGCGTGTGTTTAATTACTGCCTCTGCTCACTTGAATGTTAGACTGACTGCATGCACAATACAGTGTGGCAGTGTTTTGTCATGCCACACCACTACCTGCTTAGTTTTTTTTACTGCCCAGCACAGATGCATACACACTTTCTAACACCGCCCCTGTGTGTGTTGAGGGTCTGAACGCTTTTGTCTGGAAAACATTAGAGGAGTGACTCAGCAGAAGTGCCACGTATCCTAGAAAACATGGGTGTGTGCTTCATTTCCGTCCTGTAGACCACCGGTTTTGCTTTAGGACTCTTACTTTACTTTGGAAATCAAGCGATGACCCAAGACAGATTCAAAATTGTTTATTGTACAAAACTAAACTAAACTGACTGATGGTTTCATGCTCTCAGCAGCCAGTAATTCTCCTCACAAAGCATATGGTGGTTAACAAACTATGTTTATCCTTGCTGCAGTTGTATTTAATGTAGTCTGGGTCGTGTGCTATTTTACTTTGTGTAATTTTGATTGTTTTTTTGAAGATGAAGGCATGTCGTCACCTGTCTGACTTCACAAGCTTTTTCCAAATTAGATTATTTTGCACCGAAAAACAAATGATTAGTTATCACCAAAATGACTAAGTAAGCATCACTAGTAGTATTGCTCATGCTTGTGGTTTGGGATTTGAACAAACCTGCAACTCTAAAATTATGAAATTTGGTCTGTTTGTAGACTGTGTACTCTTGAATGTCTATTTGAAATCTGACGCATTGCAAATGATTATTTGTAATAATTATTTTATTATTTAACTATACTTATTAAAATTACAAATAAACATCAGTTTGTAGACATCACATTTATTTATTTTTATTATTTAATATATTTTCTTTCTTTTTTTTTCAATTTTAAAATGTTATTTTGATCATTTGTTACTTTATTTTGAATGATTACTCAATCTAACTTTCTTTTATTTTACTAGAATGGTATTTAATGTGGTCTGGGTCACGTTCTTTTACCTTGTGTAGTTTTTTTTTTTTTTTTTTTTTTTTTGCTTTTGCTAAATGAGGAGAATATGCAATAAAATACAGATGAGTTTGGTTGCCCAGCGTTCGCCGTCAAGCACAAAAAATATGCAAAGTGTTTTTCCTCCCATTTAAAAGTTGATAAGTCTATTCTACCTAAATATCCATCATTATATAAGTAGTTGCATTTTATTATTTGCATTTAACATACTTTTTCCTGCTGTTCAGAAAAGACCTGCAACCCTGTTAAAGACTGTTTCCAGTCCTCAAACATGCTCAAACACACATGTGCACACACTCCAGGCATATGGAATGTAAAGTGAAGGCAGTTTCTGTATGTTATAGATGGGTGTTTTCCTCTCGCTAACACTCATTGGTAGTTGTACCGCTTTGCTCTCCTCCCCGCAGACATTTCCTCCTCACACATAGGATGTATGTACATTTGTGGCATCTCAGGTCAAAGAGTCATGCATGGTTTTAATGTACAGCAGAGCAGGGCTCCAGCCCACCCCCGAACACACATAAAGCCAGTGTTTCAGGGGCTCTGTATGACTTATTGTGTTCTGTGCACTCCATGTGTCACAGCCTTCTGCATAGACAATGCATTAGACTAGAGTCTAGACCATCTGCAGTTGTCTTTGTGTGTGTGGCTTTGTCTGTAATTCTGTATGCTAAGGGAATCAGCACTATTGCTCATTCTGGTTGGAGATTTGAGCAAACCTGTGACCCTGAAAAAAACTTTGGTGTTGCATTTTTTCAAATATTTTTGAATGTCTTTTTCAATCTTAACACACTCATAAAATAATAAACTAAATAAATATAATAAAAATTATAGTAGTAATTAATTATATATAAAAATGTCAAACCACATATGGATATAGTTTTGTTTAGGTTTGTAAATATAAGATTTATTTATTTTTTTATATCTAATTTTGTTTCATTTAATTTTTATAATTGATTGTTAATTTTATTGTGTTATTATTGTAATTGATTGCTATTATTATCATTAATCAATTGCATTATTGATATTGTATTTACTTTTCTTTATTTTCTTTACTTTTTTTGCTCTTGTTACAATTTTATTGTATTTCTGTGATTTTATTTTTTGATGTCATTTTAATTTTTAAAAATAAAAAATCTTTGGATCATATTTATTATTATTAATATTATTATTGTATTCATTGTTCATTAATAGGAAACAAAACTTGATCACTGGTTGTAAAAACAATATAATATACTTAATGTCACATCTGACGATTGTTAGGCATTCAAAATTTTAATCTAGTTTGATTAAAATATGCCAAAAATCAGCTGAACAAAGCCTTAGAGACTTGACTCACAGACACTCCCAACACATTTGCATCGTCCTTTCAATCCTCTATTTGACTCTACTAAAAAGAAAAAGGTACAAATCAATTGTAAGCATTAATTGTGTATTTGTGCGTGCACAGGGCATGGCCTTCACTCTGAAGGAACGGCAGAGTTTGGGCATTCATGGTCTGTTGCCACCAAAGATCGAGACGCAGGACACCCAGGCCATGCGCTTTCAGAAGAACCTGAAGAAGATGTCCGACCCACTGCAGAAGTACATTCATTCACTTTGCTGCCCATGTCAGAAAATAAGAGCTGCTTCACAATTTGATTTCAATTTAAAATTAATTTCAAATGTCCATTATAAAATCTGAAGTTTACCATGAGAAATTCTGTAATTTAAGGCTGTGTGGCTAAAAATAATATTAGTCAGCATATAGTCAATAATATAATTAGTATATATATAATTAGTCAATATATACAGTGCCCTCCAACAGTATTCGGAACAGTAAAGACAAAATTGCTCTGTTGGCTGTGGAGTCAAGACATTTACAAATATGATTAAAAGATGAATATGAGACAAAACTACAGAATGTCACATTTTATTATTGAGTGATTCAACATAGATGTTTTACCAGCTAAGAAGATTAGCTGGTTAATACTAATACACTTTTAGAGTTTCATCCCTCTATCTGATGTGAGCATAAGTATTGGAGCAGTTGCCTCACAGGTCTTTCTAAGTGATCAGCTGTGTCCCGTTGCATTAATTCTTCAGATATTAAAAGCAGGGAATGTGTCGTATCAGTTATATCCATTACTTCTGTATTCTGAATCTTGCATTCGATGATGACACACACAAACCAGGATGAAGACGAGGGAGCTGACTTTGAGAGAAAAGCAAGCAGTTTGGATGCTAAAAGAAAAGAGGAAGTCAATTAGAGCTCTAGCAAAAACAAAGGGCATGGAGAAATCAAGAGTTTGGAAACCACCAGCAACCAACAACGACCTGATCGGCTGAGAAAACAACAGTAGTTGATGACAGACAAATCATAAAAGCTGTGAAAATGAATCCTAAAAGACATGTCTGTAAAATCACCAACAACTTCCAGAAAGCTGGGGTGATGCTCTGACAATCTACTGTCCTCAGGAGACTTTGACACAGAATTACAGATGCTACACAGCAAGATGCAAACCTCTGACCAGCACCAAAAATAGAAAGGCAAGATTAGAGTTTGCAAAAAACAACAAAGGTGAGCCAGAAGAGTTTTGGAACTGTGTTTATGGACCGATGAGACAAAGATGAACCTTTAGCTAAGTGATGGGAAAGCAAAAATGTGGAGAAAAAAAGGGAACTGCAATGATCCCAAGCATACAGCCTCATCTGTAAAGCATGATGGAGGTGGTGTCATGGCATGGGCATGCATGGCTGTCTCTGGAACAGGCCCTCTCAACTTTACTGACGACTTAATGTATGATGACAGTAGCAGAATGAATTTGTAAGGGTACAAAACCATCTTGCCTTCCAATATTCAAGAAAATGCCACCAGATTCATTGGGAAGTGCTTCATATTGCATCAGGACAATGACCCAAAACACCTTGCCAAGGAATTAATAAGGGCAAAGAAATGGAAAGTCTTAGATTGCCCAAGTCAATTTAAATCTGATTGAACATGAATTTCACCAGCTGAAGAGGAGAGTAAAGGCAGAAACTCCCCAAAACAAGCAACAATTGGAATTGGCTGCATTAAAGGCTGGGAAAAGTCTTTCAAAGGATGAGAGCAAGAGTCTGGTGATGTCTATGGGTCACAGACTCACTGCTGTGATTGTGTGCAAGGGATCTGCAACTAAATAATAGCTTTTAATCTTTTATATCTGCCTTATGTTCAACTGTCCCAATACTTATGCTCTCATCAATGAGTGGGATGAACTCTAAAAGTGCTGTTCTTTTTATTTGGTAAAACATGTATGTGTTGAAACGGCTAATAATAAAATGTGACATTTTGTAGTTTTGTCTCATATTCATCTTTTAATCATATTTGCAAATGTCTTGACTCCACAGCCAACAGAGCAATTTTGTCTTTACTGTTGTAATACTTATGGAGGGCACTGTATAATATCATTACCTACTTATCATGATCTTTATAGATAAAATTACAAAGCTAAAATGTCCAACCCAACATTATTTGACACTCAATATTCTGTATCTGTTTGAAAATGTCCAATTACAAAGTTAAGTATGGATTGAATGCAGATTCAAGTATGGGTTAATTTGAACAGGTACATCTATCTGATGGGGATTCAGGAAAGAAATGAGCGTCTCTTCTACCGCGTGCTGATGGAAGACATCGAGGATCTCATGCCCATCGTCTACACGCCTACTGTTGGTCTCGCATGTACTCAGTATGGACATATCTTCAGGCGGCCCAAGTAAGCTACACTTCATTAATTATTACCTGTTTAGCTATGATACATTGAACCTTTTCTGTGTAAATCCCAGCTGTGATTGTATGCCCAGCATGCTCTTATTCTCAGCTAGTCTTGAAATTATTTTTAGATGCGCAAGATGGCAAATATGTTGTAGTTTGGAAACGCTGCTTACCTGGTGCTATAATAACGGTGTCGGTGAAACTGAGAGCAACTTGCGAAGAATTTACGACATCTCAGCTAAAGAAATTGAAAAATTTCTAGATTTTAATAGAAAAATGATTTGTCTTCCCTGGCTGCACGCAAAAACAAACACGGTGTGGCCAGTCTGATTGATGAACGGATAAATCTTATGAACCTGTTCTTTTAATGAATCATTCAATGCGACTCACAAACTCATGAATCATTGATTTATGAATCATTGATTAGTATACATTTAAGACTAGTTTTGTTGTTGTCATTGTCATTATAGGGGAGATTTACTCTGAAACACTGGTTTGTGCGTTTGTTTGGCAGAAAGATTAAAGTTTTGTCTCTTTTTCCACAGAGGTCTGTTTATCTCCATTAAGGACCAAGGACATGTTCGTTCCATATTGGATAATTGGCCAGAAACCACTGTCAAGGTATCGGATTTCAACATTTCAGCATTCCGGTGCTTTTTTTTATTTTTTTTTTTTATTAAAGTGCATGTTTGATGACACTCTTTGATTAATAAGTTTTGTAATTTTTCCCTCATGTTGTTCTAAACGTGACAATTTGATTTCTTAGAGCTGGAGTTTGTGTTAGTACAGTGAGGGATCGTTCATCTGTGTGTGTGTGTTTGCAGGCTGTAGTGGTGACGGACGGTGAGCGTATCCTGGGTCTGGGGGATCTGGGAGTGTATGGGATGGGTATTCCTGTAGGAAAGCTGTGTCTTTATACGGCCTGTGCTGGAATCCGGCCTGAAAGTTGTCTGCCGGTCTGCATTGATGTAGGCACGGATAACGAGGTTGGTAAACATTCATTCCCAAAACAATCATCAGTGACAAGATTTAATGACTGTATAGAGCTCTGTGTATATGTATATATTCATATACGTGTATGCATACTAGTGTATTAAATAAACAATATATAATGCAGAAATAAAACATAATAACGTTGCATGTAATACATAATGTATATTTTACTTATTTTTTTAATGCATTTCATACATTTAAATTAAATGTTTAAGTAAATACAAATATTATGATTTATCATCTTAACTTTATAGTCACATCTAGCTATAAATAAAATGTCAAAATATATATAAATATCAATTTATTTTATTTAACTAATTGTTAAAGTTGTGATGATAAATCGTGTATTTATACAGGGTTTGAAATTGCCACCCGCCAAATGCGGGTAAAAATCAGCTGTGGCAGGTAATGCTGTCAAATTCATTAATGCCACTCATTAATTTCTCATTAAGTTCATTTAAGACAAATCTGCACCGATTTAGTGTAAATACTGAACTCGTTATATATTAAATACAGCCTTATTGCGCAGCATCTGCGCATATCTAGCTTACTTGAACATACCCGACAAATAATGGCGCAGCAGGCCATCCTTTGCATTGAAGCAATAACGAAGAGTCGAAAAACAACTGTAGACACTCACAAGACACAATAGAACCCATTATGATCAGTCATGCTGTCTACACTGGATGTGGTGCAACACGACAAATCCCCGACAGTAAACTGATACCTCTTTCTATTTATGACTTACTGACATAAAGTTCAAATGGTGGAAAGTTCAATGGCCGCTTTGCCACATCCAGTGTGGACAGCCACAAACTGTTGGTTTATTTCGGCCAATCTGGTTTCGTCCGTTAAAGTTAAACTTTTCAAATAACAATCGCGGTCCTGGACAGTGCATCTATACCATGCATATGCAGGTAAAATCTGAATTTCTCCAGTTATTAAAAACAAGCTAAACAGACTTCATAGCCAGCGTTAGTGAAGCGGTCAGTGGAATCTTTCTGCCTCCAGCTAAGCTCCGCACAATGTTTACTAACAGAAAAAGGGTCTATTAATCCAAGAACAAAAGAGGAAAACAATAACTTATATAGCTTTAAGGGGTTCATATATTTAATTTAGAATTTAGTGTTTGGTAACTTTATTTTCTGTATATTTCTGCTGAAGGGAACAGGTAGGTAAATATGTCATTTATTATAATGGGTTAATATGACGATTGTGTTAAATTCACTTAAATTAGAAGTTAAGTCTAATAAATGTTAAAATTGATAGCTCTCAATTATACTGTAATGCTGAATGGATACAGTCAATGGTTAAATATTCAGGGGAAAAAACTATTTTATGGAGACATCAGTAGTATTGATATCAGTGATGCTGGCCTTCAATCATAAAAAAGATGCCATTAAAGAAACATTCAAAATAAACGGTCTGTTGTTTGTCCATTTGTACATTTGAAGATTGAATGTGAAATTATTGTGCAATAAAAGTATATATATATATTCTGGAATTATAGATTGGAATGGAATTAAGAACAACATTCACATCTTTTCAAATTTGAACATAAATAATTATACTTTTACTTAATTTATTTTAAAGTTGTAATTATAAAAGTTGTATATATACATTTTTTAAATGTATTTTGTGTATACAAATGTATAAAACTATTAAATATATAAAAGAATCCTACTGTTGTGGTATTTTGTTCAGTGTTCAAACATTCATTACATTTGCTTACAGATGATTTATTAATCTGCTGTTTTATCTGTGTTTTTGTGTGTTTCTGCAGAAGTTACTGAGGGACCCGTTCTACATGGGTCTGTATCAGCGGCGTGACCGTTCCCAGCGCTACGATGATCTGATAGATGAGTTCATGGAGGCTGTGGTGGATAAGTACGGACAGGACACCCTCATACAATTTGAGGACTTTGGAAATCACAACGCCTTCCGATTCCTGAAGAAATACCGTGAGAAGTATTGCACCTTCAATGATGACATCCAGGGTGTGTACCAGTACCGCACTTATTAGTTACTATTACTTAATGTTTCATTTATTTTCATTTCAGTTTTAGTCCAGTTAGTAATTTTAGTGCTTCAACTTAAACTGCTTTTAACTTGAAACAGTTTTTAATTTTCGTTTAGTTCATTTAGTAAAAAATTTTTAGTCTAATATTTATATTTTATTTTAACTTTATTTAACTTATCCAAACATGAATCATTCGTCAAAATATGAATATTTTTGAGGAAAGCGTGACCAGATTTCGTTTTTTTTTTTTTTTTTTTTTTTCAAAATCTAAATGAGACTAATGATGTCTTTGTCATATTTGCATACTGAATTGTGATTGGTCCTCATTTACCTTACAAGCACAGGTATTTCCATCAGGAATGCATATTTGTGACCCTGGATCACAAAACCAGTCTTAAGTGTCAATTTTTCGAAATTGAGATTTCTACATCATCTGAAAGCTGAATAAATAAGCTTTCCATTGAAGCATGTTTTTTTAGGATCGGACAATATTTGGCTGAGATACAACTGTTTGAAATCTGTTATCTGAGGGTGCAAAAAAATTAAATATTGAGAAAATCACCTTTAAAATTGTCCAAATGAAGTTCTTAGCAATGCATATTACTAATCAAAAATTAAGTTTTGATATATTTATGGTAAGAAATTTACAAACTTTGTCTGTTGAGCATCAGTAGTTGTGTTTGTGTGTCCGCAGGCACTGCATCAGTAGCTCTGGCAGGTTTACTGGCAGCTCAGCGTGTTGTGGGGAAGCCAATAACCGAACATAAAGTTCTGTTTCTGGGGGCTGGAGAGGTGAGCACAAGTGACACATTTTAAAGACACAATAACACAAACTCAGTCTTTTAATCTGTTTGGTTTGATATGAGATTAAACTTCAATGTAGCCTGTGTATTTAGGATGGGATTGTTTATTTTTAGGCAGCTCTGGGAATCGCTAACCTAATCGTGATGGCGATGATGGAGATGGGAATGTCTCAGGCAGAAGCCAGAAAGAAAATCTGGATGTTTGACAAATACGGTCTGTTAGTAAAGGTGAGCGTAAGAGTACGATTGTGCCTTAAATATGTATACAGTATTTTTTTATTTTTTTACCACAACTCAAAGTTACAAATATCTGAAAGTCTTTGCATTATTAGACAATATCAAAGTAAGTTAAAGTGTTTGCAAGAAACAAACTTGGCTGTCATCATTTGTTTGCAGAAACCAACATCAAGTCTAATTGTGTGCAAAAACACTGACTCTTCTGATGATAACTTATAAGCTAAACGTTAATACTTTTGATTGGTGAGTTTTTTAGTGAGAAATAGTGCTAAAGTTGTTTGATTGAATTAAAATGTATTTTACTACTAAAATGGAATATAAACAATGATTAGTCAATCCTGCTTTTGAAACATTGAAACAAATGAACCGACTCTTTAAAAACTAATCAGACTTCTCAGTGATACCAGGGTTATTTTCGTCATTTCATTATCATAGCTACAGGTAAATAAAATAAATTCATTAAAAAAAAATTGATTTTTTTTTTTTAAATCAAATTTAAAAAAAATTTAAATTTTAATTTAAAATTTATATTTAAATTATTTTCATTTTCTTTTATTTATAAAAAAAAACCATTGTAACTGAACTAAGTAAAAATTTTGTAACTTACCAAAATTAGTAACTGAAAAGGGGTTAAGCTAAAAATACTAAATGAACTAAAACTAAAACTGAAATAAAATTAAACAAATAGTAATATTAAAATAAATTAATAAATTGCAAGTGCAAAGTAACAAAAAAATTTACTACATTTTAAAATTGAATACTGAAAATATAAAAACTAAAATACATAATACTGAAATAACACTGAGTATTACTACTTTCAGTGTCTGAAATGCAATCACAATATTTTAGTGAGCTTAGCTAAATGACCATCTGAGTTTCCTCTAAAAACTCTAAACATGAATTGAAAATGTGTCATTTACCAACTTGTTCTTTTTTTTACATGCTTTGAGACTCACAACTGCAGACTAGTAATCTTGTGTGCGTTTCTCTGTTTTTCAGGGCAGAGCTTATGAGACGGATAGTAATCAGGAGGGCTTTGTTCACCCTGATCCCGGGGATGTGAAAAGCTTCTTAGACGCTGTCAATGTTATTAAACCCACAGCGATCATCGGTAAGACAAGCTGCTCCCTCTGTGTCTTGTTCAGAAATCAATCCCAACGTTAATCATTCTACCTTTGCTTAACCTTTAGAGGTTTAACTTTCATTTTATTTAGTTTCTTTTTAAATTTAGTCAAGCATTACACCAAAACAGTTTTTTATTTTAGTCATTTATTTCTTCATTAGAATTAAACAAGCTCTTTTTGTTGCTGTACCGTTAAGACTTCTGTATACAAGTACACATGGCTTGTCATTGTTTTATTGTTGCATATAGTTTATGCATATAGCTGAGTGCATCATACATAACCCCTGAATTCTGTATTAATGTATGTGTATGCATGCTTTGACCTCTTTCTCAATGTCATCAGGTGTGGCAGGTGCTGGCCGGCTCTTCTCTCAAGATGTCATCAGAGCAATGGGCAGCTTGAACGAGCGTCCCATAATCTTTGCCCTCAGCAACCCGACTGCTAAGGCAGAGTGTACAGCCGAAGACGCTTACAGCCTCACACAGGTTAAATCTAATTTATGTATTAACCCTGTAAAGCCTGACATATCAAATAATAGCCAGAAAAAATAATAGCCAGATTTTTTTGGCTTTTATGGCTCATATAGTATCTCAGTTTTATTCAGAGGCTCAATTTGGTGCAGTTGCTGATATTTATATGGCCAAAAAGTAAGATGAAATTCTATGTATTTTAAATGAGATCTTTATAGCAGTGTATAGCAGACTGCTTACAAAAAAATGCATATAAATATCAGTTGTCTCTCTGCAACTCTAGTAATATGTCTTAGTAAGATGATATTTACATGCTTAGTTTCATGATCAAAGCTCTGTGCTTTCAAAACATATAATGCAATGCGATAAAATGATGAGAGATCCTCAAAAGCCTGAGGATCATATTTGATATGATTTCTCTAAAAATTATATATGGATAATCAAGTAAACTTAAGTTGCTAAGTGTTTATCATGAAATATTACTTGCAATATAAAAGTTATTATTATGCTTACTTTAGTAAAGTAAAGATTTGCTGGAAAACGACACATGAACCACAAGCAGTTGAACCTAAACTATCGACTATATTAACTATCAATCAGATGAGACAAGGTATGTAGTAGATTGTTTACATGTAGAGTATGTGAATATAAGTGAATATGTTTCTGTTTCAGGGAAGGTGTTTGTTTGCCAGTGGCAGTCCGTTCGCACCTGTGTCACTAGAAGATGGCAGAATACTGACCCCTGGACAGGGCAACAATGCTTATATATTCCCAGGTGTTAACATGCACTAATTATAGTCATACATTAATGGAGGTTTTAGTGGGTAGCTCTAAACACATACATATTTTAAAGTTCCTAATGTCTAACAAGCATATGCAGATGCTTAAGAACAAATAGTGTAAATCTGGCCTGCTCAGGTTATCATGTGTTGACCCATAGGTTGTGATTTCAGGTGTAGCTCTGGCTGTTATACTCAGTGGAGTGCGACACATCAGTGATACGGTCTTCCTTGAGGCTGCAAAGGTAAAATATACAATCCTGAACCACACTTAAAGGAGTCATCGGATGTCCATTTTACACAAGTTGATATGATTCTTTAGGGTCTTAATGAAAAGTCTATAACATACTTTGGTTAAAATTTCTCAATGGCATGGTAAAAAACACCTTGTTTACCCCGTCAAAATCAACTCTGTTTTAACACGCTGTTCTAGTTCATGTTGATTTAAATCCTAGTGAGCTCTGCTGACACTGCCCCTCTCTTCTGTGGAGTGACGAGCAGACCATAGGTATGTGTAGATCCCTATTCAACCACTCCAGATACGTTGACGCGTCAGCCATAATAATCAGTGAATATTCAAAGATATACAAGTGTATAACTTGCTGTTGTAGACGCACACAGTCTGTGCACTCAAAGATTCGCAGACCATTCCAAAAATGGTGGATAATGTCCATAATAATGTCCATAATGAGGTATCTAGGTATATATATATCTATGGAGCATACTAAACTTCAGTCGCGAAACTGGCTAACGAGCACATTATTAGGAAAGGCGATTTGCAAAGATTCATAAAAACCCTTATACTCACTTCTTCTGTAGATGAAGCTGGATCACGAATGACTCGGGTGAACATAGATGCATTTATGTAGATCAGGGATCAACGCATTCCCTTCAAAACGAAAGTAACGTTAATCCTCTGCGTCTTCAGTGGCTCAGATGTCAGGAGTAAATGACGACTGCTATATTCATTATTACATCCAACAAATAAATGCCTCAATCGCTTAATCTGAGACATCTTGTCTTCCTCTGCACCGGAGGTGGACAGCTCTCAGCTCACTCAGGGCGGGTCAAAGGTAAGACTGCTTGTCAATCAACTCTCGTGGGAGGGGCCTGTTCAGAACTACGTCATTCTGACAGGAATCTCAGAACAGCCTGATTTGAGGAAGGGGATTTTAAAATAGGGATTTTAAAAAAAAAACTACTGGTGGATTTTTATCATTATAGGATGGATGTGTACACACACTTCCAACACACATTTATGTTCAAACAACTTTAAAAGTGAATTTTGCATCCGATGACCCCTTTAAGACCTGAGTATAATTAAAAGGGGTTATGTTACACAATGTATTTATACATTTCATTTTATTACATATTTTCTAATTGCACAACAGATTTTCTGGAATTTTTGTAGCTGATTATCATGCAAATAGTTTCACCACTCAAATAAATTTAAGTTGTATTAGTTGTTTTTTTGAATATGCAACCAAGTAAGTTGTATATAAACATTATAACTTATGATATAATTATATTTCTTCAACTTGTTGAAATATAAAAATTTAAATGGTGGATGTCGTAACTTGTTTATCACAGATTTATTCAAACATACTGTACATTAAATAATAAAGACAACATTTGAAGCAAAAACATAATGAATTTGTAATAATAGTGCATATATTTCACAAAAGCATTAGAATTATTAGCCCTGCATGGCCTGTGTGTGAAAAGCAGAAGTTGTACTAACTGTTTTTGTTAATATTTCATATTGTAACTTGATAAAACATTGTTTGTTTTGTAGACGCTGGCGGATCAGCTGACAGATGAAGAGCTGAGTCAGGGCCGACTGTATCCACCCCTGTCCAACATCAGAGAGGTGTCACTGCAGATGGCCGTCAAGGTGTGTGTTTCAGGACACAGTATGTCACAAGCTGTGATTGAATGAAATAAAGATATGCTTGACTTGGTTCATTTACGCACATGTAGTTCATGATGCAGTTTTCAGTTTTCATTCAAATCGGACATGAGCAGCTACTCAAGTCGTATTTACAACTGGGAAACTTTAGACATGGCAGAGGAGAGAAATATTGCTCTAACATTTTATTTGTTTTCCCACTTCATCTACATTTCTTTCTCTTGTCATTACAGTCATGTATATTTATGTATATAAATAACCATTTGATGCATATTGTGTGTATTGTACACAGCCATAATAGCATTTATTTGACCAAAATTTCTGAATCATCAGCAAGTTGAAACTCTAGATATCTAGTGTGGTGAATGTTTATGGTGACCAGTGAATAGGATGCTACATTTTATTCAAAATCTTTTGGATATTGACTAAACCTCTTCTATACAATTTAGCTTTAAAAAGAAATTTCCTCAAGAAATAGGCAAGAGTCAACTTATGAATGGGCTGTGTGCCATGATTCCTCTTCTTTTTTGACTGCAAAGCACTTGAATGCAACAAACTTGTAATTTCAACTTCAGAAAGGACATTTCTGATGGCACATGAAGGCAGCATAAATGAGCATACAGTGCTGAGCTTTACTCTGAAAAGAATTATAATTTTACAGTTAACAAGGAAAACATTTATGACTATTTTTAATGGTTTTAATGCAACATTTCTCATTTAGTTTCATATTTCTATTTCATAATAATCACAATAAAATCATGATGATTCTTATTTTATAGTCATATTGAATTGGGCAAATTTGGCCTATGAAAAATGTAGATAGATTTTTAATTGAACTACATTGAAATGGTTGCTGATTAAGGTTTTATTTGTTATTGTAAAAAGTAAACTGAAGTATGAACACCCACATTTTATGAACACCCAAGTTTTTCACAAAAATCATTCAGCCCTAAAAGGATTTCACAAAAAATGACTTTTGTCAGGCTTTTTAAAATTATTTTTATTTTCTATGCAGAAGCACTCAACAAAATCACCCCAGTAACTCCATTATTATTATTTTTTTATTTATTCAAGTCATCTGCTTAAAGTCCCTGTTTTTTTGTTGTTGTTGTTTTTTTTCACAGAAAAACTAAATATCACAATGCTATTTTTTTCCAATATCTTAAAAGAGTCTTGAAGCCTTAATTCGCCTTTTCACAAATTAAATCCTGAAATAGTTTTTTCCCCCTAATTTTTCTATTTGTTTTCTAAAAAAGTAATGGAAATTGGTTGGAAGTTGTATTTTGAAGCTTTGCTAATAGAACTCATTGTGTGCTCCTTAGACATTTATATTTAGAGAACATACTTATGTATTGTGTTCCCTTTAATTTATTGCTTAAATTTTCTTTAAGTGGTCTTTTAAAAAGTGTTGGATTTACCTTCATAAGACTTGCAGAAATCCTAATGTTTTCTGTCATAACCCCTCACTGAGACGCTGTGTGTTTTGTGCGCAGGTGGTGGAGTACGTGTATTCAAATGGAATGGCGTTTCGATACCCAGAGCCTGTGGATAAGGAAGCATACGTCAGATCAGTTGTGTGGAACATCAACTATGATTCATTTCTGCCCGACATGTACGACTGGCCCGGGGTTTCTCACAGCCCTGTAGTAGATTAGACAAACACACACACTAGAAAACACCAGACAGAGAGAAACAGAACAAAATCTCATTCATTTTACTGTTTTAGGCACTCCTTTTATTTCTAGTATTTATTCATATTACTTCCTTTGGTTAAATTGCAATTTCAGTTTATGGATGAATTTTACAAATCTTGCACATGTCCAGGAAACATTTCACTCCAGAATCCAAATAAATAAATACTAAATAATATTTTGCATGAAGAAAACGAAGCCCATTTGAATTATTTTCATCACAATTAAGCACATTTTTACTCAAAATGCACTGTGAAATATTTTATTTACTTTTTAAAGTATTTATGCATTATAATGTTTAGTTGTATTTCCTGCCATTTGTGCAATGTCTTCACTCCAATATAGTAAAAAAAAAAAAAAACACACATTACAGTAATGAGAATCTAATAAGAAACGATAAAGAATAATAAGAATTTACTGTAAAGTAAAATGTCCAGGTCCATTATGGCAATGAGAATTTGGTTTTAAATGTGCCTAATTTTCATGAAATGGTACTAATCACGCTTTATTTGCTTTATGCTAAATATATTTGATTAGATTTTTTTCACACCCTTACAGTGTTTTCTACAGCCATCACCCCAGTGTTGAGTTGGATAGCATGCCTTGCCACTCCTCTCAGCTGCGTGCAATGAATCCTTTTCTAAAATGAAGTCACACTCCATTTGTTTGTGTTTGTTTCTTGTTGTGTCTGTAACTTTCATTCAGTTCATAAAGATCCATTTATTTCCAAGTTGAGGAGGAAGTAGGACATGAAGGACAAGCAGAGTTCAGTATATTGCACAATATTACAGTCATTGCATTATGGCTTATATTTGTATCTGTGACTGAGTTTTTAGGGCATTTACCAGCAAATATTCACAAGCTTAGAATATGAAGGGGTTAACTTGGAAAATGACCAGCTGACTGTACATTATCCCTCTTAGTATACAGCTACTTCCCAAATAAATCAATGCATGGACATTAAATATTGATTTAAGTTCAAATTATGTGAAAAAGAGACAAGCTTGTTTCATGCAACAGCAGTAAATTATAATTAAATAGTCTCAATATATACAAATATTGGAATGCTGAATACAGCTATTGTCCATCAGAAAAATAAATGTACCAAAGTGCCTGCTTATACATCTTCATATGGTCACCGCACGTCGTACATTAGTTATTTTATATGCTATTGTAAATGCAGTAGCCAAAGGTTACAAGAACAACACATTTACAGAAGTTTGGAAACTGCACAGAGGAGGTTTTGTCTTTTGACAGCATATCGTACAAAAATTAACTAGTGAACCCTCTTATATTCAGGACCAACACTTAGAGATGTTTAATTTGTCAGTCCTTTGACACTTTAGTTGTTGAGATCAATGTTGTACATCTGTATTGATGCAGTTAATGTTTTTGAACGCAATCCTTCCTCACATCGAGGTGATGAGCAGGTGCATTGTGGGTAGAGATTATTTTCCTATGTGATACTGCTTTAGTGTCTGAACACTAGGAGCTGCTCAGAACCCTGTGTGCGCTGTTACAAGTGCAGAATAAACATTTGTCCTCCAATCACTGCTAGTCTATTTGCTGTATTATTTTAAATATGTTATGGTTAAAAATTGAATTAAATGAACATATCCTGGGGTTATGCATTAATAAAAATAAGAGATGCCATTCTGTAAAAAATAAAAACATTGCTACTATTAACAGTATATTTTTTAATATTCATTTTAATGTTAAAATAAGGTAATAAAATTACTTTTTTTGTTTTACAAGCAAATATATGTATTTTTATATTTTTAAATACTATTTTATATTTGGTTTTATATTATTTATTTTCTAAGATATATAATTTATGTGAAAAATATACTAGGTAAAATACTAAAATAGCGTATACTAAAATATACTTTTACTGATTTTTAAATTTATGCTGATATGAAGTTATTTTACTAATTTAATTTTAAATGAATGCTAATATTATGCTAAAATTGAATTATATAGAGTAATATACATTAATTCTGTTAAAATATAAATTAATTTTAATCTGTAAAAAAATTAATGCAGATTTTTTTGTCAACAAATAGTAAATAAACCGCAATAATATATGTTTATTTTAATTACTGTTTTTATAATATATTTTCACAAGTTAAAATTCATTTAAATGAATAATGTATGCTGATATACAATTGGCATATTCCTTTTTACTGATTTATTTTTTAAATAATACTGACAACAGTTGAATAAGAGTTAAATAGGTTCTATTAGATTAGTGTATGATGTTATGCTGACCTCTAGCGTTCCTGAAAATAAGCCTTCTTAATTAGTGACTAATGAGATGCAACTGTGGACAGAAGAATTTAGAGACTGCTTTGAGGACACAGATTGCCAATTATTCTTTGATGCATGTGAAGATGTACATGAGTCCACTGACACCATTACAAATTATATAAGTTTTTGTGAAAGTAATTGTGTTATAAACAGACATCTTTTTTTATGAATAATTATTGGTTTAATTGATTGTTTTACGTACTATTTACAAATAGTATGCAGTACACTCAATGAAAACAGTAAGTAGTGTGTAGTACGCAGTGAGCAGTACGCGACAGTCATGTTTCAGTCCGCGTCGTGCTCGTGCCCCGGATGTTGTTTGAGCACGTGTTCGGTGGCTCAGCTGGTCGACAGCGGCGGTGCCGGTTTATTCTAACAGTGTTTAACGTTATTATTCGTCACATGCAGACGAAACAGCACAATGTCCATGGACATCACGTTCCTCGGCACCGGCTCCGCGTACCCGTCTCCCAGTCGCGGCGCGTCTGCGCTCGTGTTGCGGTCTGAAGGCGAGAGCTGGCTGTTTGACTGTGGAGAGGGAACACAGACTCAGCTCATGAGGAGCTGTCTTAAAGCCAGTGAGTCCCTGCAAAGGATTTCTATAGTCTTTGTTCCCTGATGCACGTCTGCTTAGTATCTCTGCCTTCTGTTCTTCTTCAGTCTTTGACTGTACCTTGAGGTCACACCCTGTTAAAACTCATTTCAGAGAGGTGCTGTTGATGTGTTCGTGCCCTCATTAGTGAATCCTATCAATCTCAGAAACAAGGATCACAAAAAGCAACGGAGAGGAAACATTGGTTAATGACAATTATTTTTATTTTAATGACAATTCCGTACCAAATAAATAAATATTACTATAATAATAAATAAAAAAATCATTTTCACTAATGCAATAAAACATTCTTTAATATATCTTGATAGTAATTGTTGTACTATCTTTTAATTTGTTATAGAAAAGCATTTGTACTGATTTCTTTCATTTAAGCTTCTGTAAAAATATTGTAATGTTTTTAATGATTCAAATTTCAGTTTATGCTTATGAAACGGATTTTGAAATGTATTCTGATATGAATTTTTTTGTATTTAATTTAAAATGTTGTAATGCAAATACTGTATCAATGACTGTATATAATGTTACAGTATTGAAAATCACAGTTGAGGAAAAAACCCTGTGTAATACATGACAGTTTGGAACAAAATGTGCTTAATTGTCATGAAAGAAAAGTGTGTGTGTGTATATTTGTGTGCTGCTTTGCATTATGGAAAGTGAAGTGTGTGTGCTTTAAATAATATATATTTGTTAGTTAATAATAATTTAATTCTTGTGGAATAAAAGGTTTTTTTTTTTTTCAAATAACAGTACTATATACACATATATAGGACAGTTATATAATTATTTTAACTCGTTTTCAGCAAGAAAACATAACTGAACTTTCCTGTGTTCCTTGTCCAGGCAAAATCACCAAAGTGTTCATATCTCACCTCCATGGTGATCATCTGTTTGGTCTTCCTGGTTTGCTGTGCACCATCAGTCTGCACTCGAACCCTCAGCCGGATCAGCCTTCCCCCTGCGTAGACATCTACGGCCCGCGGGGGTTAAGACGCTTCCTGCGTGTGGCGCTAGAGCTGTCCAGCTCGCAGCTGCTCTTCCTGTATGCGGTGCATGAGCTGGAGCCGTCGGATGAGCAGTGTCCCGCGGAGGGGTGTCTCAGTCCTGCTCTGACCGCCAGCAGCGATACGCTTCACCCACAGGAGCGGCCCGGCACAAGCATGCAGCTGGACCCACACACAGACTGTTACCACCTCATTGATGACAAACAGTTTGTGGTTAAAGCGTTCCAGCTCTACCACAGAGTCCCATCGTTCGGATTCTCGGTGCTGGAACGAGAGCGGCCAGGACGGTTAAACACAGAGCTGCTGAAAGAACTAGGTACCTTATTTCCAGAAAGGGAAAAGCTGATTCATTTATTATTATTTGTAATTGATTAATTTACTGTTTAGCAGTTTATTTTAAAATATACACACATTAGAGGTACAAAGAACCTGGAGTAACCTGAGGGTAGTGTTTTTTTTTTTTAAATCAAGTGCCAATAGCCAATGGTGTTAAAACAACAACCAATTATATAATACACCTGTATATACAGTAAAAATGTAATATCAGTAATTAAGCAGATATGTTACCATGTTGATTGAACTGTAAAATTACGATTAAAATAAATCTTGTTTTATGTCATCTTTTGCAGGTTTGAAACCAGGACCTCTCTATGGGCGTCTGAAGAATGGCGAGTCTGTGACTCTAGATAGTGGTCGTGTACTGAGCGCCGGCGAGGTGCTGGAGCCACCGCTGAAGGGTCGTAAGGTGTGTGTGTTGGGGGACTGCAGCGGGCCGCTGGGGGAGGGGTTTAAACGGGCGTGTCAGGGGGCCGATGTGCTGGTGCACGAGGCCACGCTGGAGGACGGGCAGCAGGAGAAGGCTGTGGAACATGGGCACAGCACTCCCAGCATGGCTGCTGCGGCGGCGCTCACCTGCGGCGCACAAACACTGGTTCTGCACCACTTCAGTCAGCGCTACAAGCCCCAAACACTGCAGCGGGATGGAGACGACGACGACGTGACCCAGCTTAAGAGACAGGCTGAGCTCGTGCTGCAGGGGTCGGGGACGGAGGTCATCCTCGCTGAAGACTTTCTCACGCTGCCTATTGCGCTCAAGAAAAATTTGACACAGTAGTACCTTATGGATACATTTTTATTATATTTTAATACAAGGAAATGTAGAGCTGATTTTGAGTATACGTGTATTGATTGACTCAAAGTTGCACTCAATTTACTACATGCCTTCTGTCGTCTGATTGATAGTTTAAGCTTTTTAGCAAGTAAAAGGCCTTTTAGTATAATTCTAAAAATGTCCATTTTCAGCTCATCATTGTATTGCATTGCATTGTTTTTATCATAAAACTAAACATAAATATCATCTTACTGAGACATTATTGGAAGATATAGAGATGTCTGATTTATATGCATTTTTTAAAATTAGTCTGCTATACTGTTATAAAGATCTCAGTTATTTACATTACATGCTATCAGAATTTCATCTTACTCTTTGCCGCATAAAATTATATATTTTTTGCTCATTCAGGCCTCTGCTGTTTTTCCCAACCTAGATCATACTATGAAGGGCCATAAATGCATAAAAAACTAATATTAAAACTTTATTTAATTGTGCAAAAGCTGGTTCTGTTAAAAAGAAAAAAATCTGTTCCATTATTTTATATGTCAGGTTTTACAGGGTTAATGGTAATTAAAGCATATAAGCATTCTGTCATTAGCTGCACCGAAGAAAATTGCATAAACGATTATCATGATTCAGACACTTCTTCATCTGTCAGACAGGTTGTTCTGCTGTAATTTCACACCTTAGCTAGATCCGTTACGTCAGGCTCAGCTGAATCAAACAGATTTGCAATTTTCATTTGATGTTGCTAATGGTGCAGAAATTACAAGCTTTTCACATCTTTGTAGAAAGATGCACCTTTAGGAGTTGGAATGATTCTGCATGTCATGTTTAAAGATGTGTCAAGACAACAGATTAAAAGAAATCCTAGGAGTGTCAAGTCTTGAATTATGTTCAGAAGTGTACTGTATATACCAGGGATCCTCAAATCTGGCCCACTCCTGCAGAGTTTAGCTCTAACCCTAATCAAACACACCTGAGCTGCTAATCAGAGTCTTCAAGATCATTAGAAAATCACAGGTGAGTTTGATCAGGGTTGGAGCTGAACTCTGCAGCAGATTGGACCTCCAGTAAGATTTGAGGAGCCCTGGTATATACTATATACTGCCTTCTATTTCTTTAATTAAAATGATGTGAAACAATGTGCTATATCAGGGATGGGCAACTTCGGTCCTGGAGGGCCGTTGTCCTGCAGAGTTTAGCTCTAACCCTAATCAAACACACCTGAGCTGCTAATCAATGTCTTCAAGATCACTAGAAAGCTACAGGCAGGTGTGTTTGATTAGGGTTGGAGCTAAACTCTGCAGGACACCGGCCCGCCAGGACCGAAGTTGCCCATCCCTGTGCTATATAATAAAAACTTCAAACAGTTCTGTGCCACATAACTTAAGTCTGATGGAAAACCGACTGAAGATATTGTTTCCAACTCATTCATCAAAATTGAAATAAATTCAAACGCACTGCATAAATATAGCAAGTCTTCCAGGAATTCTATGCATGCAGGCAATTTGCATACACTGTGCAGTATACTGCAGTAAGTAGTTATAGTACCCTCTGCTATCATGAGATTGGCCAGCTGTTGTGTGGGCGGGGCGTATTTACGCTCGCGGCGGCGATGACGGCACAACGCTTACGTAGAGACCGTCTGTGTGCTTTGACGCCATGAATCGTAAGTGTTTCTGTTGATAATTTCTCATTTTATTTTGAATTCCTGCCTCATATCGTACTCTAGCATTAATGTAGGCACTTTATTTGTCCGTTCCCCACACGCTTCAGGAGTATCTGCTAGCCAGTTAGCTCGTTAGCCTCATAGTGATATCAGTTGTATTGTCGGAGTGAACTGGGATTTTCACATATTTGATTGCTGTAATAATTAAGTGTCATGATGTGCTTATAATTTGTTCGGTATGACTTCATTGGGATGGTATGGGTTTCCATCATCACTGTTTTAAATTAAACCGATTAACCAATAATTCTGCATAAGTGTGACCCTGGACCACAAAACCAGTCATAAGGGTCAATTTTTCAAAATTTGATATTTATACATCATATGAACGCTGAATAAATAAGCTTTCCATTGATGTATGGTTTGTTAGGATAAGAGAATATTTGGCTGAGATGCAACTATTTGAAAATCTGGAATCTGAGGGTGCAAAAAAATCAAAATATTGAGAAAATCGCCTTTAAAGTTGTTCAAATTAAGTCCTTAGCAATGCATATTACTAATCAAAAAATTTTGAATAAGTTTTGATATATTTACAGTAGGCCATTTACTAAATATCTTCATAGAACATGATCTTTACTTAATATCCTAATGATTTTTAGCATAAAAGAAAATCTATAATTTTGTCCCATACGGTGTATTTTTGGCTATTGCTACAAATATACCCCAGCGACTTAAGACTGCTTTTGTGCTCCAGGGTCACAAATATCAACAGAACTGTGTGCAAATCAATTTATAGCATCAATAATGATATGTGGTATGTAAATTCTTAGTTCGTTTCACTAAGTCTTAAACATAATTTACTTCACTGTATTTGTTTCATGCATACCTCTCTATATATCTGTCTGTCTATCTGTTTATCTAATTCAATTATTCAAATCAAATATAGGCATGACACATACATTTGTTTTTCTAAAGCACAGTAAAAAAAGAATGTATATTAAGCCTTGCTTACAGTCTCTATGTGTGTGTGTGTGTGTGTGTGTGTGTTTTTAGGCTGGTGTGGACCATGTCTGGACATCAGGGTGTGAAGACAGACGCTCGGGAGGTTTGAAGGACGTTGGTTTATTCTCACCTGTGGTCGAGTGTAATTCCAGCAGCATGTCCGTCTCCAGCACACCCACCAGTAATGATGCCTGTCTGAGCATCGTCCACAGTCTCATGTGCCATCGACAGGGAGGAGAGAGCGAGTCTTTCTCCAAACGAGCGATAGAGAGCTTGGTGAAGAAGCTGAAAGAGAAAAGGGATGAGTTAGACTCTCTGATCACTGCCATCACTACGAACGGAGCTCATCCAAGTAAATGTGTGACTATACAACGCACGCTAGACGGTAGACTGCAGGTCTGTTTGACTATAAAAAACTATTATTTTAAGAAACCGTTTACCCAAAAATGAAAATATGCTGAAAATGTACTCACCCTCAAGCCATCCAAGATGTAGATGAGTTTCTTCATCACAGATTTGGTGAAATTTTGCATTTTCTGTCACTTGCTCAGCAATGGATGCTCTGCAGTGAATGGGTGCCGTCAGAATGAGAGTCCAAACAGCTGATAAAACATCACAATAATCCACACCACTCCAGTCCATCAGTTAATGTCTTATGAAGCCAAAAGCTGTGTTTGTAAGAAACAAACCCATCGAGACGTTTTTAAATTCAAACTGTTGCTTCTGGTTAAAAGTCCATAATCCATAATAATGCTTCTTCTAGTAAAAAAGTCCCTCCCCTGTTGTCCTTTCACATCAAAATCCACTGACAGTTTTGGACTGTGTTCACTTGTAAACGTACTTGATGGGTGATGGGGATAGACTGTCTCATTCTGACGGCACCCATTCACTGCAGAGGATTCATTGGTGAGCAAGTGATGTAATGCATTTCACCAAATCTGATCCTTTGAAGAAACACACTCATCTACATCTTGGATGGCCTGAGAGTGAGTATTTTCAGCAGATTTAAATTTTTTGGTCACTGAACTATTCCTAGGATTTTAGAAAAGGGAACTCTGTCCTGTATCTTAACTTCTGTAACCACAGCTCAGCTGTGATGTTTGAATGCATTTTATTTGTTCCTCAGGTGGCTGGTCGTAAAGGATTTCCTCATGTCATATACACACGGCTGTGGCGATGGCCGGACCTGCACAAGAACGAGCTGAAACATGTGAAATACTGCCAGTTTGCCTTTGACCTGAAATTCGACAGCGTGTGTGTGAATCCATACCACTACGAGAGGGTCGTGTCTCCAAGCATCGGTGAGTTGCTTTCTGTTGTCTTGCTGTGATTTGAAACTTTTCTTATGTAGAATAATTCTTATTTACAAGATCTCTCTCTTTCCATTTTCAGATCTGTCTGTTCTGACTCTGGGCGGCCCAGGTGAGGGCGCTCTTAATTTCATTATTTAAAAAAAAATTACATTTATATATTTTTTTAAATTGTATGAAATTGTAAAATACTGATTTTCAATTTTTGAATACCATTCAAAAGTTTGGGGACAGTAGCAGTAATGACATTTTATAATATTAGAAAAACAATTTCTATTTCTATTTGAACTTTCTAGAATAAGAATTCTGAAAAAAAGGATCATGGTTTATTTTAAAATGTTAAACATTTTAAAAGAATACTATAGTATAAAATATTTGAAAAGAATATTATATAAAAAAGCATAACTATTTTCAACTGATAATAATGCATGTTTTTTGAGCAGCAAATTAGCATATTACAATGATTTCTGAAGGATCATGTGACTCTGAAGACTGAAAATTCAGCTTTGCATTACAGATATACAATATATTTAACTATAAAACTTGAATAATATTTCACAATATTACAGTTTTTACTATATATTTGGTCAAATAAATGCAGCCTTGGTGAGCAGAAGTGACTTTCAAAAGAATGTAAAAACCTTACAGACCCCAATCTCTCCCATATCACTCTCTGACGTAGCAAAAAAAGTAAATTATATAATATATAATTATAAAAATAAATATTTCATGTCTTTTTATTTGCGAATTAGCTGTGAAATAAACAGGATAATGTACAGTCTGTTTCCTAGTGGAATTTGTTTTGCTATAATGATCATGTGATGATAAGTGATTTTGCGCGTGTATGTGTAGGTCCGAGTGTAGATCCCCTGGTGAAGGATGAGTTTGATGCTCAGCCGTCTCATTCTGCTGCTGATGGAGGTATCTGTATTCAAACCATCCAGCACACTGCCTCTTCCTCCGCCCCGCCCGACGCTTTCAACAGCCCCGCCCTCCTGCCACCAGCTGACTCCGCAAGCTCTGCCTCCACTTCCGCATTCACCAGTATGGCTGCCGGGCCAACTAGTAAGTCATTATTTCATGCATCTCCTGTTTACATGTCATGCACCACTTCATACATCTTATAGCTATAAATCAACATGTTCCTGGTTACTAATGCTCTGATATAGATGATATAGCTTTATGAGTGTCCACATGTTTTCCTCCATTAGATGCCCCCAGCTCATGGCCCAGAGGAAGCAGTTTTCCTCCCAGCATCCCTCATCAGAATGGCCACTTGCAGCACCACCCTCCTCTTCCTCACACGGGCCAGTACTGTGAGTCACTAGAACCACCCCGAGCTACCATCGCTGCCTGTTTTACTCTCATCATTAAATGATTCTCTTTGTCTGTCTTGGTCAGGGTCAGTCCATAATGAGCTGGCGTTCCAGCCGCCCATATCCACCCATCCAGGTGAGGAATAAAACACACTGGAGATACTATAGTATGTGAAATAAAAATTAAGGCCCGTTCACATCAAGAACGATAACTATAGCAATAACTAACACCAACGCATGATAACATTCTGTTTATTATAAGCACATGCTGTAGTTTTGTTGTCTGCTGCTTGAAATGCTCAAGCTCTTTAAAGTAAACACATTGTATGGGTCAAAATTACTGATTTTTCTTTAATGCCAAAAATCATTAGGATATTAAGATCATGTTCCATGAAGATATTTTGTAAATTTCCTACTGTAAATATATCAAAAGCTAATTTTTGATTAGTAATATGCATAGCTAAGTACTTAATTAGGTGATTTTCTCAATATTTTGATGTTGCACCCTCAGATTCCATATTTGCAAATTAGCAAATCTCCGCCAAATATTGTCCTATCATAACAAACCATACATCAATGGAAAGCTTATTTATTCATCTTTCAGATTACGTATAAATCTTAATTTCGAAAAATTGACCCTTATGACTGGTTTCGTGATCCAGGGTCACACATGCCAAAGATGTGTGGATCATATATTATTCCTGGTAAATGTTGTATCTATAGTATGCAGTATGTATGAATAGAAAGTATATATCTGTAGAGCCTCTTTGGGCTAATATTATCCACAACCCTTTGCAGAACAGATGAAGTTGAGTTAATTTTACCAGTACATCACCTTATCATGTACTGCAGTATTAGTATTGTAACATGTAACATAGTTTTTACATGCAGCAATGTCCAGTATGCACTTTCCCATCATCGGTGAAGTACATACATACAGTGCATCGAAGAAGGAATCAAAATATGAATGCAGCTTTAATTTAACATTTTAAATATGCATATTTCAGAATTCATATTCAAATCCTATGATATAAGGGTTAAATGCACTAACTGATTTGTAACTGTGCTCTTTCTCTCAGCGCCAGATTACTGGTGCTCGATTGCGTATTTTGAGATGGACATTCAGGTGGGCGAGACGTTTAAGGTGCTGTCTAACTGTCCCGTCGTAACGGTGGACGGTTATGTTGACCCGTCGGGTGGAGACCGCTTCTGCCTCGGCCAGCTGAGTAACGTACATCGCACAGAGGCCATCGAGAGAGCCAGGTATTATAATTATAAAATCACCGGTAACCCTTATCAGTGCTGTTTTAGTGTTATTGAGATACTATGATATTTTATGTCATATTTGTTTTTTATGGTTTATAATAAAAAATGTTAACAATAAACATTTTAAATAATATTGTTTGTTTATTATCAGAATATTAGTAATATTAAATCATTAATAATAAATCATATTTGTTTATAATCAAAATGATTTCTATTGATTATAACCATGGTCATTAAGAAATGTAACCAACAGCGTTGAATGACATTTTTGTCTTTTCTCCTCCACACCTACCCACAATTCTCCCTTCTGAAGCGCTCTGTGTTTTCTGTCCTGCAGGCTTCACATCGGTAAAGGTGTTCAGCTGGAGTGTAAAGGCGAGGGGGACGTGTGGGTGCGCTGTCTCAGTGACCACGCTGTGTTTGTCCAGAGCTATTATCTGGACCGCGAGGCTGGACGAGCTCCGGGTGATGCCGTCCACAAGATTTACCCCAGTGCCTACATCAAGGTAACACAAGCGCTGACCTCCATCACCCACTCCACCTGCTTATTTACAGTATACTGAAATCTTCACCAAGAAACAAAAGTATCTTCTTGGACATTTTAATGTCCAGAGTGATATTCTTTTGAAGTATAGAAATTTTGATATTTTTAAGTAGTTAAACTACAATCAAGCAACTTTTTTTGAGTTAGCCACACTACTACTAGTTAGTCTACTAATAAAAACAACAGTTAGGCTATTTAAGGTGGCGTTGTCTTTGAAATGTAAAAAATGAATGATTCAGTCATATTTAAGTTTTTAATAAAAAATATTAGTAATATGTATATATTTTTCATGCTATTGATGCTTCCCTGTAAGCAAATATTTTTTTTAGTAATATTACATAATAGATTTTAAATAATTATCAGCATTAAATAATAATATTAAATCTTATTTGTTTTCAACCAAAATAGTATTAATATATAATTAGTATTCATTAGTAATTAAATAATATTTGCACAATGAAAGTATTAACAATATTAATGAAATATTATTAGATCATGATCTATATTTACAATCAGAATATTAACATTTAATCATTGTTTACAAAATATTTTTTTCTGTTTACAAACATCATTATTTCAGCTAAGAACAATAAAGATCTCAGTTAATATAACCGCATTGAACTTGCTGATATATATAAACTAAATGCAACTAAAAAAATTAGAAGTCAAAACCTAGTCAACTACAGCATTTAACAAATGATTTTATTTTGTGTGTATTGGCAGCAGAATTAATTTATGAAGGTCATGTACTACATTTAAGATATTGAAGTATCTTGTAGTATTTGTGCTGCTTCAGGGCAGTGTAACAAGTTTGCATCTTAATAGTGACCTTTCCGTGGCTTTAACTAACACAAAGTGTGGCAGAACAGTAATTCAGCATCACTACTGAATATCGTGAGGCTGCATGAGGTCTGTGTTTTGTGTCTGCAGGTGTTTGATCTGCGTCAGTGTCATCGGCAGATGCAGCAGCAGGCGGCGACGGCTCAGGCTGCGGCAGCTGCGCAGGCGGCTGCGGTGGCGGGAAACATCCCAGGCCCGGGTTCAGTGGGAGGCATCGCCCCTGCTATCAGTCAGTCTTACTAACGTTCGTTTGTACATGTATAGATCCAGATTACATCAGTTTTTTGCCATTTTTTTTCTTTTGTGACATTAGGTTCCATTCATGTTTTTTATTTATTTTTTAAATACTGGAACTAAAAGATTTATGACATTAATTTCTCTTAACTTTTTTTTTTCTTCAAATACTGGAACCAAGTGATTCATGACGTTTGGATCCTATAATGGTTCTTTGTAAAAAAAAAAATATATATATATATATATATATATATATATATAATAAAGTAAATAGATAAAATACTGGAACCAAGTGATTTTCAGGATGTTCGGACCCTATAAGGATTCTTTATTTATTTTATTCGTTTATATATATATATATATATATTTTTATTTTCATAACAATCAGGTGCTGTAATGGTTCTTTAAAACCAAATGATTTTCATGACATTCAGTTCTAGTAAGTTTTTTTTTTTTTTTTTGAAGAAATAATTAATTTGATGACATTAATTTCTGTTAACAGTTCATTAAAACCTACTAAATACTGGAACCAACTTTTTTTCATGACATTGGGTTTCCTTGATGGTTTTGTTTTTTAAATGGCACCGTATAATTTTATTGGCGTTCAGTTCTGTTAATGGTTCTTGACCATCTTCATTCTCCCGCCGATGCAGTGTACTAAAATACTCTTGCAGTGTTTCCTGGGTGTAGTAATGATCCCTCCGCCTGTCCTCAGGTCTGTCTGCCGCGGCAGGCATCGGCGTGGATGACCTGCGGCGTCTCTGCATTCTGCGCATGAGCTTCGTGAAGGGCTGGGGTCCCGATTACCCTCGCCAGAGCATCAAGGAAACCCCGTGTTGGATCGAAATTCATTTGCACCGTGCCCTGCAGCTCTTGGACGAGGTTCTGCACACCATGCCTATAGCCGACCCACAACCTCTGGACTGATGCTCGGACGTTTAACTTTCAACCTTATTACAGTGCATATTGCTCAAAATGACTCCGCTTAGCCACGAACGTCAGCAGAGTCTTCACTGATTTGTTACGCCGTCTGGCAAAATGTTGAAAACCAGCAATACTACAAAGCAACACTAACTCTGATCGATCCAACAGGACTGTTCATCAAAACACAGTAAAATCACCCTTTTTTTGAGACCTTCACTTTTGAATTTCAAACAGGAAATGGTTGGAGTGGAGATGTGCAGAGACTTCATATTGCATTTAATCCAGTGTCAGTCAGATGTGTACAGTGGCCACATACACACTGCAGTGAAAAACCGATGTCACTGCTCTTCAGAGTTTGATGTTCTGTGCACACCATCATTCACACAACACAGATGAACCTTGTGCAAATCATCTGAAAAAATCAAATGCAATAATTTGACAATTTACTAAGAAATGTATCTTTCATTTTAGTTCATAAACAGACAAGCAATTCCCGCACACTATCGTAACTTGCAAAAAAGTAATATTTATTAACTAACACAACGTTTCGGTCACACGACCTTCATCTGATGAAGGTCGTGTGACCGAAACGTTGTGTTAGTTAATAAATATTACTTTTTTGCAAGTTACGATAGTGTGCGGGAATTGCTTGTCTGTTGAGGCGATCCACCTGGTTGGTCCTTTGTCCTACGCACCTATCACTTGCAGGTGTGCGATGGAGTTTGATCACTATTTTAGTTCATAAAACCATTTTCTTGTAAATTATGGCATTGAATTGAAAGGTTTTAGGAACTCTGTAGATGAAAATTCCATATGACAAAAATTGTTGCATTCATTAACGATTATGTAAATAATTGCATTAAATTGAATGCAGGTAGAAAACTGTTATTTTAAATTGTAAAAATATTTCAGAATAATAAAAGTTTTTTTTTTTACTGTATTTTGGATCAAATAAATACAACCCACATAAGCACACAAGACTTCTTACAAAAACATTAAAAATGTTCAACTTGAATGGTGGTGTAAATAAATTATTTAATTTAATGCAACAATTTACATCATTTTATGAAACAAACCATCACAAAACAAGCTAAATATTTACACAAATTAAATATTAATATAATTTGCATTGATTTGAATGCAGCAGTTCATTCAGCTATATACATATCAGAAATGATATTTTATGAACATATAGAGCCTAAATTTTGTTCAGCTTGTTTTTGATGAACAAGGCATGTGGGACAGTAACTTATGGGGTTCACTTCTGCAAGAAAACACTATTGTCACTTCCAAATCGTTGCAATGAGTATGTGGCCAGAATGTTGTCCTTTGTGTGTGTTAATTTGTTTTTATTTTGCATTTTTTATAACTTTAATGCTAACTCATGTATATCAAGCACTTGATTACTTTATCACCGGTAAAGATTTTCCCTAAACGTTCCCTGAAAGGGCTGTGTCTCAACAATCCTGCATCCAGACATCTGTTTTAGACTATTGGAAGACATGAGTTATGATTTCTCGGCGATGGAGCCAATTGCAATTGGAGACATGATTGATTGAGTCAGTGTGGAAGAACTTGACTGGTCTGCAGAAAGCCAAGTCCTGATCCCAGCTGAACACCTCTGGTGTGACTTTAAATGCAGACCTTGAGCCAAAAACTCATCACCAAACACTATTTTCCAGTGTGTTTCTTCACTTATTAGTGCTTTTCTGTTCATGTTCATCAACAGAAGACTAACTGAAACATACTATTACAGTACTGTAGCTATGAGAATACAGTAATTGTATTTCATGGCTTTCAGTCATTAATGTCATTTAACAATGCAGCTGTTCTTTCTGAAACTATTAAATGTGGCAAACTGGTTTGTATTTTTTTTAAATGGTTGGTCATTATATAAAATTGCGTCAGTGTTTTTTGTGTAAAAAATTGGATGCTGGAAGGATTACCATGAGGCTGAAAATTTACCATGGTCCAAAAATTTCTACCAAAATGCAACAGCTTCCACTGCATTGAAATCAATATAATTTATGGCGGCAGTATTTTTGCTGAAAATGTGGTTACCGTGGCAGTTTTTGGGAGAACTTTTGGGAATCACTTGGTTCCAGTATTTGAAAAAAAAAAAAGCTAAGAGAAATTAATGTCATAAATCTTTTAGTTCCAATATTTGTGCTTTTCATGAATTTCATCAGATATTTTATTCATAGATTGATTTTCGCAACAACAGTTCGACGAAGCTTGAGATGCAAAAATACGGATGAGCCCTAGCCGAAGGTAAAACTCAAATCACACAGAGCACATAGGTTTTAAATGAAACAATTTATTAAGGAACTTTTAATATCAGAAAAATAAAAATCTTGATTCTTTTTTACAGCAAATATATAATATTAGTGCTTTGGCCACAGGACAGTAAGGCCATTTATCATAAAATATATTTGAAACTTTAAGAATACAACTCATATGCCTTCATGTCCCTGCATAAATGTATATACATATTAAAAGAACAGTAAAATTGTCAAATACAGAAACATTGTTGCAGTGTGACGGTAAAAAATCCCTCTGATAAACATAAAATTCCTAGTCATGTTTAACTTAGGACTTTTATTTTGTTCATAACGTGGTAGTATGCAGACCTAATGCAGCGTGTATATATTTATATTGGATCCTTGGCTTTTTTGTTGCAGTTTAGGAATCGTTAGATAATAAAACATGCAGGTGTGCTCTTTCCTGCTCTATAGTACCTAACATCAATACTCTACAAGCTAATACTTACGGCAGCCAACTGCTCGCCGGATATATATATCTTAAATCTTATATATATATGTGTGTATTTGAATATGAAATATAAACTACAGACATACTACAAAATTGTAAAAAAAAAAAAAAATCCTTTCAAGGTGAATCTTGAGAGGTTATGGATATCTGATGCCTCAGTTTCTCTGAGTTTAGTGGTGTTTGCGCAAGTAGCCGTGTCAACCTACACTTTGAGAAGTTTATACTACATTATCTTTGACAAAATCACTCCTCTTAGGTCCTAAACGACCCATCCCTCTCGGTACGATGTTCTGGCAGGACCCATTCATTTAAGGCAAAGAGAGGGTCTTTACAAACACATACTGTAATGCAACTTTGTGCGTGAAACAGTTCACTCTAATTATCATTTCCGTCAAAAGTTGTGAATCTGAAACATCGCATAAAACTTTTGAGAATAAAACCCCATGCGTTCAAGAGAATAAATTCTTCACTCCTGGAAAAATTGGTAATAAAATAATAAAAAGTTGGTGCTTTTGGAGAAAACCTGATGTTTAGGAAAGCAATTGGGTGCTGACTTTCTTTAATGCACCTCCAGGAGTTTATTTGGTAATTTCTTTTCCATCATAATTTGTGCACATTCTATTCTCAACCAAAAAATCTAGACGCCTCAATCGAGCACAAACATATTCTATATGCATTTTTTTATTTTAGTGCACATCTTGGCACTTCCATCTAATGCTGTCAAAATGATTAATCACATCCAAAATAAAAGATTTTGTTTACATAATATACATGTGCATTGTGTATTTATTACATTTATATAAATACACACACATGCATGTATATATTTCAGAAAAATATGTTACATTTATAAATTAAATATATTTATATAATATAAATTTATACATCATAGAAATACATGTATTTTCAAAATATATACTGTGTGTGTATGTATATATAATTATATACAGAATACACATACATATATTATGTAAACAAAAACATTTTGGATGAGATTAATCATAATAATAATTATAATTAATGTGATTAATCATTTGACAGCACTACTTCCATCCTGCTTTTTAAATACGATATCCAAATTTTGCATACAAATATGTGGATGGAAATATTTAATTGAATGCAAAATTGGTTTGAAACATAAGCAATGTTTAAATTGATCTAAAAACTACCTGCATGTAATTTATGCACGAACTGATTCATGAGTAATTCATTCGCGCAAATTCATTTTGCTCACGTTTAAAGAAATACTTTACCTGAAAATGTATTCACCTTCAGACCATCCAAGATGTAGAGGAGTTTGTTTCTTAATCAGAACAGATTCTGAGAAATGTTGTATTACATCACTTGCTCAGCAATGGATGCTCTGCAGTGAATGGGTGCCGTCAGAAATAAGAAACAAACCCATCATCCGCTATCCATAATATTGCTTTCTCCATTGGAGAGCAAGTGATGTAATGTTAAACTTCTCCAAATCTGTTCTGATGAAGAAACAAACTCATCCATCTTGGATGGCCTGAGGGCGAGCACATTTTCAGCAAATTTGAATTTTAGGGTGAACTATTCCTTTCATCGCCCTTCAATTACGTATTGCGTACGGAGATGCTCAAAGTGATCCGGTGGAGTTCAGGACGGCTCGTTATGATCGCGTACTGCTCAACTCTAGTGTTGTGAAACAGAAACTAAAGGCTACAGATGCTTTCGCAGCAACATCGCCACACCACCACCATCATGGAATCAGGCACATGAAAAATGTAAACAAACAAGTCGATACTTTGAAAACAAAACAACAAAAAACACAAGTGATGGCAATTTAGCACTGCTAAACCCCAGCGCTGCTCGCGGCAGCTAAACGCAAATCTTTGAGATGAATTCAAATGTGGTTACTAATCAAAAACCTGCATGTCCCAGTTATTTCAACGTAATAAGGAAGAAGTATTTCAATGTAAAAAAAAAATAACAACCCAGTTTACTCCTCCCCATCCCAATTTTTTTTCCTCTCTCTATGCGTTTTGCAGGATGGAGTTGGAACACTCCAAACAAACAAGGTTTTGCCCGCCCAGGACAAGCGCCGCCACGTTGTCTCCGCAGCGTACGCACGCAGGAACCTGGCTGTGTTTGGGGTAAGTGCGCACGTCCGGTGGAGAGCTGGAGCCTGTGCTGTCGCTAGACGGGGAAAATGCGGAACCAAAGGCCGGGAGGCTCTGGGAATTCTCCTGCACCAACCGAACCAGCAGATGATCCTCCGGAAGAGACGGAGACAGACGGGCCAGAATGGACGGAGAGAGCCTAGGTGTAGTGGGCAAACTCGCGCCTCCCCGCTCGAGAGCGCTCCACAGTGTTGGATTGGCGGATGGCGCAGTCATCGTTAGCCCGTCGTATCCCGCAGGATCCTCGGATCCCAAAGGCAACTGGGAATCGCCGAACCAGAACGTGCCTCCACTGCTGCCGGGACTGAGATCCGCCACCGCGCTGCCTTTCCCGCTGTAGTAGGACTCGCTAGAGTTGCTTCCGAGCGAGCTGGAGCTGTCGTTGCGATAGCCTGCGGCATTGCTGTGGAAGTTTGAAACACCGCCGGAGAAGAGCCAGGCTCCATTGCTGCCTGACTCGAAACCAACATCGGTGCCGTTGTAGTGGAAATCGTCATCATCCACAGTGGTGTCCACACTTCCCGCGGTGCGCATCGCAATATGAGCCTCGATCTCCTCCCGAGCTCGATCCACGTTCTCGGGCATCCCGGTCACCTCAAACACCGGTTCTTTGTCACGGCTTGGCGTGACGATGTAGGTGTGGGTTTGCTGCTGGATCTTCTTGATAGTCGCTCCTTTTGGCCCCACCACAAGACCTACCATTCGATACGGCACCCGAACCTGGATGGTGGTCTGTCCTGGATGGCAAGGAATGCTGTTTGTCGGTGCCACTTTGTTCCGAGACGCCCGTATGAGGGAAAAATGCTCGGCAGCGGACAGAATCTCGCGCTTGGCCATGATGACGTCCTCCTTTCGACCGGTCACTACAAACACTGGTTCCTCTCCTCTCACAGGGGTTTTGATGTAAGTGTTGGTCTTTGCTCTCAGAGCTTTGATTTTGCAACCTGAGGAGAACAGAAATACTAAGACAAGTCAACACTTTGCTATCTTAAGACTATCAATCAATCAATCAATCACAGTGACAGACAAGTGAGCTTTTCTCAGTAGTAATTAGTGCAGTCCTGGATGCTGATTGGTCAATACTAACAGACTTGATATGGTAACAGGGGTTGTCAGTGTGTTAGTTCACATGTTAGTATTACACAACTTGTTTTCATCCAGTGCAGTGAAGGAATGTCACGTCATTACAGATAAGTGGGGCAGCTGTAATCTATAGTGTACATGACACATGCAGTTCAATGATGTCAGTGCAAGCATACCCAGGTGAAAAACAAGTGCACTCCCATAATGTACTTAAAGTGTACCTAAAGATAGTATGCTAAAAGTGCATTTTAGTTCATATTCATGGTGTCTCAAAATAGCACAGTTGAGTACACTTAGATGATCTTAAGTTTATCTTAAGAAGTACTAAAGGATCATTTTTAGTATATTAAGTACAAAATTAGTGCGCGAAAATAGAGCACTTTAAGTGCATTATGGAAGTGCACTTGTTTTTCACCTGGGTATATGTGACCCTGGACCACAAAACCTGTCATAAGAGTCAATTTTTTGAAATTGGGATTTCTCCATCATCCCAAAGCTGAATAAATAAGCTTTCCATTGATGTATGGTTTGTTAGGATATGATAATATTTGGCCGAGATACAACTATTTGAAAATCTGGAATCTGAGGGTGCAAAAAATCGAAATATTGAGAAAATCGCCTTTAAAATTTTTCAAATGACGTTCTTAGCAATGCATATTACCAATCAAAAATTAAGTTTTGATATATTTACAGTAGGAAATTTACAATTTTTTTTTGTAAATTAAAGTTTGTTAGGATCGGGCAAAAATTGCCCGATCCTAACAAACCATACATTAATGGAAAGTTGTATGGTTTAATGGAAAGTTATTTATTCAGCTTTTAGATTATGTAGAAATCTCAATACATTTTTAGTAATTTAGTTTTTTTTTTGCCATTTTTAGTAGTTTTTGTTTTATTTATACATGTCTATTTTTATTGTTTAATTTATAGACTTAATTATTTTAGTATATCTAGTTAGTTATTTTAGTTACACTAAAATAAAATGAGAACTGTTGCCAACTGAAATTCTTTTTTTTAGTTAACGTTTATTTTTGCTCAAGTAATGAAATGGGCGTTTTTTTGGTTTTAGTTTCTGTTTGAGTTAACTATAATAACCCTGGTTCAAAGTTAATTCAGGTTTTGAAATATACTACAAAAGATGGATAACTTTTATTTATTTATTTAAAATGTAGAACTTTCTGGTAACTAAACTTGCACTTTAACGAAAAATACAAAATATATTTTGGTAAAATTATATTAAAGTGTTTATATTAATATGATTATTTTATTAATAATACAAAAAGGTTATACTATATTGCATTATATGCTTATTTATGTATTATTGATAACATATATGATTAATAATACTTATTAATAATTGATATATATATATATATATATATATATATATATATATAAATAATTTAATTATATTGTTTATTTTTGTTTATATAATAAAATGATTATAATTCATGAGGTGAGGTCTGTGAGAATATCAGCAGGGCGAGTACAAATATGAATCACTAATCCACCTGACCTGAACACTGTTGAAAAGTGAGTCACGATTGTAGAAAATCAAAGATGACACATTAACAACCAAACAAACCCACCTTGCCGACCAACTATTTCTGCCACATGCTCAGATGTGGGCACCATCACGCACTCTGTTGTGTTAACGCTCTTCCTCCTGGTATTGAGCGCACACCTCTCACCCTCCTGCATCATCATCATCGCCATCATCATGCTCCCCTGAACCTGGTAACCCTGGGACTCGCCCGGCCCGTCCTGGAAGAGCCCACCGGTCCCCAGGGCCTCCATGGCTGTGAGGGCCCGGGCTCTCAGCTGCTCTAGATCAGCATCATGTCTAATGATGTTGTTATTGTTAGTAGTGGTGGCGTTTTCCTCCTCTGATCCAGGTTGGGACAAGGGCTGGAGGTCCAAAACCGCACCCAGGACTCCCAGATGAGAAGTATCATGTAGTTCTGATGGACTCTCTTCACCCCGGAGGCGCAACCCGCTCAGGTTCTGTACTGGTACCGGGAGGTCCGGTTCAGTATCGTCTGACTCCAGGAGTTGAGCCGCGTTACTGGGCATGCTCGACCAACAACGTGTCCTGCTTTCACTGCGGGACACACAGAAACAAACAAAAGTGCCACGACAATGAGTTCTCCGCACTTTCCAAGTGTACAGCACTAGAATAAGCGATTCATAAGTGTGTTCAGTGTATTTCAACTTACAGCTGATGTTTTTAGCAGCGGCAGCCGTGGTTCCGTGACCCTGTTCGGTTGGATCTCTTTGTTTACGGTTCTTCGGGGATCCTCGCGCAGGTTGGTGAACAGCCGGTCTGCCGCCGCAGCGCCACACACCGGCGCGGAGGAACAGTGTAGTTTTCCACATGTCTATTTATTTGGGCCATAAAACACTTTAGAGGAACTAATCTTAAATTAATAACACTTTTAAAATTTTTAAATAATACTAAAAAATACAAAAAAAATATTTAATCTAGATTCCCCTTTGTTTTGTTATTATTTGAATTCTGCTTTAGGCATTTTTTCTATTAGGAAATTTCTATTGAAATTCAATATCTCTTATAATATTGGTTTCGTTATCAGCCAAAACTTTACATTTCAATTTATTTTGGCCGTACAAACTCTTTAGAGGAACTAGGCTATAAATGAATGGACTTTTTAAATGATAAAGTAGTATAATTTCCTCAAGTTGTTTTGTGATTTCACTTCTGCTTTAGGCTTTTTTATGTGTAATATTATTGGTTTCTTCCTCATTTTTTTGTATGTAATGTAACACTAATATGTTATATTTAAATTTACATTACTTGCTGAAGCATATAAATAAGACTTCATCATCATCATCATCATCATTATTATTATTATTCTAGTGTTTAACCTTGTTTATTAAAGAATAATACATGTTTGTTTGTTTATTGAGGTTTGAATGAAGTTGAACCCATGAACGCGTTGTTAAGGCAACGAATTAACTCATGAATATTAAGTAGGTTAAAAGTGACTGGCTGCTTCAGGAAGTTTACGAACGTCTCCAATTACCTAATTAATATTCATGAGCACCACGTATTCTGGCGTCCTGGCAACGCGGCGACGCGCTCCAGAGACACTTCACTGCTCTCACAATGTTACATTAGTTAATTAAACACGTTTCATCGTTGTATAATATAAATAATTAATCATCATGTATGATCGAGCTCCCAGGTTCACACAGTTGAAGTTAAGCGGCACCACGTCTGAAATTGGACCAGGATCATATAATATCAGCAGGTCTCTGAGCAGTAAAAGGGGTGAGTTTCATTTTTTGACACGAAATGGTCCATTTTAAAACCTAAACCTGACAAGAAGCTCAGAAATTACTCTTAAGTATCTTTTCAATGGTCTTTGCAGAGCCTTCTTCTTCTCAACATCCGTTTTTTTTCTATGAAGTCGAGTTCTTGATGTTTTTAGATCATATAGTGTTTTATTTAAAGGACTAACTTAGTAGCCTATAGATGCATTTTCTAAAAACTAGAGAATCAAGGATTTAGAAAGTTTCTCATATGGCATTAGCATGCGACCTTTTTTGGTTATTTTTTGTTTAGGCACCTGTGATCATCTACAAGGCATTTGTATAGTATACTATATATATATATATATAGACTATTATATTATTATTGCTACTTAGATTAATATGTATTATGTATGTATTTTTTCTATCTGTTTCTCCAGATTCGTATGCCCCCTTCCTCTCGCTGTCCAGTAGAGAGTCTGGGTTCCTGGGGTCGGGCAGTGGTCTCCTCTCTCCTGGACCAGGACAGTACAACAGTGAAATTACCAGGGTACGTTTTTCATAGCATCACCTCGCAAACAATTAATATCAGTGATGAATGCAAACTTATAACTGGAATATTGCAGAATCACATTTTGGGAGGAAAGAGTCTCCAGAATCGCTCCAAGCGCTTTGATGACGTGGTTTCAGATGTGCCGGGACCGGGAGCGTACAATGTTAGAAATGATGTCTCACCTGCAGAGAAAAGAACAACCAATCCAGAGAAGAGCCCGAAGGTGAGGCATTTGTTTGGGTTATTAAATGGACTATAATTTAATTTTATTATGATGAGATATAAAGATACATATAATAATTTATCCAAATGTAACAATATAAAAAATTATATTTTGCAAGAAATCATAATAAATTATATTTTATAGCACATTATATGTGATATAAAAATCTAACAAATTATAATACTTAACGTGTTATAAAGATATAAGCATTTATCCAAGTGTTGTTAAAAATGATACAATATAACAAATTGTATTTTGCAACAGATTTTATTTAATTATATTTGATAACAAATTATATTTGTTTTAAAAATATCAAATTATAATATATAAAATACAACAAAAATATAAATATAAAAATATAACAAGTGCATGTTTTATATATAACATTATATTTTGTAACAAATTATATTTCTTATAAAAAATATAACAAATTAGATTGTAGATTGACAGTATATTGTCAGAGCATGACCCCCGCTGTATATTTATTTATTTATTTAGTCATTTAGCAGACGCTTTTATCCAAAGCGACTTACAACTGAGGACATAAGAAGCAATCAAAACCAACAAAAGAGCAACAACGTGCAAGTGCTATTACAAGTCTTGGTTAGCCTAACGCAGTACAGATAATTATTATTATTATTGTTATTTTTTAATAAAAAGACATAGATAAAATACAATTAGAATAGATAGTGCTAGAGTTAGAGGGTCAAGTAAAGATGGAACAGATGAGTTTTTAGCCGTTTCTTGAAGATGGGTAAGGATTCGGCTGCTCTGATCGAGTTGGGCAGGTCATTCCACCAGATTGCACAAAGGTGCTAAAACCCTGATATTTTCACACCAATTAATCACATTTCCCCCAAAATATTTAGAGAAGTATTCAATAAAAACACAATTTAGTTTATTTTAATGTTTAGATCAGATTTTATTTGCAATTAATGCAACTATTCTGGTAAACCCAAAGGGTTTGCATACTTTTTCCTTGCAGCTGTTAATGGTCTGATATGTACATTTACATTTATGCATTTAGCAGACGACTTGCATTCAAGTTACAGTTTTTACATTTTATCAGCTCTTGCTTTCCCTGGGAATCGAACCCATGATCTTGGCGTTGCTAGCACCATGCTCTACTATTTGAGCTACAGGAAAGTATTTGTGTATTTGATATGTGATATGTGTATTTGATTATATGTCATTACAATGTCTGCAGGCCGTGTCTAAAGTTACTACATTGCTTCTGAATCCTGATGCCCCGTCCATCCCGTCTCCCGGACAGGCGTTCGGATATGAAGAGGATGCTCAAGGTGTCCTGCACCGACACAAACCCCCAACCAGAGACCAGACCCTCGGCCCGGCCTTCTACAGTCCCATACCGGTCAGACCGATTACGAGCAGTGTGTGTAAATGGATGTGCACTCAGTGAAAAAGATACACGTCTAATGGAGTGCTTTGAGTGTGTGTGTGTGAGGTCAGATGTGTCCATTAACAGAAGAGCGTCTAATGCCCCTCCGCTCTGCATCATTAGTGCCGGGCCTATTTCCATTACTAATGATCGCTGCATTATTTTAAAAAGTCACAAAGTGCAGCACTCATCCATTTTACTGTCAGGACCGAAAACCCTGGGTAATTATTCTTTACGTTATATTTCAATATTCACTTACAATAATGCAGCAGATGCTAGACTCAGCTTTAATCAAATCATCTTTCATTTGCCATTGAGCTGCCAACTTCCTCTAGAGGGGGAACAACTGTTTATCAGAGCGCAGGGCCATCCGTCATGGAGCATCTCTCTTTCTCTCTCAACTCAGGTTTTGCTCGTTGATTTTTTTGTAAATTAAACACTTTTTTTATACTTAGTTTTGCACATTTTTTTACACTTTTGTAGCACTTTATTTAGTTTCACTGAAGACCACAACCTATAGTGAGCCATAGTGTACATAAAACATGCAGCTCAATGAGGTTCATCAAGGTGAACTATCCATTTTCATCAAGGTTTCATTATGAATGCACTGACATTGAAAATTTGGCCAAATTTATTATGACGAATACCCATCTATTATGGCTAATACTCAGTATTGTATATGTATTTATAAATATAAATAAATTGTAAATTAAATAAATAGTAAATGTAAATAAACTGTATATATAAATCCATTCTGTCAGTATAAATCACTTTTGTCTTTAAGTAATATATAATTTCTAAAACTCTTACATAAATATCAGGATATTAAATATTTTATAAAAATGGTTAGCTGTTTTTCTTTTACTTATGAAATCTGACAAAACCTCAAAATTCATGAAAATTCTCAATTTTAATTTCTAAAACTTAACATAGTTCAAAGTGAAATCAGTTTGTGAAATATACTAGAAAAGCCATTTTTTTATGCAATCTGGCAAAGTAAAAATAAATAGTAAGAAAAAAGTGTGTGTGTTTGTATAAAGAATAAAAAATAAAGTTTTGTTGGTAAAATAATTATATGAGCAATTTTATATTAATACTGATAAGGTGTTAATGTAATTTTTTGTGTCTACCTCATACAAATAACAACATTTTATATATTTCAAATATTAATTTAGCAGACATGCTGAAGTTGTCCTTTTAAGGTACTGAGAGTTTTGATCATCTAATCATGATATTTTCTGAATGATGAGGGTTTTTGTTGCAGTTTAGTTTCAAAACAGAGTAGGCGCTTTAATAGTTTCCCTTTAAAACATAAGTCTGTATTATTATCTGATGAAAGTGCTGATAAGTGAGTTGGGCTCAGGAACAAACATTCAAGGTGAAAGGTGAAATTACAAAAATATATATTGAAAAATATATTTTTTTTGGCATTTTGTAGGTGGATCTGTCGTTCTCTCAGAAGTATAAAGGTGTGCATTTCGGGAAGTTGTCAGGCCGAAGAGAGCAGGCAATGGGTGGACACGGACCTGGACCAGGACATTATGATCTACAAGAGTGAGTTTGATTGATTGCAGATTTTCTTAGCTGTAACACAGCAGCATTTGCATTGTCTTGCAAAATTTATTCTGAAGCATCAGGACTTGGTTTTCCATGTACAGATGCTTCAGAATAAATTCTACAGACGGCAGAGCTACGGACCAACCGTAGTCTGTTCTCTGACCGTCAGATGAATTCTGCGCACACAACACTCAAAATCACTGCCTTTATCTTTTAAAATCTAATCCGATTTAACAAGATACTGGGTTAATATGATAAGTTCTTGAAGAAAACCTAGTCACTGGATTTGTTTGTTTTAGTAGGACAACTCAGAAATTAGCTTCACCCTGGTTCCCTCAACAAAGTATAGAATTTTTCTATTGGCTTTTGGATTATTGCAGAAAATAAACTCTGTGTCCAGCAAAAGTTTATGATTTTTACATGATAATCTTCAAAAATTAACACAACTTCTATGAATTTCGAAGCCTAAATATAATCGGCAAAAGTAAAAATCTAAATGTTGGCTATTAAAGGAACACTCCACTTTTTTTGGGAAATAGGCTCATTTTACAACTTCCCTAAAGTTAAACAGTTGAGTTTTACCGTTTTTGAATCCATTCAGCCGATATCCAGGTCTGGCGGTAGCACTTTTAGCTTAGCTTAGCATAGATCATTGAATCTGATTAGACCATTAGCATTTGGTCATCAAAAATGACCAAAGAGTTTCGATATTTTTCCTATTTAAAACTTGATTCTTCTGTAGTTACATCGTGTACTAAGACCGACGGAAAATGAAAAGTTGCGATTTTTCTAGGCCGATATGGCTAGGAACTATACTCTCATTCCGGCGTAATAATCAAGGACCTTTGCTGCGGTACCATGGGTGCAGCAGGTGCCTATGATATTACGCAGCACCTGAAAGTAGTCCCCAGCTAGGTAACTAGTTATGATATAGCTGGGGACTACTTTCAGGCGCTGCTGAACTACACCACAGTCACATGACTTCAACGTTTAGCCATTAAGCTTCTTAAAAAATCACAAGGGGGTATTACTGATCTATTTTATGTTGCACAGTAAAAATCGAAAATATCTTGAGCTTGTTTAAATACAGACCTTATTTCAGGAATTTAATCAAAAACCCATTCAAAACCAGAAGTACCAATAATCCATCATACCTGCAGCACTGTATGGTGTGTTTCATTAAATGCTTGGTTTTGTGCATCCCTGTGTGTGTGTGTGTGTGTGTCAGGGATCACACTGTCCACTATGAGAATGTGAATCTCAGCCAGCATCAGAGAGGCCGTTCAGAGCTGGTCATCCCTCGATACCACGAGCTGGTGGCTCTACAGGAGGAGAAGAAGGTTTAAATCTCATATCCTTTGTATTTGGTCCCTGTTACAAATGTGTAGCTATCAGAGGAAATAGTTCTGGACATTTGGTGATTTTTATTTACAAAGACATTTGATGCCACTGAATAAAACGGAGGTGTTTTTCCTCCATATTATCACTATATCATACTATATGAGCCATAAAATATTTTAAATATGATAACACATGCAAACTTTTCAAAGGTTCAACAAACTGTTCCATTTCAAAGAATTCGATTTTTTTATATTATTTTGCAAGCTTGCATGTAGCCGTTTTGTCTTGTCTGTAGAGGGCACTATTGCAACAAGATTTGTGCTCAAGTTGAGGTGCATTTCTGCATGGATGCTTTGCTGTGTGGGTACAAATAACTTTGGTTTTCATTATGTGTGCATTTTTCATGTGTGTGTGTGTGTATTTTTAGGGTGTTCCAGGACCAGGGCGATACTACATAAAGAGTCAGTTTGATACGCCCAGTAACCCACACGCTCCTGTGTTGAGTCCACCCTTCCTGTCTCAAGCTCAGGCAACAACACACTCTTTTATTTTTGGACATTCTAGACACATCTAGAATAAACTCTCCTGAAGTCAGATCAAATCAAATTAAACTTTATTTACTTGTTGAATACACATTTCTGATCTCATCAGTGCACGTTATTTAAATAGTCTTCATAGTCTTTTAGTATAATGTAATGACAGAAGTAAAATGTGTTGTGAATGCGAATGCCTCTTCATGTCACTTTCATCTGATCTCAGTATTGTGTTGTTTTCTGTAGCGGTTCAGTCCGGTCAAGGATGAGACGCCCCCTGTAGGTGCGTACAATGACCCGCGCTGTGCTCTGGAGATCCTGAAGAAAGGCAGAGGGGTGAAGAAGAATCCTTTCGGCCTGACAGCTGTACGCTTCCTGCCAGAAAACAGATCGAAAGCTACGCCGGGTTTGTACCTGTGTGTTTTTCTGTGTGAATGAGAATTTGTTCAGTATTCTGAATGCAAAATGTCTTTTACCTGTGAAACGCAGTGAGAGGTCAGATTTGGGCTGTGCTTGCAACTTGCAAGAGGGATAAACATTAGATTTCATACTGCTACACAAATGCTTTGCAACAGCAGCCAATCAGATTTCAAGCTACTTTCAAAGTGACCAATCAAAACACTCAAGATGCATTCTAAATCGCATACTATCTAGTATGCCAAATTACAATTAGTGCATCATAAATCATAGTACGTTGAAAATAGTATTCCAAAAGTGTACTATTTTGCGACAAAGTGGTCTCAAATTTTTTTTTTTAAGAAAAGATTTTTGTTGCCTTCCATTGAACTACTTTCTACTTAATTTGATGTGTTTTCAGAGTTTGAATTAAATTTTCTTTATCAGTAATTACATTCAAAGTAATCAAAGTGCAATGAACTACACTGTAAAAAGTGGTAACCTGCAATTAAAAATAGATTTTTACCTGATTTAACCCATAAAAGAGTTTTATAGTCATCAAAAACACATTCAGTTGATCACAAGTAACAGTTTATAAAATAACAAAATGTTTGTATTTCAAAAAAATACTGGTACAAATTTATATTCATCAAAGAATCCTAAAAAAATACATTTTATAGCAGTTTCCAAACATATATTAAGCAGCACAACTGTTTTCAACACTGATAATAATCAGAAATGTCTCTTGAGCAGAACATCAGCATATTTGAATGATTTCTGAAGGATCATGTGACACTGAAAAGACTGGAGTAATGATGCTGAAAATTCAACTTTGCATCACAGGAATAAATTCTATTTTAACAAATATTACAATAAAAAACAGTTATTTGAAATAGTAAAAATATTTCACAATGTTACAGTTTTTTCTGTATTTTTTATTAAATAAATGCAGCCTTGGTGAGCAGAAAAGACTTCCTTAAAAAACATTAAAAAAATCTTACCAACATCAAACTTTTGAACAACCATCAAAATCAAGCAGCCCTCGTTAGTGCAGCTCCAGTAGTAACTAATCGGTTTACTAGTGCATGTCTTTGCTAGGTCCCGGTGCCTATAATGTGTTTGAGTATGGCTTGGCTTATGAGAGTTTGAAGAAAGCCTGTCTGGAGAAAACGAGGAAGGGCGCCTTCGGCTCTATTGCACCACGCCGGATTTTCCTCCCCAGCAAAGAGGAAATGAGCCGCCCGGGGCCAACTCAGTACAAGGTGAGCACTACTTCAACCCAAAAAGTGTGCACTCATTGTCTATTGTCTATTGTGCGCTAATCTGCCAGCGCCCTTGGGAGCTTATTCAGACTTTTCAGAGAGTTTCATCCAATGAATCGAATAAACCTTCCATAAATCCCCTTGAACTGAATATTTCTCAGCATTCACTAAATGTCAGTCTACAATCTAGAGCCTATCCTTTCAAAACTTACCATAGGTTTAGCCAAAATACCGCAGTTGCTGCCCTTAATGGCAGATGTCACTATTAATTACTGTTGCTCGTGCTCAGGGTCAGGTTTTTAAATGAAGTATCAATCATTCATGCGGCAGATGTGAATGCAGCCTTGAATTGCTTGTTGTCTTGTTAAGGAGAGTGTGCTTTTACTCTTCCAAACGGTCAGAATTAATGGTGCTGTATAGAATTTGTTTTGACTGTTCTAAAGCATAAAAATACTATGTTTTCAAATATTTAAGAAATATTCTCAGTTTTCCTCTGGAAAAACAATGCTTTAATCAGTTATTCTACTTTGAAATGTGCGTTCTGTGTCAGAATGTCTGGTTTTGTTTTGGTGACTGACTCCACCCACTGCTGGTTTACCCAGAGGATTTTGACACCCTGGGTTGCCAGTTCATAGAAAACACAGCCGTATTACAGCCATGGAAACCAGCAAAGGAACTGAGTCAGAAGTGGGTTCTACCCAACCTAAAACACCCCGGCATCCATCTAGAAAGCTTTGACCAAAGGAAAATTCAAATGTGGTTAAATCAATTCATTAACTTGCAGTGTAAGGCTCTTCGGTTTCATTGTCAATTGCAATTGTTCTGTTGTGCATTCTCAATTTGGCAACCAACATGAGTGCCGATTCTTAGGAGGAGGAGCTAAAGCAACAACTGCATAGCAACCACCCAGAAAACCCTAGCAACCACTTCATTGTAGCATCATTGTATACATCAAACTGTAAGCACCACATTTTCTTCAGATCTAGTTATGGTTCTTCTGTAGTAACAGTAACTATAGTAACTGCGGTCTTTTGGCAAACTCTGTGGTAGATTTACAGGAGAGTAAGAATTACAGATTCAGTATGATAACGTGTGTGTTGTGGCTGCTGAATCCCTCGCTGCCTTTGAAGTTTTTCACAGTAAACTCTGGACATTGGGACTTTATGGGCTGTTTTCCTCAGAAACGTCCATCATTTCCAGTGTGAGTGTCCAGCTGGCCTGATTCCTGAAGCAAACTGACTCCAGTGGAGGTCTTTATGGACTCTCTTCTGCTTTTGTTCCTCGTTCACGGTCTCTGCCTGCATAGATAAGAGCAGTGAATGAATCCTGCTGGCCCTGTAGATTCTCACCGACTTTTTTATTCACACTTTTGATCAATTTAATGAATCCTTGAATAAAAGTTGTTTCTTTCAGGAAAAAAAAATCTCTCGCTGACCCCAAACTTTTGAAAGGTAGTGTCCATCAACTGCACATACAAATAACCTACTGCATTTGCCAAAATGTCCAATATGCAAACAGAGCACACTGTGGGGGATACTGTATCCCACAATGCAATGCACTTGATTAGACCTTCCATTGCAAGTGTGACAAATAAACCGGAAGTGATAGCAACCACAAACGTCCTTCTTGATGTGTATTGTATACAGTGTTGGGTGTAATGAATTATTGAGTAATTAATTACTGCAATATATATATATATATATATATATATATATATATATATAATTCAATTTCCCTTTAAATTACAGTTACTTCTGATGTAATTGCATTATGTACTGTAAAGACTATAGAATAATTCTATATAAAACAATAGTAGATTTAACATCTAATGTAAAAATGTATGGTTTTAATGCAGGGGTGCCTAATCTGGAGATATACCTTCCTGCAAAGTTCAGCTCCAACCCCGATCTAACACTCCTGAACCAACTAATTAGGATCTGAAGGAGCTCTTGATAATTACAGACGGGTGTGTTTGATCAGGGTTGGAACTGAACTCTGCAGGTAGGTAGATCTCCAGGACCAGGATTGTCCACCCCTGTTTTAATGTGACCTCCTTTTAAACCAGGGCTGTCCAAACTCGGTCCTGGAGGGCCGGTGTCCTGCAGAGTTTAGCTCCAACTTGCCTCAGCACCTGCATGGAAGTTTCTAGTATGCCTAGTAAGAGCTTGATTAGCTGCTTCAGGTGTGTTTAATTAGGGTTGGAGCTAAGCTCTGCAGGACACCGGCCCTCCAGGACCGAGTTTGGACGGCCCTGTTTTAAACACTCTGGTCAGTTCAAGAATAATTTATGCAAATTTGTATTATTTATTTGAAAGAATTATAATAGCAGTTTTATGCCTATGCATTAGTAGTAATAATGTAATACTTTTTAGAGTAATTAGTACAGTAATCTTATCACACTGCTGAAGATGTAATTAGTAGCTGCGTGGTAATTAAAGGGATAGTTCACCCAAAAATTAAAATTCTGTCATTAATTACTCACCCTCATGTCGTTCCAAACCCGTAAGTCCTTCGTTCATCTTCGGAACACAAATTAAGATATTTTTGATGAAATCCTAGAGCTTTCTGACCCTCCATGGACAGCAAGGGAACTACCACGTTCAAGGCCCAGAAAGGTATTAAGAACGTTGTTAAAATAGTCCATGTGACGTCAACCATAATTTTTTGAAGCTAAAGATATTTTGTGTTCAAAGAAAACAAAAATAATTACTTCATTCAACAATTTCCTCTCTTCTGTGTCAGCTTTTACTTATTTGAACCAGAACGTATAGACGATGAACTAATAGAGATGGATGTTCTAAGTCAAAATGCCGACTAGTGAACGTGTGTCAAAGGCTGACATAGAGGAGAAGAAATTGTTGATTGAAGTTATCTTTGTTTTCTTTGTGCGCTAAAACTATTCTCCTCGCTTCAAAACATTACGCTTGAACCACTGATGTCACATGGACTATTTTAACGATGTCCTTGCCACCTTTCTGGGCCTTGAACGTGTCAGTTGCTTGCTGCCTACAGAGAATCAGAAAGCTCTCGGATTTCATCAAAAATATCTTAATTTGTGTTCCGAAGATGAAAGAAGGTCTTACGGGTTTGGAACAAAATGAGGGTGAGTAATTAATGACAGAATTTTCTATCCCTTACATTTTTTAGAGAAACTTACCCAACACTGATTGTATATGATGAGGCTGTGAAAAGTTTGAACATTGGACTACACAGGCAACGTAAACGCTTCAATTTCATTGAAATTGAGTAAAGTTTCTTAAAAATAGTACATTTAGCAGAAAGCTAGTATTTCATTCTGAACTCAACTGGAGTCTGAGATGAGGACCTGCTGCGTCTTATCTCTAGCGTCACGATAGTGGAGATTATGATTTTCCATTGTAAGCTGAACCAGAGAGCATTTTTTTCTGTGGACAGAGACCACACAGACTGCTAAAACTACACCAGCCCATAATAAAAATAAATATTTTACCAGAAAGTATAAGAGCTGTCATCATGTATTCGCCTTTATGTTGTTCCAAACGCATTTAATTAATTTTCTTCTGTGGAAGAGATGTTTTGGAGGATTTCAACTTTGCTTTTTTTCTTACACGGGAAGTAGACAGTGATCAGCAGCTGTCGTGCAAGTATTATAAAAAGTATGTAAACATATGATCCAATTATGAGAAGAACAGGGCTAAATGTAAGTGTTATTAGAATCTCATTAATATGAATCGGTCATTATACATAAATATTTGACTGCGGAATGCTGTGATTGACCAATCAGAACCAAGTATTCTAAAGAAGCTTGTATATTTTCTTTCTTTTGTGTTTGCTGCAGGTGGAGAAAACAACTGAAGCGTTATATAAGAAACAGAGTACAGCTGCTTTTAAATCTGCCACTGACAGACTTGTGGGTTCACTGTTCGCCAAAGTAAGACACACACAACACTCCGAATTCATCTTTAGACTCTCATAGGGAAGAAAAATCACAAATGAGATCTCTTTAATAGCTCAATCGTTTCTCCTAGACATGAAATGGAGAGCAAATTGAGATATTGTTTTGATATTGAGAGTTGCCAAGATACTAAAATCCGCAAAAAAACAAAACATGTTAACATGAACTCTAACATTTCTCATCATATTCTTCTGAGAACAAATGATTTAAACTGCTCCACATTAATTTTTAGCTCTATATTCTGACTGTACGTCAATTATTGACTCATGTCTGTTTTTAGCGGAAACATCTAAGGAAGAAGTTGATACTTTAAATAAAACTTCACTGAAATGACATGTTCTGAGCTATAAAAGAGCAAACTCTGAGCAATACAAGTTTTCTCAGTAGTAAGTCAAACACAGCCTGTCCTTAAAGTTTTTTACTGTGTGTGTGTGTGTGTGTGTTTGTGTAAACTTGAATTCAATGGGACAGCTCTGATAGTTTGGCTTCATGGAGAGTTCTGATTAAATCTTGTCTATTTCTAACATCAGTAATTATACAGCGAAAGATATGAGAATGCAGAAGTGTCCGTATGTGAGGGTGTGTAACCTAGAGAGTGTTTGACTCAGACGCTCTGATGCAGATACTGCAAATATTTCATTATGAGCCCAGAGTCTCGCCTCACGTCTGCTCCTCGCTTTTATTAGACACATGTCTGCTCCCTCACAAATAACACCACATACACACCGCTGTCTGCGTCATTCCCACCAAATCACACCCAGATCACATTTCACCACAAAATCAAAAGAAAGAAATAGGGCATGTTATGTTGCATGAAGCTTAATTTTACGATTATGATGTTTTGCATCAACATTATTTTCATGACAATTTAGCACATTTATACTAAATTGCAATAATGCCTTTGGAAAGTTTTACTTTTTTTTATTTTTTTTTCCTGTAACACTATTCTCAATTATTTTAATTAATTATTGTTTAGTCAAAATATTATTGTTATTGTGATAGACAAATATAATAATAAAAATAATAATTATTATTATTCTAAGTTTACACTTACTTTGTTGAAAAAACTTTGTTTTTATGTTCTGACATGTGAAGCACTTTTAACTGCATTCTGTGTATGAAAGCTGCTATCCATATAATAATAATAATAATTATTATTATTATTATTTTAAATAATACATTACATTTCAATTCACCATAAAATATAAATATTGTGGAATTACATCAGATACGTTTGATACAATTTACATTGTGTTTTTGCATCACACAAAGGGGAATTTTGAATTTTGTTTAATTGCCATGACAATGATTTCTTAATACAAAACATTTGTCTTAAAAATAGTCTTGTTCCTGACAGGTTTGGTTAGCTTCACTCGTCTAGATGTTTCTCTCTCTGTGTCTGTCTGCCTAGCTTACAGATGTCTATTTACACAGCTCTATAAACAAGACATGCTACTGTGTGTGTGTGTGTGTGTTTGACTGTGGCTTAATTCACAAAACTGTCTTTGCATATTTATTCATTAGACTTGTCACTCTTGACTGACATCTATATTTTGAATTTTGAGGTTTGTTGATTTTCGTTTGCTGACGTGATTACAACCGTGCCAAAATGATCCGAATGCAATTATACAAATGTGCTTTACTTACATACACGTCTAAATAACTAGAATATGTTTTAGTTCCGTACAGTTTAATTTCTATGTACAGCATCTGTAGCAATTTGACTCGTCATTAGTTTTGTAGGAACAAGCAAAAATTGTGTTCACAATAATGCACTTACAGCACACACACACAGAGCCTCCTGGCTCATATGTACTTGCTCTAAATACATTGTGCAGATGATGTTTATGATGCTGTAGTTTGATATTAGATTTCTCTTGGCAGGATACCCCTCCGCCAGGCTCATATAATGTGAGTGAATCGTTTGAGAAGATACACGGCCTCCATCACTACAGCGGGCCGCGGAACGAGAAAGCACGCAAACGACAGAGCTGCTTCCTGTCTGCCGCCCCCAGAGATGCCTTCCTCCACTACGATCCTGAAACCCCAGGTGACCCAAGCTCTGACAGTTATTAAAGGAACTCCTTCATATGTGGCCTGCTGTTGATTTGCTGAAACAAACAAAGCTGAAATGTGACCCTGGAGCACAAAACCAGTCTTAAGTCGCTGGGGTATATTTGTAGCAATAGCCAAAAATACATTGTATGGGTCAAAATTATCGATTTGCCAAAAATCATTAGGATATTAAGTAAAGATCATGTTCCATGAAGATATTTTGTAAATTTCTTACCGTATATATATACCAAAAATTCATTTTTGATTAGTAATATGCATTGCTAATAACTTAATTTGGACAACTTTAAAGGCGATTTTCTCAATATTTTCATGTTTTTGCACCCTCAGATTCCAGATTTTCAAATAGTTGTATCTCGGCCAAATATTGTCCTATCCTATCATACATCAATGGAAAGCTTATTTATTCACCTTTCAGATGATGTATAAATCTCAGTTTCTAAAATTGACACTTGAGACTGGTTTTGTGGTCCAGGGTCACACATATTACACTGGAAGTCTATTAGGCTAAACATTCAGTGATTAAAAGCTGAAATGGGAAGGTTGTATTTTTGTTTTCTTTAAAAGTTGCCTGATTGGGACTGCTGTTCTATGCCTGGAATCTTCTGCTCATGGATTACTGATAAAACATGGAGTTTTATAGTTTTGTTAGTTATGTACAAGTATTCAGGCTAAACTAGCTGTTGTTTATTTGTGGTTTTTAGGTCCGGCTCATTATAGTCCAGATGTTAAATCAGGCTCAAAACTTGCACTTATTGTCTCAAAAGAAGATCGCTTCAAAAGCCCTAAAGACAAGACCCCTGGACCTGGAGCATATGATGTATGTATTGCATATATTTATGTAACATGTATGTGTGTGTGTACTGTATACTGTGTGTGTGTGTTGTAGTTGAGTCCGGTCATCATGGACACGGTTCTGAAAGGCACCTTCAACGTGATGCTTCATGATCCTTTAGTGTCCAGCACGAGAGCTTTATCTTCACGCAGGTCTTTGAGAAAACCCTCTGCTCACAGCAGTGCCTAACTCAGGTCAAAGGTCAGTGAGACTGATTAAGATTAAGTTTAGTTTCAGAGATTGAGGCATTCTTGATGTTTTTAGTGGTCTGTTTGACTCAGAAAAGAGAAAAGACAACTCTCTCCTGTCTGTTTTATTGAGACTAGCTCCGTTACACACAGATTCACCACAGGACCAGCATGAGCTCTGATATTATATTCCCTCTGAATGGCCGATTGATCTCCTAAACCCAAAGACATAAAACATGCATCATATTTTTTGATTTACATATGCTAATTAGATGATTCATTAATGGCATGTGAGTCTGCTCGCTGCATGACCGATAACAGGAGATCTGGCTCTCAGATTCAATGTTTTGATTTAGCTTTATGTAAATTTACTTTATGTCAAAAGCATTTGTGTGCTTTTGACATAAACACACACACACACACACACACACACATATTAAATAAATTATTTATAAACTGTAAATGACTAAAAATGACAAAAACACAACCTGAACTAAAATTACAATGGACATGGAAAATATAAAAATAAAAACTAATTCAAAATATCAATAAAAACTATAATAGTATCTTAGTGATCTTGAATGCTGGTTGGGAGAATTTAAGGAATTTAGTTGCAGACTTGGGCACAATTGTTGAAAAATAGACATGAGGTTATTTGGGCAAAATATTCTCTTTGCTCTCCATTTGATTTCATTGCTGTATGTAAAACTAAATAGATCTCACTTGTGATTTTTTTATTTTTATTTCCTATTGATGTGTACAACAGTAATGAAGTTAATACAGTAAAATAGCACAAAATAAAATAATATAATTAACGTGAAAAAACAGTGTAGAGTGAACTAAGAAAGTACCAATCTATGAACTGAACAAAAATAAAAAATTAAAGAAGTAACATTACTAATTTAGAAATCTCTTAATTATTAAAATGAAGACTGTATTATATAAATAATCTCAGTGGATCAGTTCTGTCTTTCAGTTTTAAAAATACAATAATGTAATATTAGTAAAATATAAAATATCAGTAATGCAAAACAAAGAAGATTATAAAAAATATAGAAAATATGAAAATTATATGAAAATATAAAAATGTTCCGATGTGAAATTTATGACTTTTTTTAGAAGCAGGTTTTTAAATATTTTTAGGAAATCAGGATCAGCCTTCCTTGCATGCAATTGTGATATTTTCATGTCTTATGGTTTTCTTCTGTATTCTAATTTGTTTTTCAGGTCACACACTTCCAAAAAGACTTTGGCTAAGCCTCTCCTATTAAACACATGCTTCCCAGGAGTTCCTGTCACACACACACACACACACACAAACCTCTTTATGGGTGATATATTTCCCCAGTGCTCACGGAGAATAAATCTGGATTCTTTAATGGGTTTGATGTTTCAGGGTTTTTGTGCATCATAAATTCTCAGCCCTGCCCACAATAACACAGCACTAATGTAGAGAGATCTCAACATACACACACAGCATCTTGATATCGTTATACACACCCTTTTAATCTAATTAAGCATTTACACACTCTCATTATTCAGCAGAGAGAGGGAGGTCGAGGGAGGAAGGGCGAGAGACGAAGGAACGAAAGAAAGAGAGGTTTTAGCTCTTTATTGAACTGACTTGTTTTACATTTGCAGGCTAATTGAATCAGATAAATCACTGTGGCGGCTCTCGGCCTGCGCGCGTGTTTGTCTCACAGGGTTTACGGATGTTAAAGTCAATGCGAAATCAAAATTGAACCCATTTGCTTTCTTAATGCACGGTCCTGGACTTATTGTGAACAATTCATTGGTGCATGTTACTCCAAATAACAAAACGCCAGTTTGTTGGTGTAATCTTTCTTCAAAAAACTTTTAGGTTAACATCACCTAGGCCATGTGGCTGTTGGATAGTGTTAATCAATACAGTGCAACAGTCGGGTTCTGGAAGTAAAGATCCCATTCGTTTTCTCCATATGGGAATTTATTTTTAATGATAACTTATAAACCATTAAAGGCAGACCTGTTGTGAGCTACAAGGATGTTAATCGATGGTATATGCTTTCATTAAAGCCATCAGTATGCATTATTCCAACTTATTTTTTTTCTAATTTTTATTGTGGTCAGCAATGGAATTCCTGGTGAAAAACTACATTACCCATGATTATACGCCAATCTCCAACAATCATTGAACAGAAACAAATTGCAGCAAAATAACTTTTTAGTGTCCATCCACTCCCACTATGTGTACATATCCAAACATGTCCAATTGGAATAAATAAAATACTTTATTTCTATACACATAATTAAAGGGGTCATCGGATGCAAAATTCACTTTTCAAGTTGTTTGAACATAAATGTGTGTTGGAAGTGTGTGTACACATCCATCCTATAATGATAAAAATCTACCCAGTGTTTTTTTTAAATCCCTGTTTTAAAATCCCCTTTCTCAAATCAGGCTGTTCTGAGGTTCCTGTCAGAATGACGTAGTTCTGCACAGGCCCCTCCCACGATAGTTGATTGACAAGCCGTCTTACCTTTGACCCGCCCAGAGTGAGCTGAGAGCTGTCCACCTCCGGTGCAGGGGAAGACAAGAATGTCTCCGATTAAGCAATTTAAGTGTTTAGTTGTTGGATGTAATAATGAATATAGCAGTCATCATCAACGTTACTTTCGCTTTGAAGTGAATGCACCGATCTCCGATCTACATAAATGTGTCTATGTTCATGCCAATCATTTGTGATCCAGCTTCATCTACAGAAGTGAGTATAAGGGTTTTTATGAATCTTTGCAAATCGCCTTTCCTAATAATGTGCTCGTTAGCCAGTTTCGCGACTGAAGTTTAGTATGCTCCATAGATATATAACAAGATCCTATATACCAGAGCTGATTTTGACAAGGGAAAGGAGGTGTTTTTTACACTACCATTCAGAAATTTTAACCAAAGTATGTTAGACTTTTCATTAAGACCCTAAAGAATCATATCAACTTGTGTAAAATGGGCATCCGATGACCACTTTAACATTAACATGCTTCATGGAATTCTTTACATTATTGTAGTTCTCGCCATTACTTAAAGGTGGGGTAAGTGATTTCTGGAAGCCAATGTTGATATTTGAAATCACCAAAACAAACACGCCCCTATTTTGATAGCTCCGCCCCACACATACGTAGCCAACGCAACTCAGGCAACGATTAGTGTGTAGACACAGTGTTACTCACCTATTGGGAAGAAACAAAGAAACCTCGGCGTCCGATTGTAGGCCTTCCGCTCCTTGAGTTCTCTCCATCGCTGGAAAGCTGATCCGATATGTATACGGGTCTTACTTCTTGCCTTATCGTTCCGCAGACGATTTCCTCTTGTTTTTTTATCCGCCATCTCTATCTTTCTGTCGCTCGGCTCGGCTGTTCACTGAATGCTCTCTCCTCCATATCATGAGTAGACACGCCCCTTACTGCTGATTGGCTACAAGTTTGTTTTGGTACTTGGCCCCGACTCAGTTTTCTAAAGCGTTTTTGAAAAATTACATACCCCACCTTTAAGCAATTAAATACAAAGTCTCATTCCTTTGTCTTTTTTTCCCAATCTTCCAATCAAATTTGGGTCAACTCAAATGTCCCTGGCTAAAATCTTGATTTTTATCTTTTTTTTTTCTTCTCTAGTCAAAGAATTACATAAATGAAGAAGAAAGCAGAAATAATAAATGCTATGCTAATTAATATTTACTGATTAATTCACTAATTTCGTAGAAGGGATTTTCAACTGAGATTTTGGAGCAAATTGCAGGAGGGAGAAAATTACTTTCAGAAAGCATTATTATTTTATAATAATAGCCTATAGGCATTATTATTTTATTTTTACCCAGTTATTGGTAGGTATATTAGTCAAATCTGTTGACTTCAGCAATCCTTGTTGCATTATTTGTCAATGGTGACAGTTCAAAAATGATTTGGTTTGTTTTTCCAAATTTGCATGCCTGTAACTCAAGAAATATTGAAGATATCTTAATATCCTTTTAGATTCTGGTTCTTGACAAAGGTTTCATTTGATATCTCCATTTTTAAAGCACTATGGTTCAGTCCCAGAGATATTGATCAATGTGGATCTGTGTCCAAATAGTTGAATTTGACTCATTTTCAATGACTGAAAACCAAATGTGGTCCCTTTGCATACGTCTAATACTTATTGAGTTTAAAGAAGGGCAATTACAGAAGAAATACTGTTGAAACTAGAAATATACTGTTATTTATTCATGTAAAACACAATATAAAAAAATGTCAATATCAAACATACAGTGTTACTAATTACTGTAATTTAATTTTCCCCTCCACAATTTAGGGTCTTAAAAAGGTCTTTAATTGGTGCATAAAGTCATGGCATTGAAATTTTCATGCTCTGCAAGAAAAAAACACACGCACACAAAACAAAAAAAGAATTCCTTCCTCTGTATTATTTTGTTTTCCTGTATAAATATCTGAATATCCAGTAACATTTTATTTTAAGTCCTTGTTACACATTACTTACTATTATAATAACAATAAAACATGCATAATTACATGCAAGTAAGCCTAAGCCAAACCATAATCCTAACCCTAAAAATATAGTAAGTTTATGTTGTTAATTAATATTACTCAGTATAACACATTAGACACCTTAAAATAAAGTGTAACCAAATATCCTTAAATAAAAGTGCATTTACTTGAGATGCAAATGTAAATTCTTCGAGTTTATGCTTAAAAAAAAAAAAAAAAAAAAAAAAAAAATATATATATGTATATATATATATATACACACACACACACACTAGGGCTGTCAACGTTATTGCGTTAAGGCATGTGATTAATCAAAAAAATTTAACGTGTTAATATTTTTTTAATGCAAATTAATCGTTTGATAAGGTTTGACGCCGTCATCGCAGCGCGGAAGGAAATCATTGTCTGCGTCCTGATGTGGACACTATCCATCCTAAATTCTATGTGATATTAGTAATTTTCAATACTATTTAGGGCACATAGGGTGTAAAGTATGCACATTGGGACGCATGGATTGTGTGATTATAAGGCTCCGGACTCAACAAAAGTGAAGCGAACGCAAAGAGAGAGAGAGAGAGAGTATCCGAGAGAGAGAGAGATATGTATACTCATATGTGATATAAGGGTACAGCGAACCAGTGTTGCCAGAGTCGTGGTTTTCCTGCACAATTGGGCTATTTTGAAAGTACAGTCACTGGAAAAATTACAGAGCCGTGGGTTGTGTTTTTTTGGGCTACATTTATAATGTACCGCAGCCGCCCAAAGTGTAGCCTAAATACACAAGTAATCGCAAAAGGAAGTTATTAACACTCGATTTAAAGTGAGTTCTGAGTAAAAGTGTACTATTAATCTCATAAATTGTCTTATGTAGCATGAGGCTAATGTTAGCTCTAATGCACCTGCAGAACAGGTCCAATTCTTCTTCATAATGCATTTTATCATAATACTTCATGTAAGGTCGCAAGAAAATATTTTGTTGTATTTATTTAGAAATACTTTTGATGATAGTTGGGCAAATATGTACTGGGATTGAAGCGATGTGGCTTGGTAAACATTTTATTGTCAGTATAAATGCTGATAATGGCTGAATTAAAACAAAAGCATAATAAGGATAATGTCTCATACCTGGCGGAGATGTGAAAGGTTCTGTTTCCTTAAACTAGTTTGTCATGCATTCCTTTATTTCAATACATTTACAGGTAAATCCTAGTATTTTAAATTTGCGATTAATCGTGATTAATCACAGTCCAGGATTAAATTTTTTAATCGATTGACAGCACTAAAATATACATATCAGTGGGGTATGAAAACTTGTTTTCCCTTTGAATTAAGTCAATTTTTGTCTTGTCGTAAACTTTATTTTGATAAATTTCTCAAAATAATTATAAATTACTTAAATAATGTAATTTTTGCTTAAATGTTTGTTGATTTAAGAATCTTTATACATTTGTTTGAGCATTTAGCAGAATCAGAACCATCTGGAAGTCCAAACTGCTAAGCCTCAAAACAAAGATCAAGCTTTACAACAGCAATGTTATATCAGTGCTTTTACATGGCTCTGAATGTTGGAGAGTAGTGAAAGTACACATGAGAAGGATAGGTGATTTCCATAATAGTTGCCTTAGAAAGATCTGTTACATATACCAGCCCAATACCAGCCTGTCCAAAAAGACAAGATCAAATAACATAGGTCATCCAATAACAGAAATTAGTGCTTTCCACCAATATGTGATGCGGCTGCTGGGCAATCAACCCTGGTTGTGGAGTAATTGAAGACACTATGGAAAACAGGCTAATATATTATGATCATATAAATGACCCATTCTAAGGCCATGGAAGGCTTACTGCCAGTTAGTGATATAGGCTACGTTTGGGCATAAGGTTGCAGGTTCACACACTCATTTCAAAATTATATAAAATATCCAGTGTTGGATTTAGTTTGCAATTTGGATTATTATTTCAAGATCCCATGAGTCCTGATAAATGCAATTTCAACTATTTCTGAAGTGCTTCTTGTTTGAAAGCACTCTTACCACAATGTTTTTCTGTTGGACTTGTGTAGGCCCAAGGTGATTTTTTTTTATTATTATTTTTCTCTCTTCTGTTAAAAGCTGTTAAATTATTAAGCAGTGTCTAGTGTAGGCTTTTTTTCCTTGTATTTTATGTGGTGACCACTGGAAGGTGCTCTGGGAATTCTTCCCTGGCGTGATGTATGTTACAAAGCAAAAGTAAAAGTTTCTCGCAAGTTTGTTGCATTCTAACAGGAAAGAGTTTGATGGCTTTATTTAAAATCAACACTTCTTTTATAAAGAGCACAGCTTTCTCACATAATGCAGTGAAGCAGTCCGTGCATAGAATGAGCAATCGATTCTCGAGCCATCGATATCAACCTATTCAGCACCACCGCCATGGACAGCACCTGGTAACATGGCACGTATGAAGGTCTATCTCAAGCAACCTCTTAAGGTATAGTTCAGGGAACACGCCTAGATCAGGTACACCTTTAGTTAAGGCACACCTATAGAGTCTTCGTAGCACACTAGAGACAGCGTTATCGGGAAATGCAGCCCAGGACAGACTCAGATGGAGAGAGTTAGTTCTTCTGTCTCACTTGGGACGAAGAGGATTAAGTTAAGGAACACGTTTTTGTCTCTTTTTTTGCAAAATTAATTAAAAAGTAATGGCGATTGGTTAGAAGTTGTATTTTCATTTATTTGCAAAACATTTATTTCATTTTGGATTCAGAAAGGTAGCCTATATTTACAAAGCACATCCTGGCCATATAGCTGGTTGGTTTAGTTTGACAGCAATCTTATAATAGCATATAATTAAAAAAGATCTCCCACAATTCACTGGCGTTCTGATATAAAACACCCACATTGTGACCCCATCTTAACTAGCTGTCTTACAGTAAACCCTGAACTCTAACAGTTAACCATGGCAACCTAAAAATAGTCACTTTTGTTCAATGTGCGACAGGACTTTTATTGCGGTGAACTCAATTCGAGCTCTCTGTAAGCATATGTTAATGATTATGAGTGGGAGAACGTGTGATAGTTTGTTCTCTGTGGACTTATAGAAACAGAGCTGAAGACTTTTAAAAGTAAACACCATATTGCGAGATGTGTTAATTGGGGAGTTAATTGTCGTTAAGATGTCTTAATTAGTCATTAAGCCAAGCTGTTCCTCCTGCTGAGGTCTGGTTGGCCCTGTGCCCACGACGGTCCAACTACAACTTCTGCTTCTCCATTATTGTCTTAATGTTGAAGAACTTCAGTTGCATCTCACACACACACCCCGAGGAACATCTGATAGCTCACATGTTGTTCTTTCATAATCATTCTAAAAATAGGAATTATATTGTTGATCGCATACATAAAATAATGTATATAATTATTTTGCATTACACACGTCATTTAATTGTTGTAAAGTGGTGCTGTTTTATAGTGAATATTTTAAAATGTGTAAGGAAACAACACTGCTGAAAAGATGCAGAAAGATAAAAAAAGGCTGGAAATATATTTTTAAAAAATTTGAATTAGCTTTTATTTTTATTTTTCAGTTTTTGTTTTAATTTTCTTAATTAGTTTTTGTTTTAAAATATTTTTATTTTAGCGTTATTTTTCTTCGTTTTTACTTTAGTTTTGCCTGGGCAACACCTATTTTTTAAGTTTACATTTTTATGCAATATATTTTATTTTAGTTTTAATTTATAATACAAAATGAGACAATTTTTGTAAGAGTAATAGTGTGATGAAATGAATGTGAATAGCAGCTCAGATCCTTCAGATTAGGAAAAATGTGATGAGAAATGTTTTAGTTGAGATTTCTGTAGTCTTAGGAGAAATATTTCAGAAGTATACGATAGTAGAAGTTTCTCAAACTAATGTGATTGATGTCTTAGAGAAACAATTGAGACATTTAAGAGATTGTGATTGTGACTTACCCACAGAGTTGTTAAACTGCTTTAAATGACTTTTTTCCACATAAATCTACACCCCACTCACCATAATGGCAAAGCAAAACCGGATTTATCACAACTTTGCAAATTTATTTAAAAGGAAACACTGAAAAAAAATGAGTGGTGTCTCGGATTGCTTATTTTTTATGCATCTTCCATGTAATAATCATTAGCCTGATTGCATACAAAACTAATCACACACATCTGCGTGATTTGAGGAATTGTTCACACCAAAAATTGATACTTAAGGTATATTTCACCCAAAAATTTTAATTCTGTCATCATTTACTCATCCTCCACTTGTTACAAACCTGTGTGATTTTCTTTCTTCAGCTGAACACAAAAGCAGATATTCTGGAGAGTGTTGGTAACTGAACAGTTTACGACAGCCATTGACTTTCATAGTATTTTTGGATGATAATGGCTACCGTCGACTCTTTGGTTACCAACATTCTACAAAATAGCTTTTGTGTTCAACAGCTGAAAGAAACTCAGGTTCGGAATGACATGAGGGAGAGAAAATGACAGAATTTACATTTCTTGGTGAACTATCCCTTTAAGTTTTGGCTTTTTTCAAACCACTATCTCAGTGAGCAATAATACTAGCAAGCAGCATTAAACACAACCTCAGAGAGTCATAAGCGAGCACCTCTGTCATATGGTGAGCGGAGGGAGGGCCGTGGGGTGTTCATGGGCCGGGGCCCGTGTTATCAGCCCCTCACACTCCCTCCTACTCCAGCAGGGGGTATAATGATCCTCACGCACGTATAATCATGAGACTCCAGTAAGCATGCTTAAATACAGCCTCTGCTATCATCACAGAGAGCAGGTAGCAGAGCAGACAGAAAGAGACCTGTAGGGTCAGCGGTCCTGTGATTAGACTTTTATCTCCGCGCTCATCGTTTCTGTGAGAGAACAGCCCCAATCTGAAGTTTAATTGAGTTGAATGTTGTTATCGGAGTCGGGCTGCAGTATTGCTCTCTCTTTCTCTGTCTGTGTCTCAGAGGGAGATGTTTTTTTCCCTCTCTCTCTCTTTCTCCAGGCAGGAGGCTGCTTTATATGGAAATAGGCTGCGGAACGACGGAGTTCATACGGAGAAGAAAGCTCAAAGTACTGCGAATGTCACACTCATTTCTGCTCAAGCTCTTTTTGCATTTTTTCCATGCTCGTCTCGCAGTTTCTAAATAATGCACTTAATGTTTGCTGTTCTGTTTGGTGTCTTTGAAGGAAAGAACAAAACACATGCAATGAGACTCTGGTTGTGTTTGGAAGGGAATTCTAGAATACTGCTGAAACAGTATGCAGTATGCAACAAGAAAAAAAAAAAACACGTATTGCATGTAATTCTTGACATTTTGTATGAAAGACAGTTTCTTTCACAGAATAAAAAAAATGCAACTTTTTATCTCACAATTCGTTTTTCTCGCAATTCTGAGAAAAAAGAACTCCGTGATATAAATGCATGTAAATTCTGAGAAAAAAGGCAAAATCAAGATATAAACTAAGAATTCTGACTATTTTTCCTGCAATTCTGCATTTATTTGTCACAGTTCTGGCATTTTTTTCCTCTGAATTTGGATTTACATCTCACAATTCTTTCTTTTTTTTCACTGTGGAATAAAAATTTTTAATCTTAATTATCTCAATTCTGCAATTGAGAATTATGGTGGGGAAAAATCCTTGAAATTGGATTCGGGTACATTGCATTTTGGGAAACATTACTCAGTACAATGTTCTGAATGTATATGCCACATTTTATGTATATGACAAAAAGTTTAGGTACACAAAATGAAGTTGCATGTGGTTACTAGGAAAAAAAAGACAAAAAACTCAACATTTATCTCAACATTTAGACTTTGTTTCTCCGAATTCTCATTAACATCTTGCAATTATTTTTTATTTCGCTGTGGAATAAAAAAAAAGTGTTAATTGGGGCTTTTTATCTTATAATTCTTACCTTTTTCTTAATATTCTTGCAATTGAGAATTATGAGAAAAAATGTGTAAATTGTGGGATATAAACTTTTATTCCTAAGTGTGTTAAAATTCTAAGAATGATGTCATTTTACTCTCATTCCTAGACTTGAGAATAAGAGTGATTCATAAAGGTTCCTAAGTGTTAACACTAGGTCTCAGCTGCTAAATTATTTAAGAGAGCTGGAGAGGTCTCCTAACCTAGTTACAAGATAGCAGTAAAGAGGAGGAAACAAACACTTTCCAACAAAGATATGACATATTGGAGTTACAGTATATGATGATATGGAGTTGATAAAATGATACAAACTTGATCGTTGTGATAGTCAAATTTTTTTTAATAACAAAGAAATTTAATAACTTCCACTCTACAAATCGCTGCTCTAACTGCAGAAATGAAAGTAGTAATTATATTTTTTTTTTGGCTGGAAAATTGGAAAAATGCAGCAATGCACCAGTGATGATACTGTAAAGCAGGGTCTTACATATTGTGGCACTAACCCCACCAATCACAACAATGGCCAAAAGTGATGTTTTTCATGACTCCTCATTTCACTCAAACCATCACAATATGAAGAAATATGAAGGGGAAAAAACACTGACCAGTGTTGCCAACTGCTTTCAATTGAAAGTAGCTAAAACAGTCGCTAAATGTTGCTAAATTACTTAATAATGGTGAGTTCACTGATCTATATAAATATAATAAATATAGTCTCGGATATGGTTGGTCCAAGAAATTGATTTTGTTGCTTGGCTTTTGAAAAATTTCTCAAAAGGAGTGAGGAAGTCCCTAAATCTAGTGACAAAATCACTAAATTGGCAACATTGACAATGGCTAATCAGTTGTTAATATTCCTGTTTTTGCATGTGTTCATAATTTCTTTGTATGACAGCATGGCCAACAATTATGACTGCACAATTTGGCATGTTTCATTATAGCAAATAAAACAATTGACTCCAGGCAATATGCTTACAAAACAAAATCTTTAACACATTTAGTTTTTTTAATTAAGGGTGAAGATGTCAAATTTCCTAGGCCGGACATCACTTTTGTGCACAACTATATGGTCCACAACTGATCATCAAACCATGCTGAAAAACAAGCCACTTTTATGAGCATTGTGGGCTTTCCTAGAGTTATTGATTAATGGAACTCATGTTCACATCATTGCTCCAACTGTAAACGGGGAGACATACCAATAAAAAAACGATTTCAAGGCAACAGTAATAATTTGTGATAATTTTGCACAGTGCAAAGCATTTTTAAAAAATGTTTAAATATTTCAGTATCATTAATAGTTACATTAAATGATTGGTGTTGTGCTGCTGTGACTTCACATGAGCAGGCTCGCTATTGGCTGTTTAAGAGGTCGAGGGCAGGCATTTTGGGTTGACATCCTTGTAGTCCTTAGTTCACAACACTTAAGTGTCACCTCAGTCAACACTTAAGAATCAGTACTGAAAGTTGCTTTTAGCTTCTTTATAACAGTGTCCAACTCTTAGAAAAGTCCTACTTTTTACTAAGAATTTTTTGACACTTAAGTCAAAGCTTAAGTCTATTCTTAAGAGCATTTCTGAGAAGTTTTATACATACGGGCCCAGGGCCCCTAGAATCCTCTCAGAGAGCTCCTAATTTAGCTTAAAAGTGATTCAGAACCAATCTGAGAGCAACTCTAAGCGAGGAAAAGACAAAAACTTTCATCTTAGTGAGGAGGCAGGGCTAACCCCATTGCTAGTTATGACACAGCCTTTTGAAGATTGTGATTGGTTGTCCAAGAAGGAGATAAAAGACGCTTTTAAGAGTAAGGTATAAGCTTTCCCTTCGAAATTACAGGCGTAATTTTTCCTGTTTTACCATACATTCTCTCTCTCTCTCACACACACACATATTATATATGTAGCCTATATATTCTTTATTTTTTATTTACCATGCTGTCATATTTAACATTTAATAGGAAATGAGCAGCGACACAATAAGGTTCTGAAAGTGCTGTTATTGTTTGTGTGATCTCTTTGCTTATAGACGGTTGTATCAGACCCAAATCATCACTGCTGCATAGTTGCATTTTTCCAGTTGCCAAATATGTTAATGTAGTGATTACGTCCATTTCTGGCGCTATGACATTTCAGCACGGTGTCGGAGATGTTAGCATGTCTCTAATAAGATCGGTCACAAACATGATCCCTGCATGATCTAATGTGTAGCGTCTTATTAACTCACTGTCATGCATTGTGTGCAACACATTTCTTCTCCCTCTTCACGTTCTGTCCATTTTCTCCACTGCTAAAGAAACTCTTAAAAGTCTTCGTCCGTACTCCTAACAATTTTGGACCTTAAGACCTCTTTTAAGGGTTAAGATGCTTTTCTTTACTAGGATCTTTTCTTTAATTTTAAGAGGAAACATCCAAATTTCTAAAACTTTTCTTAGAATTTTGTTACTAGGAGCAACTCTTAGCACTAAGATTTTTCATGAGGCCCCTAGTTTTTATTTATTATTTTATTCCATGGCAAAAACAGTAATTTTGCATGCTCAAACTTTGTGTAAAAAAAAAGTGCTGCAGTGATGATGCATTTTTTGTAGGCCAATGCAGAACTTGGTTCCCTCTAAGATTCTTCCTTTTGCTTTTGGTTTCTGTGACCAACAAAAGTTTATGATACACATTTTGTTCATCAAGATAATGAACACAACTTGTGAATTTTGAAGCATAAATGCAATTGCCAAAAGTACAGAGCTATACAAAGCTATAAATGAAATACACCATGGTAACACAACTTCAACTTTACCACCATTTAGCTTTGGACAATTCTTTTAGTGTTTATTTAAAAAACTAGTCTATATAAAGTTGTAGACTAGTGAGTTATTGAGTTTTTCTGTTTTGTGTGATGATGTTTAATGTCTCTGACAACCTCTGTAAGTCACATTTAGACACTTGGTAGCATTTTTCAAGACATGAAAGCTTAAAAATCACAAGGGAGTATTACTGGTGTATTTAATGCCATAGAATCAAATGTAAAAATATCTTGAGCTTTTGTTAAACACAGACCTTATTTCAAGAATTTAACCAAAATCCCATTTAAAAAAACCCCATTGACTTCAGGACAATACAAACTTGTTTCTGGGTTTTAGGGCTTATTCCTGCAGCTCTCTTTATTCTATAACGTCTGTCAGATAAAGTAATGAGTTAGGATGGTGTTGTAATGACATGTAAGCAAGCGGTATTACTTTAGTTCATTTGAAATGGGATTCAGTTGCATTGCATTTTGGGAGACCATGCTGAGTGTAGTGTTTTCTGATTATACAGCACATTTTGATAGCTATAAAGCATGCATATTTTATATGGGTGCCAAATGTGCATTATGTGATGTTAATTGGAATATTTCAAGAAAAAACAAAGTTGAAAAAACAAATGTGAAGTCAGCATTTCATTTTGTGAAATTCTAAACCAAAATGTGATTTTGTGCATCAGCCAACTGCATCCCATCCACAGAATGAGCATTGTGTGAATGAAATGCATTGTATTTTATACATGTATAAAATATAAGATATGTATTTTAACCAGGAAAGGGGTTGTTTGATCACAAAAATATGTGGATGCAATGCTTATCTCGTAAGAATGAGAATTTAGTGGATGAAATGCATTTGGTGACATGCGTGACAAGTACATTACCCTTATGTGCACAAAATAAGTGCTGATGTTGTATTTCTAGTGATGAAATGCCACCCTATTTTACTTGTTTATTTTTCTGAACAAGACCCTCCATTTCTCATGAAATACTGCATTTTGTGTTACAGAATTCAAAAATAGCCAGGTTACACTTGGCACTCCATATTTTTGCATTGCATCTACATTGTGAAAAACTGTATGATTACTGTATTAATCAGACAAACCAACTTTATCTGGTGTACAAACCTGTGATTGTGTCCTGTTTAAGACAGACAACTGTGTGTGTGAGTGTGTGCATGTTTATGTGGTTTATGAGGACACAAATTTGTATAATGGCATGGGTATGACAGAGGTATTACAATATGAAGGTGGTTTATGAGGACACTGCCTATGTCCCGTAATTCAAAAGGCTTAAAAAACATACTAAATGGTGTTTTTTTTTTTTGAAAATCTAAAAATGCACAGATCTCCTGTGAGGGCTAAGTTTAGGTGTAGGGCAATAGCACACAGTTTGTTCAGTATAAAAACCATTACGCCTATGGAGAGTCCCCATAAACCACAAAAACCAACATGTGTGCGTGCGTGCGACACAGACAGTTGTCCAAGTGTGAGAAGTGATAATGACCCTGACCCAGGACGCGTTGCCAGATCTTCCCCTCTAACACACAGCACAGGGCCAAGGTCTATGTGTCAGCCAGCTGGCTCGTCCCTCCTGGCCTGTGGTCTGACAACTCTGGAGAACAGCGCCGACACCGCGTGAGAACTGACTCACAGATAGCCTTCCTGCCTCTTCACCCAAACACACTCAACCTGCTTATATGTCACCAGTACAGGAAAAACAAATAGGTGCATCGCTTTAACTCTGTGATTCATGGAAACAGTAACGGTATTAACAATGTAATCTGTAATGTCACAGAGTTTGGCAAATTTTGGATGAACAACTCAAATCAAATTGCAATATGAATTAGTGTTAGTATGTGTGAATATTAAAGCAGAAATATACTACTGTGTCAATTAGCAAAGAGGTTTCATCAAACTCAAGCTGTTTCTCAGCCTATATTGAGGTCATGGATACATGAACTTCATCTCTAGAGCCACTTCACCAGCATTTCAATCAAATGAACAAATCTATTGTCATCAACTGTTGATATACTCACAGAAACTCAAAGGTCTTATAAAGTTAAACCAAACTTTTAATTTGATGGGTTGAAGGATGGCCCTGATGTGCAATTAAAATACAGTATAATGTACCTTTCAATGTAATAATCATAATAAAACAAATTATTAAAACAAAAAACCTCCGTTGTGCACCTCATTGTTTGCCAAAGAAAAGTAAATGTTACATTTTCATTTAATTACAATTTAAAAGATTTTCATTTGATTACCACCATTTTGATAATTGTTTTTTATTAAATTATTATTTATAGAATTTATTTATTTTAAATTATTTCAAAAATATTTTTTATTATTATTTTAATGAAACCATTAAAATCCAGAAAAATGTGGATACAATAAAATTGGGGAAAACTAAATGGATTTTAATTGACATAAAATGTAAATTGACACATAATGTAAATTAAAACAAGAATAATATATTTTTTGAACTTTGAATAAATTGATGTTAAATAAATAAATTGACGTAAATAGACATGATTGATTACTAATGTTTAACTTTAACATGGAATCCAGAAAAAAAAATTCTCCAGGATAATACAGATGCATGTTTTCATGTCACAGATGTAGATTGTCAAAAAGCATCAACTTGCTATGATGAAAACAACGAGATTAGGATGAGTTCCAGGATCAAAATCTTTCGTAAACAGAAGAAATGATGTAAACAGAGGTAATACGTGTAATGAGACTTTCTAATTATATTACAGAATTTACACTTCTGTTCATAGTTTACTCTCTACTAAATGCCTCAACAGATTTCTTTAAAGGGTGTGACTGCTAGTGACTAGTTCTTGCTCAAATGAGCTCATGTTGTCAGTACTTTGTAAACTCAACTTTGTTTCCAGGATTTATTGAGCCAAGCGCGTTTAGATAAGGATGTTGATCCAGGAACACGTCCTGCATCATCCAGATAAACACAGGCTCAGTGAAGGTGAAAAGTTTGTTGGGTGTACAGATGGATGAGCCGTCTGAAACCTGCTCCGGCGTGCCCGATTAAACCTCCCTGATCTGCTCCCTTCCCACCTTATTACTGTTCACTCACCCACTTCCACTTCCTGCTGAGAGAGGAAGTGACACAATCTGTCAGGCGCAGCGGTACACAGTGTGAATCGTCACCTGCCTGCCGTACGACTTACCTCAGATCATAAATCTCCTGCTCTTGCACTAGTAAAACAACATAGCAAACGTGCATTTGCTGAAGGAAATAGCAGAGTTTGGAAGGCAAATGAAAATGAATCTTGTAAGAGTTTTGGGTTGGTTTGTGATTTTAATTCTGCGTAAATGAAATGCTACCACACTCACCACTAGGTGATATTAAATATTCACAACATATTCATAACTGGGGAAATAAAATTAAGACACGTCATGAATAATGTGATGATTTCATGCACTTTTTATTTGGCCATTATGATTTTGCAATCTGAGACTATGTGCATGTTAAGATGAAGTTGAACAAAAACAAGGTTAAAGTTGGTAAATTTGATACATTTTCATGAATTTAAGCTGTCCATTGAAATTATTTGATTCCAAAGTCTGATTCAATGATTGATTTATCATTATTCAGATATTCACAAAAGGCCCTGCAAGGCAAATTTCACAAATTAAAATGATTTTGTAACAACATATCTAGATAAATGTTGCATGCCCTAAAACTAAAAAATAGGTGTAAAAAATATGTATTTTATATGTGATTTGGGAAAATCTGTTCTCATCATAAATAAATAAATGCATGAACCTATATGCTCCTCCCGTAGGTTCAATATTAAAAATGAGAACAAAAATAGAAGCAATTAAATGTGTAATTATAGCTAAAATATGAAAATTAAAATGACGGGTAATAATAGATTATGATGGAATTTTTACGACCCTGTCCGGAAAATGTTAAAGTCTAACGCAACCTCTGATATATATATATATATATACACACATCCTGCCCTATAAGATATGAAAGAGAGTAATTACATATTTAAGTATGCAGATATATGTATATAAGACAGAAAATCATCATTCAGCAAAGTCAGTATGCAAATATTACAGTAAATATTATCATCTAAGAACTTCAGTTTTTCATTGTAGTATGATCCGTTGCCTTGCAAACACTGTAATAATTCAGTTTTAGATGCATGTGAGTGAGTTGGTGAACATTTGTTGGGTGTGTAGGTGGTGATGTTAGATGAACCCCGAGTGTGAAAATAAGCTGCCTCTCAGCCCGGTGCATTGTGGGATGTCTTAAGTTAATTACACACAGATCTCTGTCTCTTTTGCGCTTATGGGCTGCAAGAACTGTTGACGACACACTGCTAAATTACAGGAGTCCATTATACGCTGCAAATATCCCATAATGTGTTGTGGGTGTTTGAATTGGCTTTGAATGGAAACCCAAGCGTGACTCGGCTCGCTGCAGACTAGAGCTCTATGCCGCCTTAAACAATGCCATTCTCACCCTCGTATCAGCCCAAACCTGTACGCTTTCCTTTCATTCGTGGCACACCACAGGAGGTTTAGTGTTCTCCTTTTGTTTGTGTAGGCGCCCTAAACCTAATGCCTGTTTCTCACTTATAGGCTCTCTTCCAAAACCTAGTGAGCTGCCCACATACTCCTGATCCTGCTAAAGGTAGGCAGCGTAATGCTTACATACCTGCTCCTGACCTTATTCCCTTCCTTATCTTTGCCACTGTTTTTAGTCTTACTCAGACGCTATAGTTTTTGTATTTTGAGCTGGCTTTTATTTTATTTGAGTAATTTTGCTATGTGCCTTTGATATTGTCAAGTTTAATATACATACACACACACAGACACATTTTTTTCATCTAATATTTAAGTTTTGTTTTCATCTAAAACTGAAATAAAAATCAAACTATTCAGAGATATAAAAACAAAATATAATAAAAACAATTCAAATATTTAATTGAAGTATTTTTATTATTTTGCTTTTTATATAGTTAGTTTTATTTCAGTCAGTAATTTTAATGCTTCAACTTATATTTATTTCATTTAACTGCCAAGGCAAAATTTCTGAATTTAGTTAAAATTTTCCTCTTTTAAATTTTATTTTATTTTATTTCACTTTTATTTAAATTAAAGAATTTTAAGATTTATTATTGCCTTTTTTATATATATTTCTTAATATTTTTTTAAAAATCAGTAGTTATTCAGTAGTCATTTTAATCTTTTAACTTAATATTGGGTAGTTGCCAAGGAAACATTTTTCATCGTCATTTATATTATGTTTTTCATCTAATATTTTATTTTATTTCAGTTTTAGTTCAATTAAATAATTGTAATTAATTTCTAAATTTTTTCTTTATATTTTTTAAATAGTTTTATTTTATTTTTATGTCTGTTTTAGTTTTAATTATACGTCAGTTAGTAACTTTAGTACTTCACCTTATAGTTATTTCGCTTAAAACGGAAATTTTAAATAGTTTTTGTTTTAAAAACACTGAATTGCAGTTGCAAAAAGTTTAGTGAAAAAATCTGTTCAATATGACGGATAAAATGAGAGTTATAAATATTATTTATTAATGGCTGAAACGTACAATAAAGCATTTTCAAGCTAATTATAAATGCCATTATTTTCACAAATATTTGTGTGCACTGCTATTGTATATATTTTGGTGTTTAATAAAGTAACACTTTATTTGTTTAGCAGCAGCATTAGTATTCATTTTTAACAAGTTTATTTATATTTTCTGGTTTTATTTTAATTTTAAAGTTTTGAAAATTTTGCTGTATGTTTTTGTCATTTTTATTTAGTTTTTGTTCATTTTTATAGTTTTTATAAGTTTGAGTTATTTTAGTGCATCAAGCTAAACTAAAAATTTAAATATTGCCTTGGCAACTAGATTTAAATTAAAGTTTATTTTATATCACACAACTAAGTTTTAGTTAACTATAATAACCCTTCCGGTAATAGAAAACTCTATTGAAAGCAATGATGAGTCAAATCTTTATTTGTATAACGAGGCATAAGGCAGCTAACTAGTTTTGAGTCTTAGTGTGTATTATCGTGTGTGTGTGTGTGTGTGTGTGTCGCCCTCACTGAACCCATCTGTGATGTAATTGCACATTAGACTCATTTTGCAATATTTAAACCCGCTGAACTGAATAATGAACATAAGTGAGTTTTAATATAAACGATAATAACGGCAAACACAAACCCTCCTTCCCCCACCGTCCTCTGTTTCTGTCTTTAATCGCTTCTGCGCTTGGATGATTGCTTTCTGAAATGACCACTGCATAAATAACACCGGCTAAATTACTTGTAAATGACACTCGGGGATAGTGGATATGAAATACAGGTACTTGATTCACTCAATTCAAACAGAGACCTGGTGGAACAATCAGAGATTATTCTCAATTAGACAATGGGAAATTACACAGACAAACAGAGCAAACACACACTCGACGGAGCCTCTGATGACTGTACCACAACATGTTATGGAGGATTTAGGAGAGCAATATGAATGATGTTTAATACGAGTTCACACTCTGTGATCCAACATAACCATACTTCATTGAGCAGGTTATTATTAGCTATGCGATTTACTGATGCACTTTCTGCGTGTCTCCAGTCATTTATTTGTGTTCTGGCATATTACCATACATAAATCCATATGTAAGATATCATGGGGTGATGTTTAGTATTTATCTCTCATATGAATAATATTGTGTGGGATAATGCATCAATTGTGATGTTTGTTTGTGGTGTTTAAACAATAAGAAATTGCAACTTTATAAGGGTTATTTTTCACTTTTGTAGCTTTTCTCTCTCCCTAGTCCACTTAGAATGTTTTATTGCACCAAAAAACTTTTTCTGCTCACTCTCTCTGACTGTTTTAAATATCCAAATTAAACAGGCTGTCTTTTGCTGCAATTGACTTTGTGTTACATGATCAAAAGTGTATTTTCAGCTACCGATAGAAGTGTAGTATTCTCCATCTAACACATATTAACATGTTTAAATTAAGAGTATACGCTGTTAAATGTATACTCACTTTCAGGCCATCCAAGATGTTGATGAGTTTTTTCTTCATGGGAACAGTTTTGGAGAAATGTAGCATTATATCAATTTTTCACCAGTGCATCCTCTGCAGTGAATGGGTGCCGTCAGAATGAGAGTCCAAACAGCTGATTAAAACATCACAATAATCCACAAGTAATCCACACCACTCCAGTCCATCATGTCATGACAAAAGTAGTGTGTTTGTAAATATCTCCATATTAAAATATTACCTTTGTGTTTCACGGGAGAAGGAAAGTCATACAGGTTTGGAGTAAATGTTGATCCAGTGTTCATTACTGGGTGAACGATACTTTAATGGCTGTTTTATGGGCTTTATGTTAAAATATCACTTTATTTTATACAGTTCTGATTACAGTGTAACTGGGTGAGGAGTGAACAATACATCTAGGCTGCCATGTTAATTGCTGACAGGCAACATAAACACTAAACACTAAAACAATTGAAGAGAGAAGATTTTATAAACAGGAGATTAATTATGCATATTATTACCTTTTTATTTCTTTTTTATGTATTTGATGCTGTTGAGTTTTATTACTGCAGATGTTACCGTAGGCAGCTATTACTGAGCTATAATTTATTGAAGTCAAAACATGAACTAATTAAACAGCACGGCCCAAGTGATGCACTCTCCGTCCTGTATTTGTGAAATTAGGATTAGTGCATCACGAATCATAATATATTCACAAATACGCCTGCATAGTGTATTAGTTCTGGTTTTGAAGTAATTAATTGGCTAATCTTTACAATCGAAAACATTAAATCATAATAAACATTAAATAACCCGCAACCTTTGGATTACGAGTCCGACTCTCTAACCATTAGGCCACGACTTCCCCAACAAATTTAAGACATGCCTATTAACTGTTTTCAACATTGAAGATAATTAGAAATATTTATCTGTATGCAAATACATGTGACACATCATTTTTTTTTTATCATTACAGTGCATCCTTGCTGAATAGAAATATTCATTTATATTATGTGCATATTAAGTGTAATAATTTAATTAAATAATTGCATAATTCATTTGCACTTAAAATATGCTTTTCATAATGACAAATGTTGTGTTTTTCAATAATCCAAACAGGTATAAATAATATTGTAATATTCAAATAATAATAAAAAAAAATTATTAATTAAAATATCTGTTTATTTATCATTTATCATTCTATTTTATATTTATATGCTTACATTTTTTTTTATCAATTTAATATACCTTGCTGAAATATATATATTTCGATTTTTTCTTTAAATCTTACTCCAAAGTTTTGAATAGGTATATTGTATCACAGTTTCCATATTAAGCAGCAAATAATATTTTCAACATTCGGCAGCAAATCAGTATATTAGAATGATTGCTGAAGGATCATGTGACACTGAAGACTTACGTAATGATGCTGAAAATTCAGCTTTGATCACAGGAAAAAGTTACATTTTAAAATATTACAATAGAAAACGGTTATTTGAAATTGTCATAATATTTCTTTTTTTTTTACTGTATTTTTGATCAAATAAACACAGCCTTGGCGAGCATAATTAATTAAAAAGTTTACTGACCACAAACAGTATAATCCAACGATAATCATTTCAACAAATCCTCTGCCATAGAGATGTACTACAGACCTCACTGACTATAATCAAGGAAAGTTCAGCTCCAGTACGGCCAAACTTGAAGTGCATGAGAACTCTGACTTACTCTGTAACTCACAAGTAACTCTGACTGAGTTACTTGTGCACTGTTTTATATTCAGTAGCTGTGGATGGCTGCGGGTGCTGTAATGCTGATGAGTCTCAGGTCTTCTCCTGAGGTCTGGCTCCAGGGTTCCTCTGAGGTGATGCTCTGTTGTGTGTGCTGTTGCCCTGCACTGCATCACATGCACCGTCCTGTTGCGTCTGTAATGACTGTGATTGCGCACTGAAACGGCCTGCAATGTGTGACAGCTGGAGCAGTTTGTTAATCTAATAAACCAGATGTCAAATGATCTATGATCAGTCTTGCCACATTAAGCATAACTACAAACCCGTATGCTACTCCAGCTCTTCATAAACCTGCTCTGGAATAATTAAAAACACCATATTTTACACTTTTGTAGGGGCTTTTTTTCATCCAGTATACAGAATACTATAATGCTAGCCAAGGTTTCATGCACCATAATTTAGTTTGTTCATGATAGGCTGTTATTTTACTATTGTTACTGTACTATCATTATTTATTAGTATTTTGAATTAGCTTTTGATTTTTATTATTAATATTTTCAGCTTTATTAAAGTGCCCCTATTATGACATTTCCAATATTGCCTTTCATGCAGTGTGTAATGTAGCTGCATGTAAAAGATCTGCAAAGTTGTAATTCTGAAAGTGCACGATAAATAAAGTTATTGCCTCCCAAAATAAAGAATCGACTCTATACAGCCTAAACGAGTCGTTAGTCATTTGAATCCCACTTCCGTGACGGCTACACGTCATGGGGTAACACATTTGCATAATTCCTGCCTATGTTCTACATTGGCCAGCCGTGAACAACTTGACCCTGCCCGGAAACACTCTAATCTTGGGGAGTACAGGATACACAAAACGCTTGCTCTTGAAAGATGGTTCAGGACCCAGTTTATTTGGACCAGCGGCTGAATCACAACCTGTTAGTATGATAAATAATAGATGCTTATATTTTATATCCAGTGTTCAAATTACAGAACTATGGCAATGGGCCTATCGTTTCCGACGCGCTGTACGCGGTAGACCAATCACAACAGACTGGGCCATCTGACCAATCAGAGCAGAGTAGGCTCACGGAGGGGTTTAGAAAGACTGAATCTTAGAACTGCTTCGAACGAATCGTTTGAGAATCGCTAGAAAATGAGGTGATATCAAACAAAAGCATTTTTTCACCTTGCATGCATGTAAACCTATTGTGGGCGACTCCCAAAACAATATTAGGAGCCTTAAAAACAGCATAATAGGAGCACTTTAATTTATGAACTTTTATTCAGGTAGTTTCCAAGGCAATATGTCTGTTTTTGTAAAAGCTTATTATTATTTAAGCATTTAATCTAATATTTATTTTTTATTTTATTTAAGCTTTATTTCAATTAAACTTATTTCAGTAAGTTTCCACAGCAGCATTTAATATTTGTTGAAGTTTAAGCATTTCTTCTCAAATTAATATTTTATTTTATTGTATTTTATTTCGTTACTTCATTTGACCTATTTCTGTTTGTTTTCCAGGACAGCATTTCTAATTTGTAATTTAAGTTTTTAAAGTTTAATCTAATATTCATATTTCATTTTTTCAGCCCTCTTTCAATTCAACTTATTCCAGTTAGTTTCCAATGCAACATTTCTCATTTTTATTAAAATTTTTAAGCTTAAGCGTTTATTTTATTCCAGCTTTATTTCAATTAGCGGATTTGATTTTGGTTACACTTTATTTCGATAGTCCACTTTAGACATTCTACTAACTATAAGTAAGTTTGTAACTACATGTCTACTAACTCTCAGTAGGGTAGGTTTAGGGTTAGTAGAATAAGTTGACATATACATGCAAAGTTTCTCATAGTCAGTATGTCATAGACCCATCAAAATAAAGTGTTAGAAGATATGAAGCAGACAGTCTACTAATACTCTAATGACTGCTAGTTGACATGTAGTTGCAAAGTTACTCACTGTTAGTAGAATGTCTAAAGTGGACTATCGAAATCTGTAGATATGCGAATTTGGGTCATCCTATGTTAATGGGCTCATGGCTGTGTTGTCAATGCCATGTTGATTTCTGAATAAGCTTGGTTTTTAGTTTGTAGTTTTGTTTCTAGGTGGATTGTGGTGGAGCTTTGTGTAGTGAATGTTAGAGTCAGTGTGCATAGTATGCCAAGGTAATTAAAAAAACAAAAACAAAACAAGAAACAATCTGCTTTAAATGATATCTACACTGTTGTTCATGTTGTTTATTTCTTAACAGAAGCAATTACTTTCCAACCAATGATATGACCAGAGGCTGTTGCGCTTGAGAAAGTAAATGAAAAAGTGCCATTAATGCAAAGTCATGCTATTTTTAAATGATGTGAGTAAATTACATAAATTACATTTTTGTAGTTAAAATATGGTCTCCTATCTTAATTTAATGTTTAGAGTCAGTGTAAGTAAGCCACCAGTACACTGTAAACAGTGATAAGTTGAGTTTACTTAAAAAAATTGAGGAAACCAGTTGCCTTAAAATGTTTTAAGTAAATAATAATTAAGAAAATAAGTTAAGCGAACTTGACAATTAACTTAACGTATTTTTTCAAATTATTATTTACTTGATCATTTTAAGGCAACTCAGTTTTTTTAAGTTAAGTCAACTTATCACTTTTTACAGTGTAGGTTGATTTCTTTAGGAGTGTAATGTGAATCTGTGCTTTCAAAACATTACTTTTTCAAAACATGCTTTCAGAATATTATTCTGGACAAAATTAGCAGTAGAAGTGAGTGTAAGTCTGCTGGAAAAATTCTTCATTTGTAAGTCACTTTGGATAAAAGCATCTGCTATATGACTAAATGTAAATGTATAACAGTAAGTAAGCCATTGATTTTGACTGTATCTTTTATGTTTTCAAAACATGAATCTGGGAGAAATTCACAGTAGAAGTGATTGTAAATCTGCTCTTCAATAATTAAAATGCCATAATTAACACTTTAGTAATATTTTCATTTGTTCTTCTTCTTTCCAAAAGGCCCATTTATAATGGTAGTCACTGACAATTTCAGTTTTCATTTTATTTAAGGGCAGTCATGGTCTAATGGTTAGAGAGTCTGACTTGTAACCCAAAGGTCGTGGGTTCGAGTCTCAGGTCCGGCAGGGATTGTATAGGTGGGGGGAGTGAATGTACAGCGCTCTCTTCCACCTTCAAGGGTGAGACCCTTGAGCAAGGCACCGAATCCCCAACTGCTCCCCGGGCACCACAGCATAGGTTGCCCACTGCTCTGGGTGTGTGTTCACTGCTGTGTGAGTATGGGTAACCATACTTGGCCACGTCACTTTTTCACTTTCAAGGTCTGTATATAACGATAAAATAAAAAATTTTTGGAAGTGTCTTTGAAATACTTTCTCCTATTTTAACGTTTAGAGTCAATATAAGTAAGCCATTTGGATTGATTTTGACGAATGCTTTCAAAACATTATACAGGGAGAAATTAACTTTTTTTTTAACCTTTGTAATGTTCATATGCTGTTTTTACTAGTGTTATTTTACTCTTATTTCTACACTATTATATAATTTACTAATATTTTGAAATGGCTTTTATTTTCATATTTTCAATCTTCATTTTATTTCAGTTAACGTGTTAGTAAACGTCAATAAAATCTACATTTTTGGAGGGAAGTATGGTTTAGAGTCAGTAAATGTAAGCCATTTTGACTGTAGATCTAGTGATGCTTTCAAAACATTAATCTGGGAGAAATTAACAACCTGTTTTGGAAACATTGCAATTCCATTTGCTGCACTACACACACAGAAACAACTTCACCTATCCTTGAACCCCATGTCTCATTTCATTAAGAAGCTGAATGTATCATGAGCGAGTCTGCATCAGTGTGCTGTGGAAGCATCAGTGTTGTGTAATAGTGTATCAGAAAGAGAAGACGGCTTCAGCCTGCAGACACACACTGTGCTGTGAGCCTCGCTGCTGCCGCCACTCATGTTCTAATGTGTGCTAGTATCTCTTACATCCAGCACAGGAGTATGAAACCGCATCCGCTCCACGTCTGGCAGCTGATGAGAGACATGAAACACACAATTATTCAATAAATCACCAGTGATTAAAGATTTGGGGATAGATTGATCTTTTATGCCTGCCAGGGATGCATTTATATATTAAAAAATTAAGTAAAAATAGTGAAATATTATGACAATTTGAAATGACTGTTTTCTATTTGTGTATACTTTAGAATGTAATGACCCTTCAGAAATCATCCACATGACCCTCCAGAAATCATTCTAATATAATGATTTGGGGATTGAATTTATTGAAAAATGAGCCATCTCATTTCCAAGGGGGTCCAAAAAACTAAATATTACAACAAAGAAAACAGGGAATTTTGTTATGAAACCATTTTTGAACCAGATTAAAATCAGATTGTAAAGAGTTCTGGATTTGTAACAGATCAGAATTAGTGGTGTAAATAACAGTGCCATCAGAGATGTACAGAGCAGTTTAAACATATTTGAGATAAATCATTAATAAAAATAGAAAAAGTAGTGGACCTAGAGTTGAACCTTGTGGAACCTTTTTCAATAATCTAGCAATCAGACTGAAAACCTTGGTATACAACATGCTGACGCCTATTATGCAAGTAAGCATTAAACCAAAGAAGAGCATGCCTAGTTAAACCAATGGAAGACAATTTATCAAAAAGAAGGTAATGATTGACCATACCAAAAGCCTTTGAAAGATCGATGAAAATGGCACCTGTGGCTTGGCCTTTATCAAAGGATGAGAACACAAAATTTATGAATTTTAAAAGGGCAGTAGTAGTGGAAAAGTTGGGTCTAAAACCTGATTGAAATGGTGAAAGAATATTTAGAGAACTAATATAAAGAGATAATTGATCAAAGATAAGTTTCTCAAAAATTTTGACAATAGAGCAAATAATAGAAATAGGGTGATAGTTATTCACATCAGATCAGTCTCCGCCTTTGAACAGAGGAATAACTCTTGTATATTTCCATATAGAGGGAACAGAACAAGTTGACAAAGACAAATTAAATAAATTTGCTGCTAAACAAACATTTCTTCTCATTATAAATGTTGAAAACAGTTAATATTTTTGTGAAAACCATAATACATATTTTCAGGATTCTTGATGAATAAAATTTGAAAAGAGCATTTTTATTTGAAATAGAAATCTTAATGTCTTTACTGTCTAAACTTAACTAAATGTCTTTACTGTCACTTGCCAAATAGTGATCCAAAAATGACCCAAAAGCATAATAGAAGTACAGTGTAAAATATATTTTTATATCTTTATATATATATATACTGTATGTACATTTACATTTACATTGTCATTTAGCAGACACTTTTTTGTTAGTTTTTTTAAATAAAAAGAAGACAGATAGATAAAATAGAATTAGAATAGAGAGTGCTGGAGTTAGAGGGTCAAATAAAGATGGAAGAGATGTGTTTTTTAGCCATTTCTTGAAGATGGCTAAGCTTTCAGCTGCTCGGATTGTGTTGGGCAGGGCATTCCACCAGGTGGGAACAGTTAATGAAAAGGTCAGTGAAAGTGATTTTGTGCCTCTTTGGGATGGCACAATAATTCGTCGTTCACTTGCAGAACGGAAGCTTCTAGATGGCAAATAGGTCTGAATTACTGAATTTAGATTAGGGGTGCAGAGCCAGTGGTGGTTCTGCCAAGAGAGCATCGCAATATTCAAGTCTGGACAGAACAAGAACTTGAACAAGGAGTTGTGTTGCATGTTCTGAAAGAAAGTAAATCTGCAGGACTGGGCAGTTTTAGCAATGTGGTCTGAGAATTTCAGCTTATCATCAATCACAACTCCAAGGTTTCTGCCTGTTTTTGAAGGAGTTATGGTTGATGAGCCTAACTGGAAGGTGAAATTGTGATGAAGTGATGGGTTTGCTGAAACTACAAGCAGTTCTGTCTTAGCTAGGTTGAGTCGAAGGGGATGGTCCTTTATCCAGCAAGAAATGTCTGTTAGACATGCTGAGATGAGATGCAGTGCATCGTCAGATCATCAGGATGGAATGAGAGGTAGAGTTGAGTGTCATCAGCATAGCAGTGATATGAAAAGGCATGTTTCTGAATGACAGAACCTAGTGATGCCATGTAGACAGAGAAGAGAAGTGGTCGAAGAACTGAGCCCTGAGGCACCCCAGTAGCTAGATGTTGCGACTTGGATACCTCACCTCTCCAAGATACCTTGAAGGACCTATCTGAGAGGTAAGACTCAAACCACTGGAGTGTGGTTCCTGAGATGCCCTTTCTCAATAGGGTTGAAGGAGATGAGATGGAATAGGATCAAGCGGACAAGTAGTAGGAAGACTGGAAAGGAAGAGTTTAGAGACTTCTGCCTCAGAAAGTGGAGAGAAGGATTTGAACGAGTGTATGTTTGCTGGTAAGATTTGTTTGACAGTCTGTGGTGTGGAGAATTGTGCAGTGAGGTTTGTAATTTTATTAATGAAGAATGTGGCAAAGTCGTCAGCTGTTAGACTTGATGAAGGAGGGGAAGGAGGAATATATATATATATACCTACGTATGTATGTGTGTATATATATATATATATATGCACATAAGAAGAAGATGTGCTGTTCATATCTAAAAACGCTCTTCATTAACTGCAAGCCGTTCTATTCGCCGTGGGAGTTCTGCTCGTTCATTCTCGTGAGTGTCTACATTCAGCCGCAAGCACACGTGAGACTCGCTGATCAGAAACTCGCTGATCTGATCACAGACACAGAACAACAACACCCAGACTCTGCTTTAATCATTCTCGGGGACTTTAATAAAGCAAATCTCTCCCACGACCTGCAAAAATACAGACAGCACATTACATGTCCCACCAAAGACAGTAATATATCGGATCACTGTTACACAACAATAAAGGACGCATATCACCCTGTTTGGTTCATCTTATTCCGAGCTACAGGCAGAAACTTAAGTCTGCAAAACCTGTATTAAGAACTGTTAAAAGATGGACTAATAAAACAGAGCGGGATTTACAAGTCTGTTTCTCTCTCACTGATTGGACTGTTTTTGAAGCTGCTTCCACCGATCTGCATGAGCTCACAGAGACTGTAACATCATATATCAGATTCTGTTAGGATATGTGCATTCCTACCAGGACTCATTTAACCTACAACAATGACAAACCATGGTTCACTGCAAAACTCAGACAGCTCCGTCAGGTCAAAGAAGATGCTCACAGAAAGGGGGATAAAGTCTTGTATAAACAGGCCAAATACACACTGGAAAAGGAGATCAGAGTGGCAAAGAGGAATTATTCTGACAAGCTAAGGAACAAATTCTCTTCCAGTGATTCTGCTTCAGTGTGGAAAGGTATGAAAGATATCACCAGTTACAAGTCACCATCTCCCAGCACTTTTGAGAATCAACAACTAGCAGATGACTTGAACGAGTTTTATTGTCAGTTTTGAAAAATCACCCCACACCCGCCCTGAACACCTCTCCACACAACCATTCACACCTCCAGCAACCCCCCCTCTCCCCCACACCTACAATTCAGATAAGCGAAGAAGATGTGCGCCAGGTCTTCAGAAAGAACAAAAGAAGGAAAGCACCAGGCCCAGACGGTATGTCACCAGCCTGCCTAAAAATCTGTGCTGACCAGCTGGCCCCCATCTTCACACAGATCTTCAACAGTTCACTGGAGCTGTGTGAAGTCCCCTCATGCTTGAAACGCTCCACCATCATCCCCGTCCCAAAGAAACCCAAAATTACTGGACTTAATGACTACAGACCTGTGGCTCTAACGTCTGTAGCCATGAAATCATTTGAAAGACTGGTTTTGGCTTATCTTAAGGACATCACTGGACCCTCACTGGACCCCCTGCAGTTTGCCTACAGAGCAAACAGGTCTGTGGATGATGCAGTCAACATGGGACTGCACTTCCTCCTGCAGCATCTGGACAGACCAGGGACTTATGTGAGGATCCTGTTTGTGGATTTCAGCTCCGCTTTTAACACCATCATCACAGACGCCCTTCAGTATAAACTGACACAGCTCTCCGTCCCCACCTCTGTCTGTCAGTGGAACAACAGCTTCCTGACAGACAGATAGCAGTTAGTAAAGCTTGGTAAATTCACATCCAACACCTGCACCATCAGCACTGGAGCTCCTAAAGGGCACCTCGACTGCACATCTAAAGACCTCTCTGTCAAGCTCCTGAAGTTTGCAGACGACACCACACTGATCGGCCTCATTCAGGATGGTGACAAGTCTGCTTACAGACAGGAGGTCAAGGAGATGGCTGTATGGTGCAGTCTTAACAACCTGGAGCTTAACGCGCTCAAAATTGTGGAGATGATCGTGGACTTCAGGAGAAACCCCCCTGCTCTCCCCCCACTCACCATCATGAACAGCACTGTGACTGCAGTGGAGTCATTCAGATTCCTGGGTACCACAATTTCTCAGGACCTGAAGTGGGACATTCACATTGACTCTATTGTCAAAAAGGCCCAGCAGAGGTTGTACTTCCTTCGGCAACTGAGGATGTTCAATCTCCCACAGGAGCTGCTGAAGCAGTTCTACTCTGCCATCATTGAATCCATCCTCTGTACGTCAATAACTGTCTGGTTCAGCTCAGCTACCAAATCTGACCTCAAAAGACTACGGAGGGTAGTCGGGACTGCTGAGCGAATCAATGGTACAACCCTCCCCACTCTCCAAGAAATGTACTCATCCAGAGTGAGCAAAAGGGCTGGTAAAATCACTCTGGACCCCTCACATCCAGCACACTCCCTCTTTGAACTGTTACCGTCTGGTCGACGCTACAGAGCTCTGAGGACCAGAACGACCAGACACAGAAAAAAAGTTTCTTCCCTCAGGCAATCCATCTCATGAACACTTGACAATAAACGCGGAACACACAACTCTATTATACATTATTTATTCACCACACTTACTTATTTTTTATTTATTTTTTTCATTTCAAATTTGCACATATCAGACCTGTACACACCTGTTTTTGCTGTTTTGTACATTGCCTATTTGTATATTTGTATATTATTCTTTTATTATCTGTGTCCTGTCCTGTTGCTGTCTTTCTGTTGCACTGTGGAGCTTCTGTCACTATAACAAATTCCTCGTATGTGTAAACATACCTGGCCAATAAAGCTCATTCTGATTCTGATTCTGATAATATGCTTAATATATATGCTTTTCTTATATAATTTCTGTCTTCAAAATTTCAGGTTTAATTCAATGTGTTACTTGCCATTTCTTTGCGATTGTTTGTGAAATTTACGAGCAGTTTCTGAGTGAAAATTGTTTCACTAGTTTGTTTGTCTGAACTCATATGAGAGCTTGAGTTTGAATATGCATTACTGCACAACACTAGTTACCAGCCAGACATGTGTGAACGGATTTGAATACATGATCAAAGCTGAGTTCAGTTTGAGAGGAGAACACACACACACACACACACACGTTTCTTTTTGTAAAAAGTGGGGACATCCCATAGGTGTAATGGTTTTTATACTGTACAAACTGTATGTGCTAGTGCCCTACACCAACCCTACACCTAAACTTAGCCCTCACAGGAGACAAAAAAAACCTCACTCCGTATGATTTATAAGCGTTTTGAAAAGTGGGGACATGGGTCAATGTCCCGAAAAGTCACCATCACCTTGTAATACCTGTGTCATTATACAAATTTATGTCCTCATTTGTCACAAAAACACGCACACACACACATACACATACACACAAACACAAACACGATCCATACATATGTATTCAACCTTTTCCTGCCATACATAATGATTCTGGATCAGACTAGACTCTTTACTGAACTAAAAGTTCTGCAACAGACCATTAAATAAGATTTATTTTAAAGAGTTATTATAAGCATACAGTTGAGTGCATGCAAGTGTGTGTGTATGAGATTAATTATACACTAATGGCCAGTTTTTCTTAATTAATATCTGTCACCACACACAGACATGGTGTTGTTGATGTGAATGAAGAGTGAAGGATATTCTTTTAATTATTGAAGGAGTAGAAGAGGAAGAGAGAGATGATCTCTCCTTTATTAATGAGGCTTCGACGCCAACTAATAGAAAACATGACTAACGCAATTTAGATTAATCTAGTGTACATTACGACCTCTAGCATCAGAATATGTAATTCAGCCTCAGTGTTATGGATGAATAATAGATTACGCTCCCGTCTTTGTTTAATGGCTCTTATGAGCCTTGGCTTTCCTAATGCCGCGGTTTTGTCTGACTTTATTTAGTTCATCTGTGAAAATCTGCTGCACAGTGGAGAAAGAGAAGAGCTCACTTCTGTCTTGATGATGTTAATGGCCATAGCTGTTTAGGGGTTTGTGATTGTAGTTGTTTTTAATAGCTTATGACAAAGGGTTGTTCATTATTAAACTGAGGATAGCTTTTCAATTCTTGAATTTGGGATTAATTTAGAGTGAGGTAGCAAACAGGGTTCAAAACTGCAATTCACATTTGAATGCATTCATGAATTAAAATGATTTGAAAGCATAGAACTGTAATTTTTAACTAGAACGTATGTGAGCAGATAAAAAATATGTATTATTTAAAACATTTAAAATATTAAATATAATTAATGTTTTAATGAAGGTAATAATAATAAATAATAATAATGATAATAATAGTTATTATTATATTATTATAAAAAATCAGGGTAGAAATGTATACTCTGAAATGTAATAATATAATATAATATACAATTAAAATAATGTTAATACACATTAAATATATATATATTTATATTTAAATATATTTTCATAATAATATTTTTATAAATGTAATTATATTTTTTTTTATCAATTATTATCATTATGTATAATAATTAAGAAGAACAACAACAATGTATATATTTCTAAATAAAAATATATACAATTAAGATTATATATACAGTAATTATTAAATTCATATTTAATTATTAAATTCTTATATATATATATATATATATATATATATATGACCCTAGCACTCTCTATTCTAATTCTATTCTTTATCTGTTTTCTTTTTACTTATTATACAATTAACAAAAGCAAAGAAAGGCCTCTAACACTAGCTTGCTCTGTTCTTTTTCTGTTATATCTGTTTTCTTTTTATTTATTATATAATTAAAAAAACTTGCTACGTTAAGCAAACTGAGACTTGTTTATGAGGTGATATAGCACTTGCATATCATTGCTCTTATATATATATATATAACCTGTAAGCTTGGTGGTATACATTTATACATTTCTTCCTTTAGTTAAGTTATCTCAATAAGTAATCTCATTGTTATGGACACGCATAATAAATGTAGCAATTTTGAGGCCACTTAATAATTCTGTTTCCATGCCGACAAGATCAAGGTATACATTTACTCCAGAGAGGTAACAGTAAGAACAGCGAGTATACATGCACACTAACTAATTAACAACCAAGACACAGGCGGACAAGACAAGACGTGAACAAGACACAAGTACTTCAGCAATAATAACAAAACAAAACAGACATGAGGGTAAAATCCAAAGAGGTGACAGGTTCAGAGACTTTGTCTGAGAAACAGGGCTTTGTATTTAGAAATGAAGATCTTGAGGAAGCAGCTGTGCTGTTGTTGATTAATCAGATGATGCTGTTGAGTCTCGGCTGGAGTCGTCTAGAATCAGATGTTCATTTTACACACCAGCACATCTCGTGGAAAACAGTTCAGCTGAGCTGAAGGAAAAGATGACCTTCAGACGCACGGCATCTGCTGTCTGTTCAAATATGATTATATGCAACTTTCTGAATCACTTCAGTCAGGATTTGAAGAGGAATTTGGTGTATTGCTCTTCTGGTCCCACAAAGAAAAATCACAAATGAGATATTTTTAATATTTTGACTAGATAGCAATGAGAATGTTTATTGCTAGTGCTTATTTTCTACAGCTATCAGTTAGTTACGTTCTTCATGTTACATTCAGAGCTAAATATTTGTATATTAATTATTAATGCATTGTTCAAACTTCTAATATGCAATTTCTAATAATATTGTTTTCTTAGTCATTTTCAAATAGTGAAATCGCCTCCAGCAGTAACTTTGAACTTCTCCTCATGTGTACAGCATCTCACAGGAGACGGATCACATGATCTTTAATGTCTTCACTCTGATTGGGCGTTGCTGCAATTTTCTAACTTTCTGTCTAAAAACTTTTCTAGCCTGCGTCTCATTGGTGGACACGGCCACATCACAAACAGCCACTGCTGCTAATGTGACCTCACATTGCCAACTTAATTGCCAGAACATAATATATTTATTTATGTATTAAAATGGAATGTTATATATTAAAAGAGTAGAATAAATATAAAATAATACATGTAAACAAATATGATGTTTTTGCCATCATATCAGGTACAAATAATATTTAAAATATAGAAAAACATCAAAGCTATTGTTTTTACTGTTATTTGTCATTTATATTATATGCATATCAAGTTTAATAATTTAATATAAATATGTTTATTTAATCAAATGTATGATGTATACTATTTTATTACATTAAAATAAAGATAATTATATAACAAAATAAATAATATATTTATTAAAGCCACACACATTTTTAAATATATTTATTTTAATAAATAATATAATTTTTTTTAAATGATTTAAGCTATTCCTCAGTTGTATATTGTTTTTATTGTTATTTTTAATGTATTATTTTATTTGATTAGGTTTAATAATCTAATATAAATTATATATTTATGTTTTTATTAAAATGTATGATGTTGTATAATGTTACTTTAAAATAAATCTAATATAAAACAATGTAATAATAATAATATAATAAATAATAAATATAATATTAAATAATATATGTATCAAAGCCACCCAAACATATTTATATGTATTTTAATAAATACTATTTAAATATATTAAATATCTAAGCAATTTCACAGTTCTAGATTGTTTTACTGCTATTTGCAATTTTTTTGTAATACTATATGTATATTAGGCATATATTTAGGTGTTGAATATACATTTAAATATACATATATTCTATGTACAGTATATCTCTGTATTTAAATATAAAATATATTATATCTGATATGATTATGAAAAAAACATTTAGTATGTGTGTATGTATATATATATATATATTCTCCTCTAATGCAGGCTCTCAGGGGGAAGTCAAATGAAGTGTCTGACTGCAGATATGACGCACACTGCCAGCTTTAATGACAATGTTCATAATGAAGTGCTGTTTGCATGATTATTCCTCAAGGTGTTTCAGTCTGTAGAGTAAATAATTAATTTCCCCATTTAAGTGCCATGTGTGATGTATGATGTTTGGCAAAGGTGACTCCAGTGCAAAGTTTCCTGCATGAAAAGTTTTATGAAATGGAGCTGAATCTGAAAGCAGAAGTAGAATAACACGGAGGACAGCAGATAGTATCTGTTAGCGTTCACTGTTTATCTGAGAGTAATTGAACAGCTGTGGTGATTTAGCGCTAATAAGAGAGTTAATGAAACATCTGGAAAATGCAAACATGTTGCACTCCCGCTGTCTGATTGTATAGCTCTCAAACACACACACACACACATACGATAGACAAATGACCAAATAATCTAAATAATGCATATTCACTCTCATAATTCCTACTGCATCTGCCTGGGGTGTGGAACATCTTGACAGTATTGCAAACATTCACATGCGTCCGTGTCTGAACACACAAATGAGCAGTGATTTGTGCTCTTAAATGCTGCGGTGTTGAGAGACAGAGCCGCAGAGGGAGGGCCGCACAATTCATTTTATTTGTCCTTCGTTGCTTCCTCGTCTCGCTTTCAACATCTGAAGTGATCTCTGATTAAGTGTATGATGACTAAAGTGACTGCCCCCCCCCCTCACACACACACATTTTCTCATAATAGTGTGGCTGGCCTATATCCTTCATTGATGTAGTAATGACAAAGCGTGGATGTGTGTGTGTGTGTGTGTGTGTGTGTGTGTATATACATACACATTATGTCATTATGTGTCATTATGTGGGTGTCAAATATATATAAATATATATATAAAGTATGTGTATAAGTAAGTGTATAAATATATATAAAGTATGCTTAATCTTCAATTTATTCAATTACCAACTAGCCATTCCAAAATTGTAAAGTATTTTTTTTTATTAATATTAATTATTAGTTATTATACATGATTTAGTAATTACTTTTTAAAAATAAATAAATATGTTTCTATAATTTATAATTTTTCATATTTTTTATTATCTGAATATTTGATACCTTATGAGCATTTTATACATTTTATAAGCAGAAATATAATTTTAAAAGATTTAATTGTAAAAAATTGCTTATATACTGTATCGGAAGAAAAAACTGTAAAACAATGCAGTGGAGTGCACAAATTCCTTAATATTTTTTTATAGTGCATGTACATATTGTTTTTATATTATATATTTATATTTGATATTATATGTATCATTTATATACATATTATATTTAACAATTTAATAATAATAATAATAATAATATATTTAAAAAATTTAATAATTATTTTCAATATAATTGTATTTTAATAGAACTTAATTAATTAATATAAAAGTATTATTTAAAACGGATAGAAATTATTTAAAAAATGAATGGATTTCAATATTAATGGATTTTTTTGTTTCTTCAAATTCTAGGTTAGCATAAAAATAGAACACGATTAACACGGACTGAAATGCTTCCATCTTTGTTTTCCAGGATTTTCCCAGCATCCTCCTATGATTACCAATTAGAGGTTTGGCCAATCAGGACACAGATTCCTTAGTTTAATCAGCCAATTAGAGTTGAGGCCGTGTTGTGTGGGCCAATCAGAGTCTGAAGCCAGAAGGTTAGCTGGAAGGTTGTTGGCCAGAAAAAGTTTTATTGCAAATGCAGTTTACTGCAGAAAGGCAACAGTAATAAACAAAACAACAGCAGCTCTTTCTCCTCCTCCGCTTCTATAAAAAGAGCTGGCTTACTTGGTCAAAGCAAGCAGAGGATAAAAAACAGGACATAAAATTTGCTGCTGAGTGCAGGCTAAAATTTGTAATCTGTGTCAAGCGGTTTTGTCGCCAGTGGCCGGGGCAGCAGAGATCTGCGCTCGTTGGAGGATTGCTTCTTCAAATCCCAGTCGGGACCCCGGAGGGGCTTGATTTGGCTGTTTGTTCCAGAATTCTCACGCTTCCTGTGTCCAGCGCTATTGCAGCCTTCGGCAAGGCACTTAACTCCAGAAACTGGGTGAAATGACACTTCTGCGATCGCTCTTCCTTACAGTTATGAGCTAAACACAATCCTGATGCGCTGGCTGAGGGAATATATCAATATACACTACTGGGCAAAAGTTTGGAATAATTACATTTTTTTTATTGTTTTTGAAAGATGTCTGCTCACAAAAGCTGCATTTATTTGATCACAGATACAGTAATATTGTGAAAAATTATTACGATTTAAAGATTATATTAAAGTGTAATTTATTCCTTTGATTCAAAGCTGAATTTTCTACATCATTACTCCAGTCTTCAGTGTCACACGATCCATCAAAAAACATGCTGTTTTGCTGCTCAAGAAACATTTCTGATTACCATTAATGTTGAAAATATGCTTCTTAATATGGAAACAGTGATAGACCACCATTCAAAAGTTTGGGTTTTAAAGATTTAAAGAAAAACATATTAATACTTATATTCAGCAAGGAAATATTAAATTGATAAAAATGGCATTATTATCTATTATTCTATTAATATATTAATAATTTATTACTTTTATTATTTAAATATTTTAATTATTATTTAGTTATTTAATAGATTTTTTTTTTACACCCAATCGGATTATTGCAAAAACATAATTTGTCATTATGAATGTCATGCATATTTTTACATGGAAATTAATTATTCGAATATTTACATTAAATTATTAAACCTAATATAGATATAAATTCTAAAAAATATATTATTACCCTTATTCATCAAGGATGAATCAGCAAAAGTTGATTAAAAAACGACAGTAATATAAATAATTTAACAATTATTTTTAATATAAATACAAATATATATATGAGTATATTAACAGTGTATAATTAATTATATTTCAAATATATGTTTTTCTATCTATGAATTCAGAAAAAAAACTTATCATGGTTTCCACAAAAATATTAAGAAGCAAAAACTGTTTTCAACATTAATAAAACAGTTTAGAATGGTTTTATTAGAATATATTCAAATACAAAACGGTTACTTTAAATTGTAATAATATTTCAAAACTTTGTTTTACAGTAGTGCAGCCTTGGTGAGTAAAAGGGAGTTAAAAAAAACAGTAAGAAATACTAATGTATGACCACAGAATAGATGTATGGCCAAACAGGTACGGCTCCATCTTTGATTACAAAGACATGAATGCTGTATCTGTCCTCTTTTGTGTGCATGTGCGCACATGGAAATGATTTCTTCATCTCAGGCTAAAGGACTGTACCAGAGAGAAAAAGGGAATAAGAGCCCAAACAGACTAATAGAGGCGGTGCTGAAGTTGTTCCCATCTGTCGGTGAGATCCTCCATGCTCTCATTAGAAAGCAGGAGACGCACTCACTCTCCTCACACAAGAGGCGATTGGACAGCAATTCTCATTTCCAATTACTCACCAGCCGAGAGAGAGAGCAAGCAAGCGAGAGAGAAACAGTGGAGCTGTTAAATGTTTCTATTGTCCATGCCCTGAAGATCAGAACCCTATTACTGGCCTGTCCCTGCTACAAACTCACAGAAAGCTTCCTGCTGCATGACAAATGAGCTCAAGCACTCCAAACGCTTTCCTGAACACTCACCTCAAACTTCAGCACAGAGCCAACAAACACCAACCTCAGGCTAGCGTACTAGACATATTTAGTTCATGGTGTTATTGAGCATGATTCATCAGGGAACATCAACAACATTTTCATTATTTATCTATTAAAAACGTCTTCCACATCTTAAGTCATCCAGGTTTTTTTTGTTTTGTTTGTTTTTTTTAAGTCATAATGGTGAGTAACTGAGATACACTATTGTTGAAAAGTTTGGGTTGGTAAGATTTTTTTTTATGTTTTTGAAAGAAGTGTCTTAGGCTGTATTTGAGGCAAAAAAATACTGTAAAAACAGTAATATTGTCTGAAATATACCAAAATGTACCATCTCGTTTTCGAGGGGGTCCCACAATGTATCACAAACACAACATAGTAACAAAAAACAAAAACAAAATGAACATTACATCCATAAACAAATAAATTGGGGAAAAAAATAAGAAAAGAAAAAAAAAACATAAAAAAATAACTAGTAACAAATATGAAACAAAACATAATACAAAATATACCGTTCAGGGTATCTGTCACCTTACGTCGGAGGAAGGGAATGAGGAGACAAGGAGTTCTTGAGAGAACTTGGCCCTTGGTCCTTGGCCCTTGGCCTGGCCACACAGGCCATGAATATATGGCCCCCCCAAAAAAAAATTCTTGGGGAGGTTCCCCTCTGGGAACAATTTAGGAGAAGCGGGCTCTTGGGGGCACTCTGGAAGCGCGAACTCTTGTGGGCGCTCGGGCAGCGCGGAGCTGAACGGTACCAGCGGAGACGTAGGAGACGCAGGAGGGCTGGACGGGACAAGCAGAGATGCAGGAGGGCTGGACGGGACCAGCGGAGACGCAGGAGGGCTGGACGGGACCAGCGGAGACGCAGGAGAGCTGGACGGGATCAGCGGAGACGCAGGAGGGCTGGACGGGATCAGCGGAGACGTAGGAGACGCAGGAGGGCTGGACGGGACCAGCGGAGACGCAGGAGAGCTGGACGGAACCAGCGGAGACATAGGAGGGCTGGACGGGACCAGCGGAGACGCAGGAGGGCTGGACGGGATCAGCGGAGACGCAGGAGGGCTGGACGGGATCAGCGGAGACGTAGGAGACGCAGGAGGGCTGGACGGGACCAGCGGAGACGCAGGAGAGCTGGACGGAACCAGCGGAGACATAGGAGGGCTGGACGGGACCAGCAGAGACGAAGGAAGGCACTTGCGAGTCGCAGGCACTGGAGGGCACTTACAAGGCACAGGCACTGGAAGGCACTTGCGAGGAGCAGGCTCTGGAGGGCGCTTGCGAGTCGCAGGCACTGGAGGGCACTTACAAGGCACAGGCACTGGAAGGCACTTGCGAGGAGCAGGCTCTGGAGGGCGCTTGCGAGGAGCGGGCTCTGGGGTGAGGACAGGAGCCGAGAATTCAGGGGGTAACGCCATGTCCAGGAGCTCCAGGGCAGGAGCCAGCGGGCTTGTATGTGCTGCAAACGGCGGCCTTGATTCACCCGCGAACGGCGGGCTTGGCTTCCCCGTGGACGGCGGCGGCACAAACTTCGTCCCAGGCGGAGGTACAAACATCGCCGCGGGCGGAGGCATAATTCAAACAGTCATTATCCTGAGGAGATCTGAGATGACATGAAAACAGCTTCAGCTTCTTTGTAACAGTTGAAACGTTGCTGTTTACCATCAACAAGAACACATAACGTGCAAGGATAACGAAGAAAGTATTTCATATTAAGTTCACAAAGCTTACTTTTAACAGGATCAAAACTCCTATGCTTCTTCATCAAGTCAGCACTGAAGTCCGGGTAGATGTATGCGTGCGTCCCGCTATACTCCAGTTTCCTTTCCCTTGCAATGCGAAGAATCTTCAACTTGTCTTGAAAGTTAAGGAGCTTGACCATAACAGGCCTCGGACTGGCTCTGCTGCTTTGACGAACTGACGGAGAGCGATGAGCCCATTCAATGATTGGTGGAGTTGGAAAGTTATCGTGTCCCAAAAGCTGTGGAATCAGCCGGGACATAAAACCAGTAATATCGTTGCCTTCCGACGACTCCTGTACTTCAACAAACCGAAGATTATAACGCCGGCTTCGATTCTCCAAGTCGTCAACTTTGTCGATCAGATAGTTGTTATCTTTCTCCAGTTGTTGAAGTAACACATGCTTGCACGTTGTCCTTGTTAGCAGAAACACGCTGCTCTAACAGGTTAACTTGATCTCCCAAAGTACTTAAAGAGTTCTGAATACTGTTCAAACTACTATGAATGGAGTCTGATATGCCGCTCATCCATTGTTACAAAGAGCGGAGAATCTTGCGGGAGAAAACAAATGCTTAGCTGCTAATTTAATCACGAAGCAGGCTTGAGTTTGAGACGTGTTCACTCACGCTGCGGCCATCTTTTTTTGAACTACTGAAATATTATTGCAAATTACAGTAACTCTTTTTTATTTTAAAATGTAATTCTAAGCATCATTACGCCAGTCTTCAGTGTCACATGATCCTTCAGAAATCATTCAGAAATGCTGATTTGCTGCTTAAGAATTTTTTTTTTCTGCTTAATTTTAAAAAAAACAAAATCATGATACACTACCAAAAATTAGTAAGGTTAAAAAAACTAAATAAATAAATACATAAATAACAACATTAATATTTCTATTGAGTAAGGACCCATTAAACTGATAAAAAATAATATAGATAAAGAATTGATTTTAAAATAAATCAATATATAATTTAATATATTAATAATTCATGAATTATAATTTTTTATTATTTTAATTTTACGTTATATATACTTGATAGGATTATTGCAAAAACATAATATTTGTCATCGTGAACAGCATATTTTTTAACATGCAAATTAATTATTAAATTATTATGTTATATCATGAAGTTAATATAATATATATTCTAAAAAATACTTTTTAAATCTGTCATTTCTATTCAGGATTTTTGTCTGTATGTCTATTCAGGATTTATTTCTATATTTTCGGTACAGTATGTCTGTACTGTTACTTTTGATCAATTTAATGCATCCTTGCTGAATAAAAGTATTAATAATAATAATAAAATAAAAAAATCCTACTGACCCCCAAACTTTTAAATATAATATGTATTCTGGAATAAGACCAAGCTGAAATATAAATGGCTATTCCCTGAAAATCATCCCCATGTTTGGTTTCAAGCAACAACATTTCTGTTTCTCACACAAAGCTATATTTCTTTAGAAGACCTTGAATATATTTCATCATATGAGTATAAGTCGTCAAGGAACAGTGTCCTTTCTGGAGCTTGACAGTGTCTATTCACTTTCATTGTATTGAAGAAGAAAACCAAAACCAAGGACACTTTGCCCAACTTTTGCTTTGTTTCACAGTAGAAAGAAAATCATACAAGTCTGGAACAACATAAGGTAAATGATGCCAAAATTGTCATTTTTAACCTGTTAACCAATGTTATCGTGGTCAAAATATGATTCAAATCACAATGAATAAAATGATTGTGTTGCATTATTTCAAATTAAAGGTGAAGTGACATACTGCCAAGTATGGTGACACATACTCGGAATTCGTGCTCTGCATTTAACCCATCCAACATGCACACACACAGCAGTGAACACACACACACACCGTGAACACACACCCGGAGCAGTGGGCAGCCATGCTGCGGCGCCCGGGGAGCAGTTGGGGGTTCGGTGCCTTGCTCAAGGGCACCTCAGTCGTGGTATTGAGGGTGGAGAGAGCGCTGGACATTCACTCCCCCCACCTACAATCCCTGCCGGCCCGAGACTCGAACCCACAACCTTTGGATTACGAGTCCGACTCTCTAACCATTAGGCCACGACTTCCCACAGTCTAATGTAAAAGTATATAACAGTCTAATGTAGAAGTATATGCATGAGTTTCTTCTGTTGAACACAAAAGAAGTTATTCTGAAGAATGTAACCAAACAGTTGACGGTAGCCATTGACTTCCATAGTATGGAAAAAAATACTGTGAAAGTCAATGGCTACCAGTAACGGCTTGGTAACCAACATTCTTCAAAATATCTTCTTTTGAGTTCAATAGAAGAAATGGAACAACTTGAGGGTGAGTAAATGTTGACAGGATTTCAAAGTATCATTAAAACACTGAAGTAGTAAATTAAAAAGCAGTCTGCCGAATTGATTAATTCTTACTATGTTTACTATCACATCCATCCAGTGCCGAGGCTGGCTGAGGGTGATAATGCTCATCACAGTGATTGTGTTCACACCTTCAGAGCAAAATGAAACGTCTCTGGGATCAACACACGGCGATCAGACGCATGAACCCCTGAGGACTGACGTGGGACACACACATGTCACAGAGAATGTGTGTGTGGGTGTGTGAACTGTAATGACATTTCACATCCACATTTGACAACAGCACCAGCCAATATCTAGTTAAAGAATGCGTGCAGACTTCTCAGTGACGTTTGACGTCTTGGTGAGGAGTTTATTCCATAATTGAAATAAAAGAAGAAAATTAATGTTTGTCACACAGTTCTTAATGCAATCTGTTCTGTGGTCAAGTATAATATTGTTAAACTGTATAATAGACCATTGTTACAACTGATTTCCTCTACACAACGGATTCAAAATGTATAAAGGAATAATTCATCCAAAAAATGAACATTTGCTGAATATTGACTCCCTCTCCGGTCACTGGAGGAAGCATTATTAGGGATTATTAATTATGTTGCCAGAAGCAACAGTTTAAAGTTAAAAACGCCTTAATGAAGGATTTGTTTCTTAGAAACACGCAGCTTTTCACTTCATAAGAGGTTAACTGATGGACTGGAGTGGTGTGGATTATTTGTGAATTATTTTGATCAGCTGTTTGGACTCTCATTCTGACGGCACCCATTCACTGCAGAGGATCCATTGTGTGACAGCTGCATTATAAGATGACAGAACTTGTTTTCATAGCTATAAAATTTACACACATAAATTACTTATAAATTTCATGAATAATTACAAAGAAATAACAAATAATACATCAAATTAAATGTGGCATTTTAAGGTAAAAGACTGAAATAGTATTTTCTTATAAAACATACGTCGGAAATCTTTGTTTAATTATTTACAACTTCAAAAAATTATATTTCACAGTCGTTCATATGTTCATACAAAGTTGACAATCTCAAAGTGTCTTAAACATTTTGAACAACATGTCTATTATGTCATATTTTTAACATTTTGTGTAATGCTTTCATTACAGTAAGCTTATGCTATTTCAAATAAATGCAACTAGTTTTGATGCAATAATCATTTTTAAATTTCTGGGGCCACTGTATCTGTGCTGGTTTCATGCCTTATATTCATGGATGTCCCTTTTTAATAAGTTTTAATAAGAGTATGTATATGAGCGAGCCATCAGGAAGTAGCACAGCCTTAGTTTATAAACATATCTCGTGCACTTTATTCCAGTTCTTATGAAGTCATACTATATCTTTGTTTGATTAACAGCCTTAAATTGAATTTAATTTCAGTTCATATTTACTGAAAATCTTCTCTGCTATAGATTACTCAAATGTGGTGCATCAAGCCCAGTTTTATTGTAGTATCATCAAGACGCTATTATAGATTTTATTGATATTTTTCAATTAAATTAATATTTTTATTAGTTTATTTTAAATAATGTCTTTTGAGCTACCTTTGTGGTATGATGCTGCAGTCTTTGTAGAGAAAAGAGCAGCATGAACATTTTTGAACACAGCGTCTCACTGAAGAACATCAAGAGGGTGAGTGAATGACGATTGAACTGCAGTATGTTCAAATATAAGCAACTCAATTTTGAAAAAGTGTATTTGCAATATGAAACACATTTAAAGCGGACAATTACGGGTGTCAAATTGGCTTCTCCTGCACTCAAAATTCTTATAAAAATTGCAGCATGCCAAATCTGCAGTGTAATAAAGAAGTTGTGAGATATGAGATGGTCTTTTGCCGGGCATAATGGGAGTTAATCAAATTTCCTGTCTGTGGTTTCTACTGTGATTGGTGTTGGCGTGGAGCAGACCTCGGGCGATCGTTCATTATGAAAGTTCAGTGTCATCAAACACTCTGGGTTTGGGTCAGAAGTTTCTCAGGTTTAATTCGACACCGCAGATGGAAGTCTGAGAGTCTGTAATTGACAGTACAGAAATAAATGAACTTGAAATGACTTAATCTGTTAGCGAGACGATTTGAACTTTTTTTCCTTATTTTTTCAAAGCTTCATCAAATATGCTTTTACGCTATGTTATTGGTAGTATTATTTTCAACACTCTACGGTAAGGTTTCATTTGATAAAATTAACTACATCAACTAACAATGAACACTATTACTCTTCATTAACATTCAGCTCGTTAGGTTACCTGCAGGATTTGTTCACTAATGGTCAAAAAAGAAGGTGATTACTCATAATAGTAATTAAAAACTGTATTGCATTATAGTTAGCACAGTACTTTCATTTTAGTTCACTACATATGTTAGCCTGAACTAAAAATGAATAACACCTCTAAAGCATGTATCACTCTTAATAAATTTTTAATGCTTACTAATGCATTTTAAAAATCAAACATTGTATCTGTTAACATTTACTGTGAACTAATATAAACAGTTGCATTTTTATTTATAAACATTAACAAAGACTAATGATAAATGTGTTAAAAATATATTGTTCATTTTTAGTTCATGTTAGCTAATGTTAATAATAAAGTTCCTTGAATGCAATCGAAGTTGCTTGGGATAAATGCGTCAGTGCATAAAAGTGATCAAAACTCCAGTCCATCAGTTAACATCTTGTGAAGTGAGAAGCTGCATGTTTGTAAGAATCAAATCCAACATTAACTTACATAACTTTAAACCATTGCTTCTTGCCAAAATATGAGTCCATAATCCATAAAAAGGCTTTCTTCAGTGAAAAAGACCACCTCCTGTTGTCCTCTCACATCTAAATCCACCACCAACATATTTTGGACTGTTTTTGCTTCTAAACAGCAATCTGTGCATATTTCTCTCCTGATTCAGACCAGATTATTTTTTTCATTGGATAAAATATGGATAAAGGACAGTTTGAAGTTAAAACATCTTAATGATGGATTTGTGTCTTATGAACTCACAGCTTTTCAATTTACAAGACATTAATTGATGGACTGATTGGTGTGGGTTACTTGTGGATTATTGTGATGTTTTTATCAGCTGTTTGGACTCTCATTCTGACGGCACCCATTCACTACATTTCTCCAAGTCTGTTCTGATGAACAAACAAACTCATCTTCATCTTCAATGGCCTGAGTACACTTTCAGCCATTTCTAGTTTTTTGGTGAACTATCCCTTTAACTTATAAATATTACAATTACTTTTACAAAAAAACACAGCCTTGTATATAATTGGCTAAAACTTAGATGCCCGTCCTCCATTTAAATCCACAACATATCCATGTATATTTAAACACGTTCACGTGAGGTCTGTTGCAGTGAGTTAGTTTCCTGTACCATCTCACATCCATCTCCTTTTCTGCTCCTTCTATAATGCATGAGATCTGATGAATGTCTGACGAAGTCCCTGTTTCATGTTCCTCAGCATAAATATGGCCGTCTACAGGGAACCACGCCTGAACTCCTGATGTTTCTCCATCTGTTTAAAGATCTACGGGAGCTTCAGCCCTCGGTGCGCTCACACGTGTCTCTGCTTCTCGCTGGGAGTTTACCTGCGAGGAAAGAAACACATCAGCGGCGGTGTCATTAACCGTTCGAGAGCACAAGACTGAGATGGAGAGGTAGCTTATGGTGTTTGTTCCTCTATTAAGAACTCCTCCAGATGGGGAAGGAGCCTGAGACTGTCATTTACCTCCTCTTCGTGCCTTCATTAGTGTCTTGCGCAGGATTTTGAAAGGCGCTCGTATCTTCATCAACAGAAACAGTTTGAGAAGTGTTGCTAATGTGCTGAGTCATTTACTGAGGGCTTTTCTGATTCAGTCTGCTCATGTTCAACATTTGTACACTAGCATAATGCAGCTCAGCCTTATTATTGAATGGCACATTTACATACTGCCAGACCCCCTGCACGCTCTTCTATAATTCATGGCATGTAGTTAAATGGCATGAGATGAGATTTAGATGTGTTTTACAGCTGTGCTGAGGAAGCTTGCATATGCTTGCTGTAGTTGAAATATTAAAAAATTTGTTGCTAACTACATCGAAACTGACAGGTATGGAAGCCACGGAATAAAAAAATAAGGTGCGACTGTTTATCTCACAATTCTGGCTTTATTTCTTAGAATTGCATCTTTATTGGGAATGGAAAATTTATAACACAAAATAAAAAAATTAAAAAAACCGCAAAAATTGCGAGAAAAAGTCAGAATGAGAGAAAACGTTGCTTTTACTATTTTTATTGTTTTTTTTTATTCAGTGGTGTAAATTGGCTTCCATAGGGGACAATACCCATACAGGCAAAAAAAAAAAAAAAAAAAAGTATATATATATATATATACACACACATGTTTTTTTTTTTTTTTTTTATATATATATTTGAAATTGAAAATATATTTCAAAATGTATTTCAGGCTCAATGCAAATGTATATGGATGGAGCAGTATACTAGATACATATATTTTGCCATTTTTTTTGCCATTTTTCTTCACATGCGACATTCATGAATGTATTTTCTTGGATTGAAATATATGGAGGCCAATGTTTATGTTTTTTTCATTGTTTTCAAATATATATTTATACATTTTACATCATCCATCACAAGGAGTAAACCCAAAGAATATACTGTAGTACGAGATTGTTGAGCTTCACAAATTAGAAAGTGTCCATTTTTTTGTATATTATATAATTGTTAGTCTTGTGTTTTGTTTTGCTCCCCATGTGTCTTCCTTGCCCTAGTTTCTCCCTCCATGTCCATATTTGGGTTTCCTGTTCTCATTTAGTTAATTTAGTCCCACCTGTTTCAGTTCTCCCTGATTGTGTTCATTCTGTTCTTGCTGTGTTTATTAATTTTCTAGTTTACTCCCCAGTATTCAAGCCCTGTGTTTCCCTGTCTTGAGTGTTATATGTCATCATACCTGAGTTCCAGTGAGTGTATCCCTTCATTTGTTTGATTAAAGTCTATGTTTCAGTATTTTCCTGCATCTCCTCGTTTCTCCATGTGTGGATCGTGACAATCATATATATATTTAAAATGTATTTAAAAATATATGTTTGTGTATGTTTTAGAAAATTACCATTTTTGGCTACAAAAACAATAAAGATTTCTGAATTAAGATGACAACATTGAGCATAAATACACTAGTACTAAAACTAAAAACTTTGTTTATTTTAGTAAACATTAAGTTCCCAGTGCAGGGACTCGGAGTAATGATGCTGAACTATTGAAATGAGCTGTTTGAGTGAACGCTGGTGCTAAAACAAACCGTGCAGCTGGTTTGACTTCCCAAAGCTATAAAAAAAGAGGAAAGCTTGTTTTGATTATTGCTTCTATTTGTTAGAGTATAAGGCTATGGAGAATGAAAAAAGTGATGTAGCGTGTCTGTCATGTTATACTGGTACTTGCTGGAAGTAATAGCTTTATGATGTAAAAGCTAAACAGTTTAAAAACAGCTTGCATATGTACACTATCAATCAATCATTTTAGATCAGTACGATTTATGAAGAAATGAATACTTTTATTCTACAAGGGTGCATTAAATTGATCAAAAGTGACAGTAAATACATTTATAATGTTAAAAAAAGTTTCAAGTAAATGCTGCTCTTTTTATTCAACACATAATCCTGAAAAATCACGGTTTCCACAAAATTATGAAGCAGCAAACAAATGTTTTCAAAGTTGATGATGAGAGATGTTTCTTGAGCAGCAAATCAGTCTATTGAGATGATTTCTGAAAAATCATGTGACACTGAAGACTGGAGTAATGATGCTGAAAATTCAGCTTTGCATCACAGGAATAAATTGCATTTTAAAATATATTACAGTAGAAAACACTTATTTGAGATTGTAATAATATTTCACAATATTACAGTTTTTACTGTATTTTTAGTCAAACAAATGCACCCTTAATCTTAGTGTCACCAAAATATTGTACCGTAGTGTATATGCCACTTGTCTTTTATTTTGAAAGTTGTGCTTTCTTGTCTTTATTGATTAGTTAATTAAGTTCTCCTTACCTTTTGTACTTCCTATAATGCTTTTTCCAGCTTGATTTATGCAAGCTTAAATGAGCTTTAAATTGGCTATTATTTCACGTGTTATTTGGGATTTCTGACAGTATTTTTAGACGATTGTTCACTACAGTCATCAAAGTCTGTGAGTTACAGCAATCTCCAGCAACTTAGCCAACCACATGAAAAACAGTAGAAATAGGACAGATAACAGAGGTCATTTGAGTAGAAATCTTCAGCAGCAATGAAATGATCATGAAAAACTCATTTGCACCTTGACTAACATTATAAGTGCACTTCAGGGAGGAAAAAATACATTTACAGGAATATATACAGTAATAGTGCAGAAATTTCTGGTCATGTTTATTAGTTTCAAAGACGGAAAACATGCTAGTAAAAGCATCGGCTTAGCTGGAGAATAGTGTCTTATCGCTCCTGAGAGCAATCAAACACTGACCGACATGACAGAGGTCTGAGATCCACAGAAAACAAACTAACTAAACCTTCAGAATGAACTAGATTAGAAGTGAAAATGGAAAACTTGAGAGCGCTGTGAGGTCGCGGTGAGCGTTCACCTGAGCATCTTTTCTTTTTTGGAAACCAGGTCACTCTATCCATCAAACATAGCAATAAAGTAGCAGAAGGAGAGGAGATAAGGTGAAGGTTGGTGTGTGTGTGTGAGAGTGCTAAAGTGGTTTTACGAAAGCCTGTGTGTGTGCAGATCTGTGCAATGGACTGAAGAGAGAAGGGAAGATGAGGAGATGACACTCGCATTATTTCTGCAGTATGTACGCTGTGTGCAGTATGTGAATGCTCTGCTTGCATAGAATACCTGCATGACCTGCTGCATATGTGAAAATGTGCCATGTGCAGCTGTGCACTGTTTGTACTGCTGTATCCTACAATTCAGTGCAATGCACTTCACCTGAACTTTAATTTAAAATTGTGATTAATGAACTGGAAATAATATGGTCAGTGGTTTGTTAACATCTGAATCGAATACTAGCATACTGCTTACTGTGTACTGCCTACTATTTTTTAATGATAGCATTGCTTGTGGTTGGTGTCCATTTATTATTTGTGACCCTGGACCACAAAACCAATCGTAAGGGTCAATTTGATTTGATTTGGTGAAGCGTCTGATGATGTTATCCTGAACTCTGCACAGTCAAAGCTACTAAAAGATTAATGCATTCATTCATATTTATTTATATATTTACATAAGTACTTTTCTGTTTACCTTTCACAACAGACAGATTAGAGGACAGGAAAGATGTGAGATGCTGTAATCCAATTTATCCACCACTTTGAATTATTGCATCTCCTCAAAGTGTGTGTGTGTGTGTGTGTGAGAGTGCTTTCCGCTTGTAAAGCTGAAATTTTGCAGTCTTTTTTGTGTTTTGTTTGTTTGCATTTACGTCAAGATCGCAGAGCACTGATGTGATGTTTACTGTAATCTAATATCATGATTGTTGTGACATTTGCTCTGTACTCTTCATATGCACTTTTCATTTGCTCTTTGGCTGCATGATGTCTAAATAAAGCCTGAAAGGAAAGTTCAAAGTTTCACGTTGTTCTGACTTTCTGATAAAGAAAAAAAAAAAAACACGTTTAATATTCCATCACCATGGAGACCAGACTTGGAAACTATTCAACTTGGAAACAAGATGAAACTAAAAATAATATGCAAGTACAACGTATTACAGAGCATCACAGATCTCAATAAATGCTGGACTCTCTATTGTTAATGGGCAATTTATTGACATACCCCTGAATGTTAATTTATGTTTGGTTTGTGCATTTTTCTAAATATGCATAAGCTAGCCTATAGGGGAAATTACGTTGCATTAAAGTAATTTAATTTTCTGTGTTTTTTTAAGTTTAAGTTTGTCATCTAATATTTTTATTTTATTTTATTATATTATATAATGAAAAATAATATATATTATAAAAATAATTATGCAAATAATTGTCCTAAAACTCATGTTTAACAATAAAACATCAGTTGTTGGACAAAAGTATAGCACTTTAAATATATTTGTTGCACAGAATTTTGGAAGAATTTGATGAGAAATGTGAGTTGAGGAATTGAGATCTCTGACTTTTGATTGCAGTGTCTTGGTAAATCTGGCTCTGAGCACAGTTTGAGACATTGTTGAGATTGCTTTTAAAATGCTACAGGAGACACCGTGAGCTTACTGTGGTCATCTTTAAAGTAGAAACGTCTGAGAAGAGGGAGACTTTAATCTCACTGCAGTCTAGAAGGAACAATTGAGATATTAACGCAAGCTCATTTGTGATTTTTCTTTCCTTTGTGTGTGTGTGTGTGTGTGTGAGTGTGTGAGTTTGTGTGTGTGTGTGTGTGTGTGTGTGTGTGTGTGTGTGTATGAAGTAATTGAATGTGACAGATAGAGGCTGCGGGTCACTGTGATTTTTCTCTCTCCAGACATAAGGTAAGTCAAAAAGGTCACAATCAGATGTGCTTCCAATCAACAACACAGTCTGTGTGTTCATGTGTGCTCGCTCCCTGAGGCTCACGTGGTGCAGGAACATGTTAAACGATCAGTTCAGTTCTCTTCTCTTCTGTATTGTATCTCTGTTTCTGTACTGTATACGTTCAAGAGCTAAAGATATGAGCTGTTTCATGCTGTGTTGATTTCCTCATAATGACTTCAACCTCAAAGCCAAGTAATGTCACATTCGGAGCCGCTCAAGCATTTATGTAAGTAATCTAATAATCTGTCACATGGTTTGGGTTCATCATCGGTGGAATCATTTTGAAGGTTTTAGTTATTGCACAGAGGTGAAAAAGTTCTACAAAAGTCCTCTTTATCTTTCACATTTCACCCACGAAATGTGGGAGTTTCAAATGTAACCTTTGGCTGCTGTGGATGTTAATGTAAATAACCTTAGTTACATTTGGAAAAAAAAACACCTTCAGAATGATCAGTTTTGAAGTTTATGCAAGGTTACAGAATCTAGTTTCCATGGTAATTTTATTGTCTATTCTGTCGGTGACTTGTGACCCTGACCGTGACCCCTAGAGCAAATGTATTTATAATTCAGGACAAAATAGACATACTAATACTGCACTGTTTCAGTTTATTAATAATCTGGCCTTGGGGAACATTTTACATTTAGATAATAGGAAAATACTGACAAGATTGCATTTTGAAAGTGCGTTTACACTGGCACCATTTGGACACTTAAGGACATTTAATGGCTCATATAGCACGATACAGTGCAAATATGGAGGGAAAACACCTCAGTTTTATCCAGAGGCCCAAACGGAGCAAAAATATGCAATTTGGTGCAGAGATCACATAAACACACATTTCAAGCACAACATTTCCCAGAAAGACATTTGTTTGGTTTGAAATGCTAAAATGATAGGTGTACACCTGTGTGAACTTGAGGAGAATTGACTTCATACATCCACTAAAAATCACCAAAACACCATCTGATTCAAAAACACTGAGCAAGAAGTAATGAAGTGAACAATGGTTCAAAAGATCAAAAATCCTGCAGCATAACATATCACGATACCGTCAGTCTCCGCAGCGTTTAAATGTTGTTGCAATGTTTTTGTTTCTTTCAAGTTTTTATTTGCATCCCTCTCTGCTTGCTTCTTTGTATATCTTTCTTACTTCTAACTCCTTTTACTGCACCGATCACCTGCTTTACTACACATACACACACACAACACCCTATATCACACATCTGCACGGCACGACCATGTACATATACATTCAGCGTCAACGCAATCACTCCGACCTTACAGCGCACACAGACATGAAGGACATACTCGCATACAAGCGCGTACGCCCGCTCATATCTTATTCATTTGAGCATCACACGCAGCGAACAGCATTAGCTACACACACACATCTATGGGCGCACTGAGGTTTGTCACATGGAATGTGAATGGAGCTGGCTCCAGAGAAAAGAGGTTAAAAATATTTAACCAGCTTAAAAAACTACAGGCAGACGTTGTTTTATTACAAGAGACTCATAGATCTGCCACAGCTACAGATCAACTTAAAACAACTGAGTTTCCTAATGTGTTCTCAGCCTGCTATAACTCTAGGCAAAGGGGGGTAGCAATTTTAATACATAAAAATGTTAATTTCACAGTACTCAACACAGTTATAGATCCAGAAGGTAGATTTCTAATCATTAAATTATCTATATTTGACAAAAAGTTATGTATTGTTAGTATATATGGTCCAAATGTTGATGACCCCTCTTTTTTTCACGGTTTTTTTACCGCACTCTCTGAACACCTAGATTGCGCATTTGTTCTTGGGGGAGACCTCAACTTTGGACTAAATAAAGAAATAGACAGGCTGAGTACAGCTGGAACTCAGCGCAATTGGGAATCCACAAATATAGTTAAACAGTACATGAGCGACTATGGACTTTGCGATGCATGGCGTTCTTTTCACCCCAACCGTAGGGAATATACTTTCTTCTCACATGTCCATCACTCTTACTCTCGTCTGGATTATTTCCTAGTCAGCAGCTCTCTGCTGAGTGACATTTCAGACACAGAGATAAACCCTATAGCTGTCAGCGATCATGCTGCTGTTTCTTTAACTCTAGTAAATAAGAAGGCCACTCCACCAAGTAATAACTGGAGATTCAATACATCATTGCTTAAAGACGATGATTTTATTAAATATTTTAAAGAAGAGTGGGCTTTATATTTAGACTATAATGACCTGCCTGGAACATCAGCATCTGTTCTCTGGGAAGCAGGCAAAGCTGTGATGAGAGGTAGAATAATCTCATTCTCATCGCATAAAAAGAAAAGAGAAAATAAATATATTCAGGAATTAGAAGAAACTATAAAAACTTTAGAAGAAGCCTACGTATCCTCCCAGGAACAGGAAATGCTGAAAAAAATACGTAAAGCAAAACTAGAATTAAATGAAATTATTAATAAAAAAACCCAATTCTTAGCACAAAGACTTCGCTGGCAAGAATTTGAATATGGTAACAAATCAGGTCAATTCCTAGCGAACCAGTTAAAAATAAATAAAGAAAAAACAACTATATGTGCTGTTAAAGATTTAACTGGGGATACAGTATATGACCCTGAAAGAATAAACAACACTTTCAGGGACTTTTACAAATCTTTATATTCTCCACAGATAAACCCATCTAAAGACGAAATTGACCAATTTCTTGACAATATAACTCTTCCGAAATTATCAGAAAATCAAGCGATGACATTGGATTCTCCACTGACATCAGATGAACTTCAGGAAGCCTTGAACAGTATGCCCAATAAAAAGGCTCCAGGTCCAGATGGCTTTCCAGCAGAATTCTATAAAGAATTCTGGGTAATTCTGTCACCAACATTCTACAGAATGTTGCAGGAAACCAAGGAAAATGGTAGACTTCCACCAAATATGAATTCTGCCAACATTAGTCTCTTGCTAAAACCAGGCAAAGACCCTGTATTGCCTACCAGCTATCGTCCAATATCCCTTATTAATGTGGACACTAAAATAATCTGCAAAGCTATCTCAAAAAGAATAGAGAAGATAACCCCTCTCATAATTCATTCCGACCAAACTGGTTTCATAAAAGGGAGGCACTCCTCAACAAATACACATAGGTTACTTAACTTGATAGACTATTCATGCAATAGAAACCTTCAAATTACAATATTGTCTCTAGATGCAGAAAAAGCTTTTGATAGGGTTAACTGGAATTTTCTATTTGCAACTTTACACAAATTTGGTTTTGGAAACTCTTTCATAAACTGGTTAAAAATATTATATAACTCTCCAACAGCATGTGTCAGGACAAATGGCCAAACATCCTCTAGCTTCTATCTTAAGAGGGGCACCAGGCAGGGATGCCCCCTCTCCCCCTCACTGTTTGCAGTTTTTATTGAACCACTAGCAGCAGCAATTAGACAGGCTACAGTGATTAAAGGCATTAAATGCAAGAATGTAGAACATAAAGTTAGTCTTTACGCAGATGATGTGTTACTTTTTCTTCAGCATTCACAAACCACTTTCTCTGAGGTAATTACATTAATAAACTCTTTCTCAAGAGTCTCAGATTATTCAATAAACTGGTTAAAATCAACAGTTCTTCCAATTAATTGCTCCTTCCAGAATTCCTCCACTCCACTGCAATCTGGAAATATTAAATATTTAGGTATTAATGTTTCTCCTAGGCTGACAGATTTGATTAAATTAAACCACATCCCACTTTTAAAGACGGTAGAAGATGATCTAACCAGATGGAAGTCTCTACCCATATCACTCATGGGAAGAGTCGCCTCAATAAAAATGATGGTTTTGCCAAGAATTAATTATTTATTTGCAATGATCCCGAGCAAACCATCACCTGACTGGTTTAGATCTCTGGACTCCTCCATCTCTAAATTCCTTTGGAAAGGTAAACCCCCGCGTATTAGCTTAAAAACGCTACAAAAGACCAAGGATAAAGGAGGACTAGATCTACCTAACTTTCACCACTATTTCTTAGCCAACAGGCTTCAACACATTTCAGGGTGGTTAAAACACACCCTCTTAGATGAGCCTTGGCTAGATGTAGAACAGGCATTATGCAATAATATAGAGATTTCGGATCTGCCATTCATTAGCTTGATCATCAAACGACACGTATGCTTCAAAAGCATCAGTATCAGCTCTTCTCTGACAGCATGGTGGGAGTTTCTAAAAATGACTGAGTCTTCACTAATCCCATGCAAACGTACCCCCATCTGGAACAATCCTGACATATTACTAAACAATAATATGATGAACCTCACAGATTGGAGTTGTAAAGGTATTAAATACCTGGAACATATATTAGAAGGGACAGACTTTATTCCCTTTGACAAATTAGTTAAACAATATGGGATTAACAAAAACAGATTTTTAGAATATCAACAAATTAAATCTATTGTAAAAGGGAAATTTAAATCTAATCATATCAAATTACAAATACCACCAAGTGTGGCAGATTTTCTTAATCTCAAAACCCCCAAATTAATGTCTAAAATATACAGGACACTTTCCAAAATAGATGAATCAGTATCACTTCCTATTGCAAAATGGGAGGCAGATCTAGCAGTAAACTGGGACCATAATTTCTGGTCTCAGATATGTTTAAAAACCTTTGAACTGATTAGAAATCCTGGTTTACAATTAATACAATACAAAATCCTGCATAGAGTGCACTACACAGGTCATCGGATGTTCAGGATGGGTCTTACAGCTTCTAACAACTGCTCACACTGTCAAGGCAATACACCTGACAATTACATCCACGCTCTATGGTTCTGTCCACCTGTTCAGAGGTACTGGTACAGGATTTGTGAAGATTTATCAAAGTGTCTTAAATGCTCTATTCCAGCCTCTCCTTCAGTCTGCTTGTTGGGCGACCTAGATGGTGTCACTACAGAAGGTAACACAATCCACATGGCTTTCACTGCCCTATGCATTGCTAAGAAGACTGTCCTCATGAACTGGAAAAATAAAAATAATCTTAATATCAACCAATATAGAAATCATTTGTGGGATTATATTAGTCTTGACACAGCTTCTGCTGCCACATTAGATCAATCTCTCTGGACTCCTTTGATCAGCTCCATCACCTAGTGTGAGTGGGGGTCCTGATTCTGTCCGGCTGTGGTTTTTGCGGTTGGGGTGACCATATGGGCTTGGGGCATCTGGGAGTTCCCTGGGGGTGGGTTTCTTGGGTGGTTCGGCGCTGGGGCTGCGATCTTGGCCTGGATGGGGTATTGGTGACTCTTGGGTGCTGTTTTTCTGGCGGCTGCATGCGGCGCTACTGGGGATGCCTGTGCCGGCGGACGTAGGTTGCCGGCCTGGCGGCTGCACTATTCCGGGGTTGGTCCGGGGGGGGCTTGGGGTTCTGGGGGCGCTCTGCCTCCCGGTTGGGGTTACGGCTGGGCCTGGGGGGCTTGGGTCCTGGTTGGTGTGCCGCCGGGAGCATGGGTTGGTGCATGCGCTTGGGCCCGGCCCTGGTGTGGGGGTCTTCGATGCATCGGTGCCTCCGCGGGGGGGATCCAATAGAGGCAGGGAAAACGGGCCTAACCTGGGTGTCTTATTGTCTTATGTAGTCTGGGAGTTGAATGAGTGATGGGGTGGGGTAGTTTTTCCTCTGCTGTGGGGTCTGGTGGGCCGCCCCGGGCTGCCATGGGCCCTGGTCTGGATGGGCCTGGGCCCCCCGCCCTGGGCAGATTTGGGGTAACGGGGGTGCCTATGGGGGTCAGCGGGGGAGCTGGCTCCGAAGGGGGGGGTATTTTGCCCCCTCTGATGCTTTCCTCCCCATCCCTAAGGCTTCACTTCTCCCGCCCCATCACACCAACACATAGGTAGGGTTTTGAGGTGCGGGTGTGTCGCTGGGATGCGGGGGAGGTGGTACTCCTCTGTCTCCTCGTGGCCGCCTGCATCTCAATCACACATTACAGCTTAGACATTCTCATTACTTACTGTCACATGACACATACATATAGGGCCTTGGGGGTGGGCACACTGAATGGCATCCGGAGGGCGGTCTGTTCATTCAGCCTCCCCTCTGGTGCCAGTGCCCACTTCTCAATTTTAAGTTGCACATAGACATTGAGGGCTCTAGGGAGGGGACGAGCTGACACAAGCTTGTGGAGGGTGCCCCTCCCCTGTTTTAAAGCACCCCTGTTTTAAAGCACCTTAGAACAACACACACCAACACTACATTTGAGCGGGTGAGGTGAAGCATGGGGTCTCTTTTTTTTTTTTTCTTTTTTTTTTTTATCTCACACCCCTGTTCTCTGTTCTCTGTCCGGGGCCGGGGGCTGCGAGGATGAGCTGGCCGCCCGGTCGGGGTCTGGGCTGGTGGTCTTCTCTGCTGCTGCGGGGACCGGGGTGGTCTTCCTGTCCCCACGCCAGAGCGAAGGGGGTTCAGCTCCGGGATCGGGCGCTGATTACCCCTCTGGGGGTGGTGGTGCCTGGATCTAGGAGTATAGAGTGCATATAGGGAGTGTGAGTGTGGGTACCATGTCCATTTTTGTGTGTCTACATGTGGGGCGAGGGTGAGAATATTCGTTGCGTGCTTGAGGGTGGGAACGTATGCTTGTGTATATGTGTGCTTGTTCGTCTACGTCTATGTGTCAGGTCGGGCCTTAGACTCCACCTCACTCATCATCTCAGTCGACCCCCACCCCACCACCATGCCCTGCCGGTGGAGGATGCCGCCGGTGCATTGGTGGTTTCTCGCGCCGGGGTAGGATGCTCGGGTGAGCGCTGGCCCACTCTCGGCGGTCGCTTGGCGGGGCCTGGCCCTACTGGCCTTGCTGGGCCCCGGTTGGGGGGTGGGGGGCCCTTGGATCTCCGGGCCCAGGGCTCGGTCTGCCCTGGTATGGTCGGCTGCCGGCGGAGCCTGCGGGCTTGCCGCCACGGCACCCTGGGGTGTCTACACTGTGGCTGTCGGATGTCCCACCTTCGGGCTCTCCTCTGCCCTTTTCTGGGTGGGGGCCGCAGTTGTCCCTGCGGTGGTTCCCCTGGGGGTCCCGTGCCCTGGGGGCCCTCCGGATGTTTGGGGCCTGGGTCTCTTCCATGCCTGCTTCATGCCTTGCGGGATGGGGCTGTTGTTCCCCACACACACACTATTAAACATTTACATGGAGGAACCTTATGAACACAAGCGCGCTCACACACACAGGTGTACACTCAAGCATTCACATTGGTGTAAAAACGGGTGCTCACAGACACACATTGTTCTGATCTGCTGTTGCTTCAAAACTTATTTTGTAATATTAGTTATGCGTGTTGCTCAATAACATTTAACATTTAGAATTTATTGTGATTCATACAGATGTTGGTTGTTGCTGCAGTTTCTCTGATGTTGTGTCTTCTGTTGTGTCTTCTGTTGTTTTCTCTTTTTGTCAGCAGGTATCGAAGCAAATAGTCTGTTTTTTTTTTTTTTTTTTTTTTTTTGTCTTGTTTTTTCCTCTCTCTCTCTCCCCCTTCTCTGTTGACTTTATCCACAATTTTTTTTTTTTTTTTTTTTTTTTTTTTTTTTTTTTTTTTTTTTTATTATTATTATTATTTTTATTATTATCATTATAATTATAATTATTATTTTTTTTTTATTATTATTATTATTATAATTTTTTTTTTTTTTTTATTTATTTTTTTTCTCTCTCTTGTTTCCTCTGTCCCCTGGTCTTGTCGGTCATAGTATGGTTAAATAAAAGGGTATATAAAATTTAATTAATTAATAAAAAATAAATAATATAAAAAAAAAAAAAAAAAAAAAGGCTGTGAATGATGATAGCATAACTACACATACGTACTGTCATGTGTTATCTGTGTTACTGACAGGCCAAGAAAAAAAAAAAAAAAAAAAAAAAAAAAAAAAAAAGGGAAAAAAGAGAGAAAAAAAAAAAAAAAAAAAAAATCCTGCAGCAGTTGAGACATGCAGATGGTTTAATATTTTATTATACTACGGGGCCGTTGAATGCTTGAATCTGATTGGCTGACGAACGTTCTGAGGTGTGCAATTATTTTCAGGGAAACGCACGGCGAACGTAGTTCCAGGCAGCTTTCTTGACCGCATTACAGTTCCATATCACTTCGCATCGTTGTCAGCGCTGCCCTGACGATTTTATCAGTTAGCCTAGTGTAGCAACTTAAAGGCTACACATGACATTTCTCACTAGCGAGGTAATAACAGCGCTGCATCTTAAAGCAGACTTACAGTTTAGAGACGGTGCTTCAGAACACTGTTGAGGGACACACAGAGGTAGCCTAATTCATACAAGCTCTCTCTCTCTCTCTCTCTCTGTTTCTCTTTCTCTGTGTCTCTGTCTCTCTCGCTCTCTTTCTAATAACTTCATTATTAACTGCATTAGTCTGCTATCAACGGCTCAAGCCTCCATTGCCAGCTTTAAAATGACGTTTTGGAACTAGCAAAAGAGTCGTTGGATGAGATGCGGAAGAAATAATCCTACTCACAATAGCGATTTAAGTAGAAAAACCGGACGAATCCCTTGAAATATATAATCTGATCGATGTCTTGAGGTGTGGCAACCGTAGTATAAGCGGAATAATTGACTCCGGACCGTTGAATTATTAGAAAAATAATGCACACCCGAGGTGTAACGGCCACGACGCGAACACCACCTCGGGTGTGCATTATTTTTCTAATAATTCAACGGCCCGTCGTCAATTATTCCTTACTTATCTAATGATTTTCATTGAATAATGTCCCATCATGCTGGAACTGACTTCCAGCCTCCAGATGATCTGCTGAGACCATCACAACCTTCAAAAACAGCTGTCCTCCTCCTCCACCACCAGCCCTTAAAACTAATCCATAACCATAAATAAAACCACTTTCCATTAGCATTTTAAATTCCTTTTCTTCGACAGTTACATTTCTGCTTTGACTTTGATTTATGCTTTTGGTTTAAACCTAGAACTTTTATTTATTTGCATTTATTTGATCAGAAATATACTAAAAACAGTAACAATTTTCTATTTCACTATATTTTGAAATATAATTTATTTCTATGACGCAAAGCAAAATTTTTAGCATCACTACTCCTGTCTTCAGTGTCACATGATCCTTCAGAAATCATTCTAATATGCTGATTTGCTGCTCAAACGCATTTTTTTATTATTATTATTAATGTTGAAAACAGTGCTTTTATATATTATATATTTTTTTTATCATATTGCAACGATTATGCAAAATTCAAAAAACATTAAAAAACTTCTACTTAAAATAGATTTTTATAACATTATGAATGTCTTTAACTTTTGATCAATTAAATGCATCCTTGCTATATTAAAATATTAATTTCATTCTTGTTATTTACCTTCTGCTCTAAATCCCAATTCAATTTCAACCAGTCTGTGATTAATCCGTATAAGCGTGTTTGTTCACAATATTGCTAAAGCATTAAACTGTTATCTGGCAGTCGTTTTGACATTTAAAGACCCGGTTACTGTCGATATGAAAACCATCTCGTTATTGACAGAACAACATGTGGAGTGAACAGAAACACTTACACACGCACATGGAAAGAAAAGATGGAGAGCGGAAGAGAGAGAGAGCAATACAAGCAAATGAGAAAATAAATGAGCATAAGGAACGAGGTTTTCGTTTGATCACTCGCTGATGTTTCAGGCAAATGTGTGTGTGCTTGTGCTGTTCTCCCAGAGACCGACGTCTCATTAAATCCAGCAACTCTGACACAATCAGCCAATTCTTGAGAAGATCTGATGCCACTGCTGGCACACTGATTGAACTCATTTCTGCTCTAAAGAGGACATATTCGACACGTTAGCACTGTGCTTTTTCCACAAGTCCACTTATAATGTACTGTAAATCAAGATTTATTTCACAAAAACTGTCATAACTTATTTCTGCTGAACACAAATGAAGATATTTTAAAGAATGTGTGTAGTCAAAAGTTTCTAGTCCCCAATGACTTCCATAGTATTTTTTTTTTCATACTATGAAAGTTAATGGGTACCAGCGACTGTTTGGTTACAGGTTTGGAGCAACATGAAGGTGAATAAATAATTGTGGAATTTTCATCTCTTTAAGAAGCAGAAAGACTTAAAATATTAGATATTTTACTTAAAATAATTTTTTAAAAACCCAAATTTGTATTATTATTAAAAAATCTTCATGTCTTAAAATGGTTTAAATGTAACTCTACACCCTTTACCTCATTGAGTATACGAGTCAGTCCCCAAACTCACTCAGTCGCACCACTTTCACTCAGCAGAAATAGACATACTGGCAGTGGCAATCTTTGAGTAATGATAATTTCTATGCCATTCATCGCAATTTCGAGAATGAATCTGTGAGTAAATGTATTCAAATTCTGAAAGAATTACAGCCTAGAAAGCAGGAAGAGCACTCCCCTTATAATCACTGAAAAGCTACTCCTAGTCAATCTCATTTCGTTATAATCAATGAAGCTCTACACTGCAAGATCACGTTCCTGTCTACACCTTGTTTGTCATAACATGAGGATTCGCAAGCGAACAGAACTCAGCATTGAACAAAACTCCTGCGTTTTGAGCGGCGTGTGGATTCTGACTAACTTAGACACCTCTGATTGGCCATTGCATAACAGATATGTCTGTGATTGCTCAAAGCTGCAAAAACATGTAAAGAGAAAGCTTTAACCAGATATGAAAAGCCCCACCCGCATGTTGACGTGATTGGTTACAACATTTGTGATGTAGAAAACAGGGGTGGTTTCAAACTCTGTTTATTTTGGTACACCGAGAAAATACTCAGCAATGTGTTGACTGATGAATTTGCACATGGTTTGTCTTTAAGCATATTAAAATCAGCAGATAGACATGTAAACAATATCACGTCACATCTGGTAGCTATACTAACTCGTTGCTGTGCACTTGCTAGCGTGTCCAGGTTGCATACTGGTTCTAATCTGATATTCTGATCCCTAGACGTTTAATGAAGTTCAGTACTATAAAGTTAGAGTTATGTTCAAATCAACACTTAGCATGAGCAAAATGTGGAATACTTGAGTTTAGCGCCAACTTGCCTCGACACACCTGCCTAGAAGTTTCAAGTATACCTTGACTAGCTGGTTCAGGTGTGTTTGATGAGGGTTGGAGCTAAACTTTGCAGGATACCGGCCCTCCAGGACCGAGTCTAGTGACCCCTGCTTAAGACTTTATAAACTTGGTGGTCAGCAATTATCAGGACTTGTAAGTAACTTGTAACTATGTTACAAACGTGAGAGAAATGCTTTATCATCACCCTGTTTTCTCATTTATGTTTCAGTATTTTGCTCAATACGTTAAAAAGCTTGGCCAAAAAAAGTTAGCCAATGTGAACTAGAAGCAATAAACGGTGATATTATGCTTCAAAGTGTGTGGATAACCGAGCATTTAAGTACACAGTGTATAGTACGTCATTTTAAGCGCAGTTCGAGCAAAAGCCGCCTGTACCGTCATTGCCAGGTCACGGACAAACATATTGGCACTTTAACTGTGAAGATGTGAGGATGTGAACTCGTACACGTCTGATTATCATCCGAGCGTGTGCCGGTGACCCTGCTCCCAAATTGACTCACGGCTTCATTAAAATTACAGTTCTGTCATGCTGATGAAGTCCACCGGCGAACGAGTGCTGAGGTGACCCTCGGGTGAGTGAAAGCCTGGTTCAGAAGCGGTTCGCTCTATTTGGTGATCTCTCGTTGCTGGGTCTGTTACTCAGAGAGTATTGATGTGTGTGTATGTGAGTGTGTGATGGGGTGAATCCAATCACAAACTCATTTTATGGAGGTAATTTTCTTCAAGGTGACTCAATTCGGCCTTTATATATTGAAGCTAAATGTACTGATGTCACTGTAAAAAAATCTCAAACTCAGCACACACTCTCTCTCTCTCACACACACACACACACACACACACACAGAGTGCAGCGCTGCAACACACAGATACAGCAGACAGGATGCCAATCACCCAGCGCTGAGTGCCTGTCAAGCGAGGAGTTTTGCCGCAGAGTGATTTCGACAAACCGTAGGAGTGACCCAATCTCACTGTTATACAAATACTATGATGCATACTTGCTTCTGTAACCCGCAAGGGCGTATAGCGAATGTTTTTGGGCATCCGCTGGGGTTATGGATGCCGGGATAGACTTCTTACCTGAAGAAACACACTGCGATCATATCGCTGCCATAACTGAATTATCTCCACAATAGCGGCACTGACTCGGTTATGGCCATGTTGAATAGAATGAACAACAGATAACGCTGGCACAGTGGGCTATCTGAAGATTGTGTTTGCCCAAGTCTATGTGCTTGTGTGTGTTTGCCTGCATATTTTTCATCGCTATTGGATTCTGGAGGTGTGATGCCACAAGTGATATCATATATTATATTTATTTATTTTGTGTGGCATCGTTCTTAAGTTCTTTTAACAATGTTGAAATTATTCTTAGGTCAAGTTATAGGCCTATGTTTTATTTATTTATTTTTTTACCTTTAAGGTGTTCCAAAGTTTTCCAAACTTTCATGAGCACAAGTTTTGCTTCTCGATGCCATTCTTTCTGCTGCAATCTACTCAATATGATTTTCAAAGTCGAACCAACAAGCACAGCAGGTAAATTGGATTTATGCATTTTTTAGTTAAAATAGGCCTAGCCTCAAAAAACTTGTTTTGTAATTCAGCATTCGCCCTGTATGCCCCAGCATGAATCATTAATATAGTATCATTTGACTAGTTTTATTTACTGTTGCATTGATTTTGTTGGCATGTTTATAACTTTTATTCGGCTATACCAGGGTTCCTCAAATCTTACCCTGGAGGTCCAATCTGCTGCAGAGTTTAGCTCCAACCTTGATCAAACTCACCTACCTGTGATTTTCTAATGATCTTGAAGACTCTGATTAGCAGCTCAGGTGTGTTTGATTAGGGTTAGAGCTAAACTCTGCAGGAATGGTCCAGATTTGAGGATTCCAGTGCTATACCATGGCGTATCCCATTTGTCATGCATCTGATCTTAAACCAACCAGAAGGAGTCCACGTCAAACCCTTTTTGGTCTCGCTCCAATGTATACCTGTAGCCATCTGAGTCAAATTCAAGGCTTTGATGATGGCCTTCAGGACTGCTGCTGGAACAACATCAACACACACCTAAAAGTGTATGATCCATTTCGTCTTCTACTAGTGAGCAGCACATGGTGGTTCCATCATAACATCAATTTCCAAAACTTTAACTCCCTTTGTTTCCTGGTGGTAGAGCCAGCCTCCAACCTCACTCCAGAAACAGCTGAAGACACCTCTTATGTCAGCACTTAAAAGCACCACCACGGTAAAAGGCAGGTCCTATAAATAAATTCTGTTCTAGATTCTGTAAGCCTACTCTCAAAACTTGGCGTTTGAGCTATTGCAAGTATTTATGGCGCTTGTATGATAAATTGCTTAAGGTGTTTTTCATTTGTAAGTTGCTCTGGATAAAAGCATCTGCTAGCTAAATGACTAAATGTACAGTATCCATCTTATTTTTAATGTAAAACCGGGCACGGGCATTTGTAACTTTAATGAGGTTTTCCTGCCATTCCTTTTCAGTTAAGCCTATATTTTTAGCTGTACAAAACAGCTGCTGCTTGATATTGCAAACTGATATTTGTTATTATTATATTAGGCTATTTTTATCATAATGTATTGCAGTAATTATAAACACACCGGTTTGTCGCACAAATAGATTTATCCTTGACTGCATTTTATTTTATCTTATCTATAGACCTAATGCAGCCTCGCCTCTTTCTATTACTGCTGTGGTTGTCTTCTGTCTTCAGGTTTGTATTTCCACAGCAGGTAAAGTCCTATGAATTTATGAATGAAACGCTCCTTTAAAAACTTTCCTCTCTAAAATAAGGTAAATTGCTGATTGAAAATGAAAAAGCTGATTGAAAATGAATTATGTCCGGTTGCTGTCCCTTGTAAACTAACCTGAACGCTGTTGAAATGATCTCTATTTAGTTGCGTTCACATTTACGGTAATAGCATGTAGTATAAAATGCCCATGTGGTTCAAGAATATGAATTAATGACAGACTCCACATTTGACGACATTAAAATCATGTTTAGTGTCATTTCAGGTGCCTTTCCACCTGTTTGGTAACATCCAGATCGCAAAATCCTCTATTTGATCAGAAGATCCATCGATGAATCCGGTCCTAGTGTTCGCAGCAGCCGGTGGAGGGCAGAGGCGGGCAGCTGGATGCGGGTTAAACCGAGATACGGGACTCACGCTGCTCATATTCGGCGAGCGCCGAGCGCACATGCATGCTGCTGGATGCTGGATGCAGAAACCTGCAGCTCCTCTGAACGCATCCAGAGAGAGAAAAGCACGAACACATCGCCATACAGTGAATGAGTGCGCGTTCTCAACTAATGAGCAACTCATGCAGAGGAGTGTGAGCGCGTTTAGATGAGAGCTAGAGGGCGGCGGCACATCGCTCCTCACCTCCAGTCCCGGGACCTTCTCCTGATCTCACGCAGAATTTGGGACGCGTAACGGCGTCGGTCCTCCGTTCACCGCCACAGCAGCTCCTCCGAAGCAAACCGAAGAAGGAACGAGTATTCCGCGCTGAGGAGTTTCCAAACTCCAGTCATGGGGAAAGACGGACGTCAGAGATTTAGATTGGGATTAGTGCTTCTCTTTCTGTGGGTTCTGCTCCAAACAGTTGACGCGCAAGGTAAGACCACCTCCCGGTTATAGATATATGTCTCGCTGAAAGTTTATTTCATACACTGCATTCATTGTTTTTTCACATCACCGTAACATTATAGTTAATGACTATATTGATTTAGGCTATCTTTTTTGTTGATGGTTTTTGTGCGTGTTGATGCTTTGGCAATTTTGCACGCAATATATTGAAATTGAAATGGAGATCTGGAATTGGAGACAGCAAAGCCACAGTCATGCCTTAGGAGTAGCTATGGGCTACATAACTGTTTTCTTGTCTCTCTTATTATGGTTTATGCTGCCAAAAATTATATTTGGGGAGATTATTATTAATTAAGTTTATGCAGAGAACCAATTATTATTTAATTATTATTAACCTTGACTTTTATTCATTTTCTTTTTCTGTCCGTTGTCGGGTCACTAGGCTAACCGTTATATTCTGAAGTAGACAAAAAATATTTGTGGAATATTTGCAATCCGTAAAAAATCTATATGTAATTACTGACAGCAAGCTGAGTAAATTCTTTACAGTGAATCTGACAGAAGCGCTCTACTGTTTCTATGGTGACACGCTTTAACTTGTAGTGCGACTTTTGTTGTTACTGAAACTGGTTCGGGAAGTAGGCTACATTATTTGATCGTTTCTCCCCGTGGATATGTTATTTATGAAGCAATGCATGGTATTTTATTATTGCGGGTTCCAGCAGGAGATTCATTTTTCCAGGAGTTTTTCCATTCATGTATTTTTTGTCAAATAAGTTTTATTGAAAGACAGAAATTTTGAACATGGATTTAAAATCATACATATTTAATCTCTTTTCCCCTTTCATGTATTTTAACTGATTTTTCAATCAATCCAGATAATATTTTAAAAAGTTAGTAGGCTATTGCATTTGGACACATGACCTATAAGCACTTAAAAAAAAGACAGGCCTAATTGTTTAAAAGTTATTTTATATGTATAGTGGTATTAAATTCATTTTTGATGTATTTACATTTCAAGTTTACATTAACAGGTGTTATTTGACTATGTTGTGCTGAGCGGTTTTATTCATTGGCAGTCAAAATGATTATTCGGTGCTCTCAAAAATGAATATTCTGCCATAATTTTCTCACTCCTGTAATTCCAAACCCTTATGACTTTCTTCCATGGCGCACACAATGTCTCTGCCAAGTGCCATCCTTGATATGTACAAAGTCTGAATGGGCACAAGCACAAATGGGAATTGAGAGCAGTGTTGGAGGATGGAATTTAATTGAACAACAACTTCAGTTTTGGACTGTTTGCCACACAAATCTGCTGTATGACTTGTTAAATAGTGCATAAGTCATACTTTAGGGAGCTTTTTAAGAGTATGACAGCATAAATCATTATACACTTCCGATATATGGAAAAAAGCAGGACAGAGACTTCAGGTTGCATGGAAGAAAGAAAGTTGCATATGTTTGAAATGGCATGAGAGTAAACGATTCCTCTCTTTTCTCTGCGTTTGTTCTTTCTCTTTACATTTTAGGTATGAGATAATGCAATTTTGCTCTCGTTTTAGGATTTACAGGAAGTTCTGTTCTAAATTTCTGCCCTAAATCACTCTATTATAACAATGCAAAGCATTTTCCCATTTCCATCTGTGTGAATGCGTGCTGTAATGTTGAGTTATGAAATTAGAGAGCGTCTGTCTTGTGTCTCGGTCTTTGCAGAGTGTTTTATGAGTCCGTAATGGAATCAGGGTTCAGATGTGACTCCAGTCTGCTGAAGAGCAAGACGTTGTTAGTGGAGTGAGGTTTCTAAGTCACTTTAAGGAGACAAGATAAAGTGGGAATGACTCCGGTTGTATGCCGCGTGTGTGTGTTTGTGTGTTTAGGGTAAGTGGTGGCCATCAGCTCGGAGACACAAGAAGCCCAACAGCCCATTAAAAAGCCATTAGCTAAAGCCGTCTCTCTTGCCACCGGGTTTGTGTTGTGTGTCAAACAAACAGCAGGGCAGAGCACAGAGAGAGAGAGACAGGGCTGCCAGATTTAAGAAAGAAAATCTTAAGTCTGGTGGCGCACTCTTAAAGTCGGCATGAAATCAAATGACTCTTATTTATTTTCTTAATATATGTGTGTCATTGCGAGCGATTCATTGGTGTGTGTTATTAAAAAAAAAAAAAAAAGAAACGACTTTCCACTTTTGCTGACATAATCAAACCCTCCCTTTGAGCTGTATTCAGATATGTAGCACCTGTTTTCATGGTCCAATCAGTTTATAATGTATTGAATTAAGACCTACCCCAAATTTTTTAGGGGTTGGTACGATTTTTTATGTTTTTGAATGAAGTCTCTTATGCTCACTAACGCTGCATTTATTTGAACAAAAATATAAAAACAGTATTCTTGTGATATATTATTACAATTTAAAATAACTGTTTTATATTTGAATTTATTTTCAAATGTAAGTTACTCCTTTGATCAAAGCTGAATTTTCAGCATCATTACTCCAGTCTTCAGTGTCACATGATCCTTCAGAAATCATTCTAATATGCTGATTTGCTGCTTAAGAGACATTAATAGTATCTATGTTGAAAACGGTTGTGTTTAATATTTTGTGGAAATCACATTTTTTAGGATTGTTTGCTGAATAGAAAGTTCTTAGAATTTTTTGTGATATTATAAATGTCTTTACTGTCCCTGTTGAGCAATTGAATGCATCCTTTCTGAATAAAAGAATAGTAGTGCATGTATATAAAATGGGTTGCAAACAGTGTTTCACGTTGACTCAGGGAAAAGCATTCATCGTTGTCCCAAGCACGTACACAAACAGTGAAATAACCCAATTTAGCTGTGATCACTGGAGTGGTGCTGCTTGGATTTGTCTAGTACAGTTCAGCAGGTCAGCCTCATTTTTCACACTGCGCTCACACTTTTCACACATCGACCCGTGAATGTGTGTGTTTTTGTTTTAAGAGTGACAAAAACGTGTAAGAGAAGCTCTTCGAGACAGGCCGAGAGTTCACACGCAGTTCTTAACCTCGCTGTCTGTCGTGAATAGTGACTTCTGTTCGGTAGAATCGGTTTAATGTTTTCTTCAAGCACAGCTGCCCACACACCATCTATAGAGACTGTAGATGGGCTGTTTGCTATGATTAAAGAGGACATTCATTGGTGGTGTTTGCTAAGGCAAAACAAACCTCTGCCTCGAAGTATTAAAGTTTGGAGTGTAATTTGTACCGGCAACAACCCATAACGTTCTAGCATATTGGTGGCAAGTTTTGCATGGGTGATCAGCACTTGTTTCCTAGGTAAGGAATAGTCCACGCAAAAATGAATTTGCTTCGAAAAACATTTGCTGAAAATGTACTCACTCTCAGGCCATCTGAGATGTAGATGAGTTTGTTTCTTCATGGGAAGGAACAGAGTTGGAGAAAATTAGCATTACATCACCTGCTCAGCAATGGATGCTCTGCAGTGAATGGGTGCCGTCAGAATGAGAGTCCAAACAGCTGATAAAAACATCACAATAATCCACAAGTAATCCACACCACTGCATTCCAACAATTAATGTCTTTTGAAGTGAAAAGCTGCTTGTTTTTTCAAGAAACAAATCCATCATTAAAGACTTTTAACTTTAAAATGTCGCTTCTGGCCAAAATACCAGTTCATAATCCATAATGCTTTCTCCAGTAAAAAAAAAAAGTATTTTCCCTGATGTCCTTACACATCAGAATCCACCAATATATTTGTTTAGAGCTGTTTTGGCTTGTAAACGGTGCTTGATCTGTGCATATTTCTCTCCTGACTTTTCACTGGAGAAAGCCGTATTATGGATAAAGGATGCATATTCTAGCTGGAAGCAATGGTTTGCAGTTATACATGTTTAAATAATGGATATGTTTCTTACAAACACACTGATTTTACCTCACAAGACATTAACTGATGGACTGGAGTCATGTGGATGTTTTTGTGGATTATTGTGATGTTTTTATCAGCTGTTTGGACTCTCATTCTGACGGCACCCATTCACTGCAGAGGATCCATTGCTGAGCAAGTGATGTAATGCTACATTTCTCCAAATCTGTTCTGATGAAGAAACAAACTCATCTACACTGCCTGATGGTGAGTACATTTTCAGCAAATTTAAATTTTTGGGTCAACTTTTCTAGTTCTAAATCTAGCTGAAGTCAAGTTTGTGGTCTAATATGACTGCTGACATTTATACTTCCACTAATGTCAACTTAGTATCTTATCCTCATTCGTAATTTATTAGCAGATAAAGAATAGGAATAGAAAGTGTGTCATTGCTTCAGGGAAAAATACCCATGATCCTTTGCAGTGAGGGCTTTCAGCCAGTAGGAGATGAGCGTGGCTGACATTAACCTGCTGACCCGAGGGCATGAGTGTATCCCTGCACTCACTGTTGAAGAAATGCACGTGTTTAATGTGAGTGTGATCTGTTTGAAGAGTCGTGCTGAATACAGAGGAGTGTGTGAGTGGCGCGGAAGGTCTTTTGTTTTATGCTGTTCTTTGTTTCTTTTAATTGGATGAATGTAACGCAACTGTTTCGTCATGCACACACAGACTGTCAGAGATTGTGTGTGTGTGTGTTTGTGAACATCTAAAGGCCTTTTCACATGATTCGCGTCAGGGCTTTAACACACCTCTCTACACAATGTGCTGCAAATGAAAAGAGCTGCAGATTGCGTCAAAGGAGGTCGGTATCACAAGGTTGGTAGTGGGGCTGGAAAAAAACAATCACTTTTGACGATATTCGGTATAGTTTTGTGTATTTCCCTTGCAACTGCTTAAAGATATTAAAAAAAATAAAAATTCTGACCTCATTTACTCAACCTCAAGTTGTTCCAAATCCTGAGTTTTTCTTCTGTTGAACACAAAAGACACAAACACAAACAGTCATTGGTAGCCATCGACTTCTATAATGTTTTTCCAGTAATTTTAGTACTTAAACTTCAACTTGTTTTATTTCCGTCAGTTGCCAATAGTTTTAGTTAACAATAACAACACTGTACTGTAGCTAATTAAGATTCAATATGTTTAATTCAGTAAGTAAACATATATTAAAAGTCGAACTGACTCCTTTAATTGAATCTTCTCTCGAGTTGCACAATTTAAATTAATTTGGCTTGGCAAACCATTTTATAAATGCAATTCTTGTGGTGTGACACTCAAAGTTTCTGATATGTCTGTGTAAATGTGTATGGCTGCAGCAGTGAATGTAGGAGATGAATGTAAAGACAAGACTAGTCAACTGGTCAATGTCTGTGGCCCATCTCTAGTTGGTAGATGGCCAATAACAGCAGGAATGAATAGCTACTGTAGAGTCCACATGAATTCCTCTTCCTAACTCTCTCCATCTCTCTTTCAGTGCTCTCCAGGCAGTGTGCTCATCAGGGACTGTAATGACTGCGATTATGATGGTTATATATCACCTCTCAGCTCTCGTGTCGCACACACAAATAGTTCAGCACAGACGGTCCGTCACACACAGCAACACACGGCCCCATCGGTCCCGCAGCGGGCCGCTTGCACAATAACAGCATTGTGTGCGTCTCAGTAAGACGGAGTGTGTCGAGAGACGGCCTTGCAAAACTCTACTTCTGTACAGACAAGAAGTTTTGGAGGGAAAAATGGGGCCAGCGGAGATGATTATTTACATGATGTGCATGTTTCCCAGGCCTTTGATCGTGGCCGTTCGCAGTAGTCAGCATTAGCGTTGTGATTCTGCTGTGTTGCGGATGCTATTCTTAGCACAGATGATAAATGTAAAAACACGCTTCGGCTGAAGCTGCACTCTGTTCGTGTCACGTTTTTCTGTGCACGGGTAATTATAGTCGATAAAAAATTACGCCCTTCAGTTAAAGGACTAACATCTGCGGCCGGTGCCGTATATTACCTGAGCGCTTCAACAGATTGATAGCTTCTTCAGCCAATCACAGTGGGCTCAGCTGCATATAGTTGTTTTCTCAGCCGATCAGGTCGTTGTTGGTTGCTGGTATCGCTGGTGGTTTCCAAACTCTTGATTTCTCCATGCCCTTTGTTTTTGCTAGAGCTCTAATTGACTTCCTCTTCTTTTAGCATCCAAATTGCTTGGTTTTCTCTCAAAGTCAGCTCCCTCATCTTCATCCTGGTTTATGTGTGTCATCATCGAATGCAAGATTCAGAATACAGAAGTAATGGATATAACTGATACGACACATTCCCTGCTTTTAATATCTGAAGAATTAGTGCAACAGGACACAGCTGATCACTTAGAAAGACCTGAGAGGCAACTGTTCTAATACTTATGCTCACATCAGATAGAGGGATGAAACTCTAAAAGAGCTGTTCTTTTTATTTGGTAAAACATGTAGGTGTCAACTTTTAAGAGTATGCTAGCATATTGATAGACATGAGCTAAAAGCCACAAAACTCACATTTTGATTTGATGGGGTCTGTAAAACATCAGTATTGTGATTCAAACCTCCAGGTCTGTATTCGTACAGCTCTGTTTTGGGAGACTGAAGTAGATGCAGATATTCAGTAACACAGTCCATTTTTTTTGGCCCTTTTGGTCGAGCTTATCTGCTCTCTGACTGTGAGGATTTTCTCCCCCCCCCCCCCCACCCCGTTCGTTCCCAGTTCTGCTTCACATTCAGGTTTAGATGTTCTTATCACTTTGACTGAATGAAAATTCATCCCTGCTGCAATATCAGACTCCACAGATGCCGCACAGAGAAAAGCCTTGCATGATTTGCACGCCGCTTGAATGTTGTGTGCATGTCAGAGCTTGACCAGACCTGATATTTAATGAGGTTGTGAATGGTATCTCTTGTGATTGGTTCTGACCTTCGTACGGTTGTTTTCTCATTGGCCGAGCGCGACGGATATGATGGGAGTAGCAATTACGTTAAGGGAGAGATCCAGTGAGGTAGTTGTCTCATTAACAGCAGCAGGTGTTCGGGAAGAAACTTGTTTGAGGTTTCAGAAATTCTCAGCGGGAAACAGAGATTGTCTTTATGTGATCAGCACACATTGTGTCTCTCTCTCGGTCTGCCTCTCTAGGGGAGCGTTTGGTGACTGAGCTGAAGATAGAAAAAGGGAGAAGTGTTGTTTGGACTTTGAACTTCTCAAAAGCATCCTGACTCTTTCTGATGTCTTTGTCTTTTTAAAATGTCATCTACGCACAAGGAGCTTTTTAAAAGAGACAGAAAACAACCAAAGGAATCTGTAGATCCCTGTTGTCTTTTCCTTTTTTTCAAAACAAAAATCAATCTTTGACCCTGTTCCAGAGTTCTGTGATGTGTGACAGGATTTCCATTAATAGACAGAAAGACAGAGTACAGATAAATCGATGGATGGATCTATGGATAGATGGATAGACAAATAGATAGATAAAAGGAGGATGGATGGACAAATGGATAGATAGATAGATAGATAGATAGATAGATAGATAGATAGATAGATATGTATTTGTATCTGTAAATGCATGTTGGCATGCACTAATTGAGATGTTTATGCATTTTCTTTAATTAAATTAGCATAGACTGAATTAATTAAGCCCCTGCGCCTTTGTGTGTATTGAAGCGTTTTGTTTTTTAGGAACAGATATATTAAATGCACATGCATATCTATGATGTTATGTGTTTTCTCTCTCACTTGAAAAGGCAAATTGTCTTAATTATCTAGCTGTTTTGCTTGAATGCTGTAGTTCTGTGTTTTTATCTTCCCACACTCTTTACAGCCGGCATCTCTCACACGTCAGAGCAACTGATTTATGGAAAAGAGACTGATAAGGATGTTTATTTACACATGGGCATCTGAGCGATGACTGAAATCCACTGGATATCTGGACAACTGTGAGTCCAGTCTGTTGTAATGAGATTGTCTGTAGACGAGCGGTCGGATAAAATATCATACGATCACAAATATCTTTTAAATTTTAAAATAAATGACATCCTCTCATATCTTTGCCAGCTTTTAACAAACTTAGTTTTATTCAAACTTATAAATATATTGTAGAATATATAGATATGAGCCAGTATTAGTACTTCATTTGTATTTATTTACTTAGTTACTTATTAATATTTATAATATGGTAATATTAACACAATGCTATATTATTTAGTAGTATAGAATTGTAATAGAACTCTTAAAGTCATTGAATACCTGGAAATTACTACATTCTTACAAAGTCAAAGAAATTGTTCTGTTAAATAACAACTCTAAATTATTTAAGCAGCACTATGTATCCAGCAATCACAAATAGTTAAAGATGATTGATGGAAATTCAATGGTCAAAATTAATTGCAGCAACCCTGTTTGCAAGTCAAAAGTGTTTCAACTTTTATCCTACAATCTTTCTTTTGGACATATACATGTTTCGAAGTTGGATTTTGTTTTCTTTTTTAAAACCAATGCACACTCTAAAGTGACAGTGCTGCCACGGCATGAAAAAAGAATAAAAATAAACCAAAATCATTTTGGATGAATGATATTAATACTGTAATTCGGTCAAGACCTGAAACTACCTCATTGCCGTTCAGTTATTGGCCATGATAATGATCGGCTCTCCGAATTTCACTGCGTTCCTAATTAACGCATTTGCCTAATTTCTTTCTCTAACCCCTTCAAAGTCTGAAACATGGTCTGTTTCCTCAACCACAAATGCGCAGTTCCACTTTAATTATGCAGCCAATGACATCAGCGGGAAATTAGGAGCGCGAGATGTATGCTAATTAAGAGATGAGAGATTGTCATCGACTACTTCTGAAAGGGCTAATGGAGAATTTGGCACACAACTCGGGTTAACGCAAGCGCTCTGCAATGAATTCAGCGCGACTCTCGAGTGAGCGTCACCGTTAGAGGTCTGGCTGGAGCCTAATGAATCATTTTATCAGCAGATATTGTTTAGTATCACTTACGGTGCAAGTCCGAGAGGATCATTTTATTGCTCGGATGTTACTAGATGTCAGAGACTTATGAGACTCATAGTATTTCATATAAAATGTGAGTCAATGGTTGTCATACAGGAAGAGTATAGAGCTGTAAAAGTGAATGTGGAGGTTATTTGGTCTCGGGAGCATTTGATGAGAACTTCATTTTGAGATCTCTGGCTCAGTTTGAGACTTAATTGAGGTCTTTTTAAGGAGATCTCATTTGCGCGAGCTGCTTGAAACGGATCTCTCGGGAAACAAAAATAGCACTTTGAACTTTAAACTGTATCGCTGCTATCAGTGGGAAGCAGAACTCAGTGTAACACGCTATACGTCTTAATATGTGGTAATTAGTTCCCTGTAGTTTCATTAATTGATTCACGGGTGAATAGCCACAGCTCAGTGAAGACAAGTGAATCTGTTTTCCTGCAGCTCACGTGAAGTTTGAAGTAAAGCTTTTTAAACGTCTAGCTAAATTTTGCAGTAATGCTCTTAAAAATGCACTATTTACTTTGTTCATGCCAATTTGAGAAAACAAATAAATAGTGGCTGTGAGATTATTTAGCTTTTTTTCATGCATATTTGTGACAGGTGAGTCACTCGCAGCGTTATGATTTCTATGAGATGGGTCAGTCTGTCTCTGTGAAACCTGTCACAAAAATGTGACGGAGCGTATAATTTTGTTTCTAATATTTTTGTTTTAGTGGCTTTATGAGAGGAATATTCCACATGGAGTTATGGAGGAAGAAGTACCGGATAAACCGCTAATAGTAAATTTTCCACTAAGGTCAAAGTTGTTTGAAGATGCAAGAATTGATTTGAATTTGATGTAAACCATGTGATGCTTCTGGGCAACTCGCAAGTAGCACTGCTTTATTTACTCGCCAAACTCATTTTTACCAACTTAATTTAGGCTATTGTAACAGGCATTTTTAATGTTTTTGTAATTCTGTTACACACACAAAAACCCTAAAATTTCTTATTGGCCGTGAGATTGTGTTTTGCATATTTTTTTTTAATATTTTCCATTATTTTTATTCTTTTTTTTTTATGTGCCGAAGTCAGTTTTTCAGTATTTAGTTTTTTTTTTTTTTTTTTTATATATAAACTTTTTTCTTTTTTGTAAAAATTAGGTCCAGACACAAAAACAAACTTTGCATTGATATGAATTAGACAGAAGTCAGCTTGTCTGTTGACATTAACTTTCTGCAGCCAATGGAGGGTGAATTGTGAAGGGTTTGGCAGGTCAGGTCCTGACACAAAGAACAAGCTTTATGTCACTGCATGAATTAAAAATGAATTTTCTTTTGATCGATATTTGAAATGAATTTGTTGCCACGCTTAAGCCAGTGGCAGGTGAATTGAGAAGATTTCAAAGCCAGCAATATTACTTACTAGCCATTAGATTTGTTTTGCATTTTTTATTTTACAAAATCTGTTATCCCTCTGTGATTTGGATCATTTGGCTGTTTTATTTAGTCACCAAAGCCTCTCATATGGCAACAAGTGTTAATTTATTTGACTCTAAGCTTCATTACAGGACAGATCAGAGCTTTTGTTGTGGTGCGTTTGAGTGACAGAAGCGAGCGTGTGGAAAGAGTGGACATGACCGCGTAAGACGATCTCTCTCTCTCTCTGTCTCTCTCACTTACTGACCGGGGGTAAGTGGATTATACTGTGACATTTAAACTATGATCATTTCTTTCACAGAAAACACTCGAATTACAAACAGCTTTCATAGCAATTAAACTAATCAGCTAAGTACCAGGTCTGTTTCAAAGCAGGTTTTTTTTTTTGTTATTAAGAGATACAAAAGCAAGAGGCACTTGAGTTTGTGTGTGTGTGTGCGTGGCTTTTATTGTGTGTGTGTGTGTGTTTTGATGAAGTCATCTCTTCGGCTGACTGGGGAGGACAGCAGGAATGTTTACTGGAGTCTCACACACACACACACACACACACACACACACACACACGTTTACTTGGCTATCTAAATGGGGACATCGCATAGGTGTAATGGTTTTTATACTGTACAAACTGTATGTACTATTGCCCTACACCTAAACTTAGCCCTCACAGGAGACTTTTTTTTTGGCATTTTTACAATTTAAAAACTTTTAGTTTATTTTTAAACCCGTTTTACAAATGAGGACGTCCCCAAAGGGAGGTTTTTGGAGATTTTTGTCATGTTTACCTCACTTTTCGGTACAAATTTGTCCCCAAAATATGGTTAAGTAGGTACACACACACACACACAGACAGAGAGAGGTACGCAGCCCAGTCTATCTTTAGAGAGAGAACCTGTTACTCTGACACACAAATACACCACACACACACACACACACACACACATGCATGCACAGACAAAACAGATGGGATCAACCTTGATTCAGATCTGATAGAACATTTTGTTTAGAACTAAAGGATATATCATAAAATAAAACCAAATAAAAATAGAATCATAATATAATAAAAAAAATAGAACAAAGTAAAATAAGGAATAGAATAGAATAGAATAGAACCACATTTTATAGTAAGTTTAACATTTTAATGTTAGCATGTTTTATAGTTTCTTATAGTTTTTTTTGGTGAATCAAGGATGGATTGACTTGATCTGAAGTGACAGTAAATGTTGCTAAAGATTTCTATTTCAAATAAATGCTGTTTTTTTTTTTCTGTTTATCACAAGAATCCTGACAAACATTTCTAAAAAATATTAAGCAGCACAACTGTTTTTAACATTGATAATATTAATAAATGATTCTTGAGCAGCAAATCAGTATGTTAGAATGATCACCGGAATAAATTACAACTTTAAATATATTAAAATAGAAAACGGCTATTTAAATTTTTTTTTAGTGTAGTTATTAGGGAGTGTATATATTAGGGATACATCAAATATCAAATAGAATCAAATAGAACAAAATATAAAATACAGGAAGTATGAAAAGTGGAGTAGAACAAATGGACAAATGAACAGGAAGTAGTAAATAATGTTTAGAGTACAACAGGAGATAAAATAGAACAACAATAAAATTAAATAGCACAAATAATATATGTGTGTGTGTATGTATGCTTGTATGCATGTGTGTAATATATATATATATATACATATATACATACACACACACATACACACATATATATATATATATATATATATATATGTTATGTTTTTTAAGTATAATATTAAGCAAAACAGAAAATAACAAAGAGGCTGAAATAGAAAACAAATTCAAACTATTTCACTTTCTACTTAAAAAAATAATCACATTGAATTTCTTTCTAATAATTTATTAAATGTACTAGCAATTTTTGAGTGAAAATTGTTTCAAAGTAAACTCTACACCATTTTCCCAGTGAATAGAATAAAGTGCTGTGGAGAAAAAAACTGCTCTTTTGCCAGCTCTGGAGTATTTGGGGTCAGGCTGTTCTGAAGGCCGTGTTTTATGGCAGCGGTGTCTCAGAGGTCGGATGGTTTCTGGTGCTTGTACAGCGTTTGTGTTTATGAGCTTGAGTTTAGGAGCTGGACGCAGCATGAAAAGCAGTGAGACTCTGAGCATGTGCGTGAGACGGGCGGCTGGATGGGTGGCGTTTGCCAGCGCGGCTGATGGAGCGATGAGGGATAGGATGGACGGATCAGATGGCCGGACGAGGGGAGAGAGGGGCTTTAGCATGCCTCTTACTGTCTGGCGTGTTTAGCGTGTCTCGAGTGAAGTTTCCCTCTTGCTGTCAGCACACCAAGAATAATGAAGACATGCAGAGACACACACACACTCAAAAACGACATCTGGAACGCGTTACTGGCCTTCATCCGACTTTTACACACTTTACACCAGAACAGGCTACTGATAACAGCTGAAAACAATTACTGAAACCGCTGTTAGTGTAGACGAGGTTAAGTGTGTGTGTGTGTGTGTGTGTGTGTGTGATTGAATTACACTGCAAACAGTAGTTAGATCACCACTTAAAAATGGTCAAACAGCTGGTGAGGACTGCAAATCTAAGCCATTAAAGACTCTATTCTCAAAAATAACGTCTCTGTGTTACAAAACACGTCAAATAGAAACATTTCACATTATAGTGTTTAGTTACTTTTAAGTGGCCATCTTGTAGTATATTTAGACATACGCCTTTCATTGAGTGCTCAGATCTCCTCACACAGACCATTTATAGACATCGAGTTAGGCCGATCAGAAATAGTCACACTTGAGCTCATTAACATATGATGGCACACATTTGCATATAAACAGTGTATTTTTGATTCTTCTAGTGAATTGCAGGGTAGCCCCGCCCATTGCGAGATCTGATTGGTCCAATCCAGCTCTGTGCAAAAGACACATTTGGTGACTCACAAAAACATTTGTTTTAAGATGCTTTATTGTAGTCAGAAATATCAGTTTTAGGTTTGTAAACATTGCTTTTGCAAATATTCTAATAAACCAGCAATGTTTTCTTGTATGAAAATCAATGCAATATTTATGATGTTGTTTCATTTTATATGGCCAACCCAGTGTAGTATTAGTATTATTTAAATACTATTATAGTATTTATTAATATGAATGTTTTTGTTATTTTAATTCTAATTTAAGAATTAATAAGAAATTTAAGTTTGAGTTTATGTGCTTATGGTTTAAAGTTTTTATGTTTTATATTTCTATGCAGCTTTATTAATTTATTTTAGCTTTGTTATGTGCTTATGTTTTTCTAAAATATTTTTATATAGCTTTAATTTTACTTCGGTTTTAGTAATTTTATCTGCTTATGTCATTTTTGAGTTTTTTTTTATATATAGCTTTAACTGATTTATTTCACTTTTAATTGTATGTATTTTTTTTTATTTCTATACTTTTATCTTATTTCTATTTTTATTTCAGTTAGTATTTTTAGCATTTTTATTTTTTTATTTTTTTTCAACTAAACCTTTTCAGTTATTTGCCAAAGCAACATTTTTTGTAAGTTTAAAATTTTAATGTAATATTTGTATTTTAATTTCAGCTTGATTTAAATTATGGAATTTTTTTAAAAATAATTTAATTCTGTAAGTAATAACAACACTGGTCCAAACTAAATAATACACCATAATAAGTTATTGCCCGGCCCTTCTAAACATGATAAGTGGGCTTTAGAGGGGAAGAAATGCTGTATGAAAGTGCAGAATGTGGGTTTAGAGATGTTTTTACTCTATGAATGAGTGGTTTGTGAACAGATGTGGCTGTGAAAGAGACGTTTTCTTCATCAGAGACAGTGAGACATGAGCGGTCTGACAGTCACACTGATTTAGAGGGCGACACACACACACACACAGACCCCTGCAGCAGCTGAGCGAACCATGAACTTCTCCATGTCATGATTTATTCATAAGGACCGGTGAGGCTCAACATCCTTATATCATATTCGACAATATTTAAAATACTGCCATGTTGTCAGAAATGCAGGCAAACTCCGTCACACTCAGCATGTGTGTGGCTGTATGCGTTTGTGTGAAAATGTGCACATGTTGTGTGATGTTCAAACGTTTAGACGTGAGACCTTGACATTCTGAATACTGTAAACACTGTGGCACTTTCAATTCTGGTTAAGCGGTGTGACATGTCAACTTCTGTCTCAACTAGCATACAAACACACTATTCCTGCAGTATATAGTATGTATACTGTGCACAGTTTGCTGTTTTATGCATATAGATAGAATACCAGGATGACCTGCATTTGTCAAGATGTGCAGTACAGTATATAATCAACTGCACAGAATAATGTGCATGACTTGGAACTGGAAGTGGAATATCTTTTTTCAAACTGTAATTTTTTTTTTTAACTGTAGTACAATGCATTGGTTAAATTCAGTTTTTCATAATCTCTTTCAGCATTCCAATCAATAATAATAATAATATTTATTATTATTATTATTATTAATAATAATACTTTATGCAAAACTAAATACACAAATAACTAAATAATACTAATGATGATAATAATAATAATAATAATAATTTTTGCATAAAAATTTTTTTGTACCCCGACTGATAATAAGACTGCCAAAAAGTAAAGAGGTTTTTATGCAAAATTGCATTTAGACCGTGCATCATCTTACAGTTTGAAAATTGCATTATGAATTTCTATTTCTAACTTAACCATTATTTGCATTATAGCAGATGCTTTTATCCTAACGGATTTACATTGCATTTAAGGTACACATTTTATTTTTTCATGCATTTCCTGGAAAGCCATAAAGTTGCCTGCTCTACAGTTTGAGAGAGGAATAAGCATTATTTTTACAATTGTAGTGGTGAATAAATTGCACGTGCTTTAAACGTGCTGGAGACTCAATAAACATTAAATCTCAGTTTGCAAAAGAAAGAAACAATATAATTATTGATCAGTTGTTGTAATGGGCATGTACAGCAGAAGTCAATATAAATGCAGAATGACTGCAGTGGTTGAAACACTTCCCAGGCTGCTACGAGGATAAACTAGTCACTGGATTTGACAGTGTTTGTTGTGGATCTTGGCAGGAAATTTGCAAGATGTTCAGAATTGTTTGAGAGGTTTAGTATCGGAGTTTCTGATTTAGTACCTTGTGCTTTGAACACCATATATATATATATATATATATATATATATATATATATATATATATATATATATATATGGTTTTTATATATTTGTCATGTGTCAGTTTCCTTTCAGTTCTATTTTGCCCTTATTTGGTAGTTCCTGTCCTGTTTAGTTCATTATTCATCCTATTCACCTGTCTTGCATTAATCATCTCGTTTGTTCCTTTGTTTCCGTTCCTTTATAAGTCCTCAGTTCTCCCTTAGTCTTTGTCTCAGCTTGATGTTAATTAATGGAAAGTGTGTTTATGCAGATTAAAGTTTCTTTGCTTGTTTACTCCTCCTTCTTGGCATTTATTCTAAAACCACAGTACCGTTACACACACACACACACACACACACACACACACACACACACACACACACACACACATATATATATATATATATATATATATATATATATATATATATATATATATATATATATATATATATATATATATTAGTAATGTGGTGTGTTGTCATATTTATTATTTTTTGTAAATCACTTTTTTTGTTGTTAATTAGTTTTAGGTGTTTTTTTAGTACTTCAGGTTAAACTAAACAATTCCTGTGCAATTAGCTGAAAAAGTCAAATAAGTTTAATAAAGCTTAAAAATAAATAGTTTAATAAAGTCTAAAAATGAGTTCAAGCTTTTCACTTTTTTCAGTAATTTTCAGGTTTTATCATTGTAATATTTATGTTGTTGGTTAATTTTATATCTGCAACAAAATGATACAGAATCTATCATAAATATTACATTTTTTACACTTATCCATCCCTGTTTCACATTTATCCTCTTTTAAATGTCAGATAAAAAGTGTACAGTCTCTTCCTGAATATTAATCAGAATAAGTGGCAATATGGACTAGACGTAATGCTGTGGTCATGAGACTATACTGTAAAAAATAATATTATTAGAGTACATTTTACAAGAAAATACTATTTAATCTTTCTAGAAGTCATGTTTAATTCAGTGTGTTATTTGCCATTTCTTTGCATTTATTTGTCAAATTTACTAGCAATTTGTGAATGAAAATTGTATTAGGCTACAGTATTCTTTGTCCAGTCACTGGATTTGACAGTGTTTATTGTGGTTATTAGCAGGAATTTTTGCAAGTTATTCAGACATTTAGTTTTTGACATTCCACTGCACAGCTAAAATAGTTTGAAAGTGCTTTTTTGTTCAGTGTAGTTGCGTTGTGTCAGGAGTGAAATCTCTATAGGGTTGTTGCAGTGAGTGTTGAAGCAGCGTTATGTCTTAATTGCATCAGTATCTGATCTGTGTGAAGGGATGCTGGACTGGTGGAGAGAGAACGAGAGATTTGTAGATCAGACGAGCTGTAGATCAGACCTATAGATTGGCAGTACATTGACTGAGAGCCTAATTCACTCACAACACACACACACACACAGCATTAGTTAAATTACATTGTTTAGAGCGTCTGTCAGTCAGCACGCTAACCTTTGCTAAACGATTGGCAGCGCAACAAATGAGTTTGCACTGTAATGCAATAATGAAAGCTGACAAATAGCGCACGCACACGCACAGACGCTCCGAGGCCAAAGACTGATGCAGCACAGCAACCAATCAATCCACAGACAAGACAAACACACGCGTTCCTGCGCATCACTCGTTCCATCTATCCACTGATTTATTGATTTAACTGTACGGCCATCTATTTAGATGTATAGTCTTCAGAAATCATTCCAATATGCCGATTTGCTGCTCTCAAGAAACATTTTTGATTGTTATCGATGTGGATTATCATCAATATCAGATGTGCTGCTTCTTATTTTTGTGGAAACTAAATAGAAAGTTCAAAGGAACAGCATTTATTTGAAACATAAATCTTTTGTTACATTATAAATGTCTTGATTGTCACTTTGGTCAATTGAATGCATCCTTTATAAATAAATCTTATGAAGCCCTAACTTTTGAATGCTAATATGAATATATGATCTGCAGCACACACACACACAATGCATTAGTGCATAATGTTTTAGTGCTGGATATTACAACTAGCAAATATTATTACTCTGTACCCAATATTTTTATGTAAAACGGATCACTTTGATTACAGTTGAATTGAACTATTGAGCTTTACATGCCAATGTAAGTGTAACTTTAATGGAATACTAAAAAGGACTGTAACAAATATATATTTAAAATATCAAACCATTATTTTAAATGTAGAAATGTCTCGGCTTATCAATTTTGAACCCAAATTGCAGTAACAAAGATAAATTCTGCATTAAGCGTTTCAGATAAATATGACTCTGTACACTGTCCAAATGTAAATAAAGATAATTGGCATCTGTTTTACAAGAAAATACTATTCATCTTTCTACTTTTGATTTAATTTGTGTTACTAGAAAATTCTTTCTATTTGTTTCTAAAATTTACTTGTAATTTTTTTTAGTGTCCATAGGATATGTTCATTTTAATACATTCTTTAAAATATTTTTGATGCTTTTTTTGAGAAATAATTTACAAAGAGAAAAACAACAACAATATTTGATACAAAATTAGCTAAATTTAGATTTTTTTTTTCCAGATTACCAATTAAAATGCAATGCAGTTTGTAAATGCAGCTAAACTGATATTCCGGTGATGTTAGTTCTATCACAAGCGTGTTTTCTGAATGAGTGCTGCTCTCTGGAACAGATTCTTTCCCTCAGAAACTGCTGTACCGCTGCACTCAACAGACCAGTGTGTGTTCGCTTTACACTTACTGGCAGAACTTGTTATTTTAGCTGTTAAATTTCAGGGTTTCTCAAAGGTCTTTCTTATTTTTGTTGTTTTTCTCTCTGTCTCAGTGGTATAAATCTCTCACGCTAGAGTCTCTCGAGGGTCTGATGGCACCTTTAGTCCTTGAGAGAGTGTGTGAGAGTCTCTGTGAGTGTGTGTGTGTGTGTGTGTGTGTGACAGGCAAACAGTTCTTTCTCTCTGTGTCGCTGAGCATGCTGGGTAGGGGTTAGATGTGGCATCGCCTCAAGGTCGTCCAGCACGACTGTATCCAGAGCTCAGCGGATGTATTTACAGTGTTTTCCATGCTACAGTTTTCTGAAAGTAATTAATAATTAACTCTAATTAACTTTTAGACTTACACCACCAGTCAAAAGTCAGGAATAATTAAGACTTTTGAAAGAAGTCTCTTCAGCTCATCAAGGCTACATTTATTTGATCAAAAAAGCAGTACAAACAGGAATATTGTGAAATATTATTACCATTTAAAAAAAACTGTTTTCTGTTTGAATATTTTCAAATGCAAAGCTAAATTAATATTTCTATTTCAAATAAATGCCGTTAATAGAAAAGTTATTTTAAATTGCAATAATATTTCGCAATATTACTGTTTTGCTGTATTTTTGATCAAATAAATGCAGCCTGGGTGAGACTCCTTTCAAAAACATTAAAAAAAAATTAAGTATTCCACTTTAATTACTTTAATTATTCAACATTTGAACTGCTGTCTGTGTATCTATTTGCAGTATTTTAGGTCTAAAACAGTCAATATACTGAATTTTATTTTTTTCCCAGTGTATGCTTTACTGAACTGCACAAATTATGTAATATTTTTCATATTATCTTCATTTTATCTCTAAATGTTGATATACATGGTGTGTGTGTAATTACAAATTTAAATTTTTTTAAACCGTTTACATTTATGCACTTGGCAGATATTTTATGTACATTTGATCAGTGTGTGTGTGTTTTCTCTGGGACGGTGCCTTTTAAACGGGTTTTGTTTTTTTGTGCTTGAATCAGCACAACGTATGTTAACATCATACACACGGTCAAATATGCAAGATGACTGTGTTTTAATGTGAAGAGACAAAGTTAACCCTTCAATCTGTGCAGTTCTGTGTTTGTGAAGAGCCCAGTCCTGGTTTGCCCTGGCTGCTCTCTCTCTCTTCTGTAGTTTGCTGTAGTCTTTAAAAGCAGCTCACAAGACTATACTATAGTCTTTAAGTCTTCTAAAAACCTTTCTTCTAGAAATAGCCTTGACTAGAGCTCATCTGATTGTAGGTGTTTTATTGAGCTGATTGAACGGTCTGTTCTCTTCTGGGTCGCATCAGAGGAAGTTTCTCTTTAGACACACTCTGCAAACTGAACACTACAACACTAGTGTGCTGCCTACTTAGACAGCATTTTAAGGCACCCTAGACATGCTCTGGATGTTCCAGCCACATCTTGCTGCATTATAAAACCCATGCAGAGGCGGTGATCCCAGAATGAATTGCATCAGTCTCCAAAATGGTTGTAATTTAATTGTTGTTTTTTGTTTTTTTGGTATCTTCCTTTTTCCTTTTAGTTTTTTGTTTTAGTTTTAATTTTAATTATTTTATTACATCAAGTAATATCAACAAAATGAAAACAAGAAATGTCTAGCTGAAACAAAATAAGTTATAATAAGTAATGATGATAATATTTTTTTGTTTTAATTAGTTTACTTATTTCAAGTAATAAATGTTTTTATGGTTTTAGTTTTTCCTATTATACCCTTGACCATAAACAAATTTTGTCTCTCAGTCAGTAGCTCAATGCCAAAATTAAGTCTGCCAATACAGTAATGCAATATATGACACATATTGCTCTATATCAAGAGTGATATTGTTACATGTAAATGCTGCATATAATGCTACATATAAACCACTATAAAATTTTCACAAATGCACAGTCTTTGGGTAAATATACATTTCTAACATGTATAAAATCCCCATAGTACAATCTGTACATGTGTTAATAACATCTATTCAATTTTTTTTAATATATGTAGCAACCATGTCGTATACTTTATTTATATATGCTAGTTTAAAGCAACATACAGTATATAGAAAAATCTGTATGTTTACATATGGTCATATATGCTATACATGTACATGACATATATGTCCAAAAATGTATTACACATACATAAACATGTATTGGCTAGATAAATGTTACTATATATAATTATCCCAATTTCTAATAGGTTTCATATTTGTTTTTACTTCATTTGACAATATAGTTAATATATGGAAATTGAATATATGTACATATATTGCATTTTCGTATGGGTGCAAGATCTCATTCAAGAAATTCCCAAATAAACATAGGATTACACTTTGTCTTGCTTGTGGATTCCATGCTAATTGTAATCCTACATTTATTTGGGAATGTCTAAAAAGAGAGCTTGTAGGTTTTGAAATGTGACTCTTTCTAACTAAAACCACTAAAAACAGGGCAGTGAATTACACTGGCACTTACAGTAAGCAGATATGTTTGTGTTATGGAGATGATAATTGCTCTAAACTACATGACGGCTGCATTTTCAGCATAACAGCGAGGATATTATTAGCGTGAGGCTCAGACGGCATGACCTCGGACCGCCCACAGACTGTTTACTGACCGCCTGATGCATTCTGCACATAGAAATGACAAGCGCTGACTGAAATGTCACAGCACCGCGCTGTATGAGCGAGCAGTTCACGACCAGAGCTGTAACGTGCACCAGACTTTACGCTGTTTCACTGTTGAGGATAACTTCATCTGGTTCAGTTTACAGCGTAGAGGTCATAGAGGAAGAAAATCATAATACAGCATCATTAAAGCACTAGAGAATCCTGCACTAGTCCAGTTGTGTAGCTCTACTTGTGATGGACAGATTTTGTAGAAATGTTAAAAGCAAAAGTGTAACTGGTCCGTAATAGGGTAAAAAAAAAAAAATGCTTTATTTAAGCATAAAAATGTTAGGAATATGGTAGTTTGTCGCATTATATCAATATATTACGTACAGTATAATATAATATAACAATTATTTAAAAGATAAATATTACACCTAAAGTTTGAGGTCAGTAAGATTTTTTAATTAATACTTTTATTTTTAAATAAATGTTGTTCCCACATTACACATAAACAACCCCCCCCCCCCCCCCCAAAAACAAAAAAAACCCAGTTATTTTAAATTGTAATAATAATTTACCATTCCCCCCACATTATTACTGTTTTTATTTTTGATTAAATAGATGATCTAATGTTCATCTTGGTGAACATAAGAGACTTCATTAAACAAATCTTATTGACCTCAAACTTTACAATATTATATTATATTAAACTGATATTATATTATTTAGTAAGGATGCATTAAAATTGATCAACGGTGACAGTAAAGACATGTATAATGTTAAAAAGACCGACAAAATATTTCTATTTTAAATAAAAGCTGTTCTTTTGAACTTTCTATTCATCAAAGAACAATAATTACATTTTTAAATATATTAAAATAGAAAAGTGGTTTTAAATAAATGCAGCCTTGAAGAAAATTAGAGAAATAAATATTACAGGCCCAAAGTTTGAATAGTGTATTGTATTATATTGTCCATTATATTATACATTTATAATATCATATTTATGATATATTCACATCCATTTAACCTAAGACGACTTAGAATATAGCTAAATAGACTTTGTTACGGGATTTAGTGGTTGTAGTAAAAATAAACACGGATCACGAGAACGAAGTAGCATCAACACACTCTTTCCTTTAATGAACGTTAAATAACATTAAACTCAGGCAAAGACAAAGGGAGAACTGAGGACTTATAAAGGGACAAGAACAAAAGAGCAAACAAGATGATTAATACAAAACAGGTGAATGGAATAAACGATGATTAACTAAACTAGGACAGGAACTACCAAATAAGGGCAAAACAGAACTGAAAGGAAACCGACACGTGACACTTTTATCCTGTTTCAGTAATTGTATTTTTTTTATCTTTTGTATTCGTTTGGAGCTTGGCAGCCTCTAATCACCATGAACCGCCATTATATTGTAAGAGCTACATGACAATTCTTAAGAAATGTGATGGAATAAATATCATTTGGAATGGCATGATGGTGAATGAATGGTGTCATTCCAGGTTTGGACGAACCATAGCTTTAGTTGAAGGATAAAGGAGCACATGTTTGTGTGTGTTGAGCTTGTGTTGCGTTTCAGACAGTTGAGGAGCGCTTGGCCCATTAACAGAGCAGATCTCCTGCTATTCAGCTCCTGTCTGCGTTCCTCCAGCCTCATCACCATACTTGTGTGTGTTGGCAGCTGGACTCTGGCTTGGAGTCATTCATCACGTTCAGGATGAAGATGAGGGGGGTCCGCTGCTCTGGAGGGTGTGTCTGTTGTCTCTCTGTCTCTCTCGCTGTGGGATCTCTTAGTGTCGGCTTCACAGCTGCTGAGTTACACATAAAGAGCCACTTCAGCTTTCACACACATCACAATACAGGCCCTCAGAGACAATGTGAGTGTGTGCGTGTGTGTTTCTCACACAGCTGTAGTTTGGGGATAAAAATGTTCTGGAAAACATCTGAAATTAGCTGACAAAATCATCTTTTGCAAAAGTTCTAAAAGGAAAGGTAGTATTTTTTTTCTTTTATAGCTTTGGATTCCTGTTAGGGTTAGTGGTAGTGTTATTTTAGTGTTGTTTAAAATATTTATTAATGTTTTACTTTTATATTTTGAACTTTTGTTTTAATTTTTATTTAAATTTGAATTTCGTTGTGATTTTAAGTTTTATTGATAAATTAAACTGAATTGACTTTATTTACTTGACAATGCAACATTTACAGTATTTATTGATATTCAAAATTAACTTTTTTATATTTTGAGTTTTCAATTTTAATTTTAATTAAATTTTTTGTCATGTCCTTATGTCATTTTTATAATTTTTGTAGATTTCTCTAACTTTAAGTTTTAGTAATTGTAATAAACTTATTTTATTTCAGTTAGTTTTCAATGCGACATTTAGTCATATTTAAAAGCTTTTATTTTAATATTTTGAGTTTTCATTTTAATTTTAGCTTAAATCTGAGAAATCTTTAATGTTCAGTTTTAGTAATTGACAAACTTTTTTTTTTTCCAATTATTTACCAAAGCAACATTTATGATTTTTAATATTTAGAAGTAGCTTTTATTTTTGTTTGTTTTAGTCATTTTAGTACGTAACTTTTATTTCAATGTTAATTGCCACTGCAACATTTATATATATTTATTTATTTATTATTTAGCTTTTATATTATGATTTTTTTATTTTAATGGTTTTCCAGTGCAACATTTCTAGTTTTCATTTGGTTTCAAAGTTTTTGATATATATTTATATTTTATATTATTTCAGCTTTTTTTGTTTAGTTTTAGTAGTTTTAGTTAACTCTTACAATACTGGTTAGTAACTGCAACTAGTTAAATAAAAGTTACAAGTGGCATGTGGTTTATTTATATTTAGACTGTAAAAAATGGTTTATCAGTTAAAGGAATTACTCGCCCAAACTTTTCTTACATTGTCGATGATGTTGGGCAGAATGTCTTCGCTTCAGTATAATGAAAGTGTATGGTGGTGCGCACTGTCAAGCTCCAAAAATTTCAAAGCGCCACCATAAAAGTTGTGCATATAGCTTCTGCGCTATATTCCAAGTCTTCTGGAGTCTTATGAAAGCTTTATGTGAGGAACAGATGCAAACAGACAGTAGCGCTCAGCTCTGATGCTTCAGATATAATAAACTTTTTTTGTTTCAAGTTAACAAAATTATATAATAAATCTGAATTATACTGTCTGCATTTGGTTTCATCAGCGAGTGTGATTCTAAGAGTTAGATCAAGAAGAAACAGCACCATATTTACCTCCATATTTTCACCAATCAGTTATGCATAAAATCAAGTCCTTTCCTACATTTGTTTTCTTGTTCAATATCCTGTTTTTAGTCAGACATGCATCGGTTTATGGAGGTAAAATGGGCTTTGAACGGCATTCATGTTGGCTTGAAGGTAAAATAGAAATTAATGATACTTGTTTTCCAAAACTAAGTTCTAACAAGGCTAGTACTCCTGAGCACTAACAATACAAGATCGATTTTTAGCAATTACTCTAAACCAAATGGGAAAATGTGTGGTACCCATTTATTATTACAGTATTGCTTGGCATTTATTATTACAGTATATTTGAAAGCAATAACTATACACAACTAATTGATGAAACTTGCAAATGATCATATTGTCACTAAACTGCAAAAAAATATTTTCTTCCTCAGTGTTTTCGTCTTTCTTAAATTAAGATACACTTACTTGAGAAACAAAATTATGAAAGATATTATGATTTCTTGTTTTCTGAAAAAATTAAGTGAATTTATGTTTAAAAGTGGGTAATTCTTGCTTGGTATTGATTCTCACAGTGCATTTGAAATGTTTGCAGTAATTGTAAACAGATTAATGGTAAAAGTTGCAAATGATCAGACCAGCACTACACTCTTCTTTTGTTTTTCAGCACAAATATCTAAACATTCTCAAAATCAAGATACGTCTACTTAAGAAACTGAATGACTTCAGTTATTAAGGGCCAGATTTACTAAACAAGGCAAATTAGCGTTAGAGTTCAATTCCATAAAAGCACCGATGGAAGGGGAAAATTCTGCGGGTGATTTACTGACAATGCACACATTAAAGAACGCAGACGCAGCCGGATCATTTCCATAATGACCAGCGCAATCTACCAAATTACCGCCTGCTTTAAGACATGCTTTTTTGGGGCGTTAAGTAATGCCGCAAATACCAGTCATTTGACAAGTGCAAACGTTTGTAAATCGTGTTGCGTGCTTCATTTTAATACTCTACTCGCATACATTTTGCATCTGAAAGTGAAACTCCTACAAATGCATATTCAATGAGGTCAGACTGTGTCCACGCCTTTTCAGCGCTAATTCTTCACTGCGCGTCTTTAGTAAAACCTGACGCCAAACGCTGGTGCAAGCTGTTAGTAAATCTGTCCAAGTCTTATTTTCTGAAAAATGAATCAAAATTAAATGTTTAAACTTAAATGAGCAAATATCTGGAAAATAAATGTAATTCAAAGATGAAAATTTAGCAAAAATCGCACTAACTTTGATAAAGTATTCAGAAAACAACTTGTCATTTTGCTTCCAAAGTAGGTGTATCTTGATTTAAGAATGTTTAGATATTTATAGGCAACTGGAAAACTAGACAAAAATACTGTGGAAGAAAAATTTTTTTTGCAATGTAGTTAAAACGATACTTTGAATCAGTGATTTTTAAAGTGAAAGTCTGTATTTAAACATGAACGTGTGTGTTCCTGTCTGAATGTGTGTGTGTGTGTGTGTGTCTGTGTTGATGTGATATCACATGTTATACCTGCATCTATCAGTCTCATGCACACACAGTACTGTTCTTTTGATTTTAGCTCCACGGTGGCCCTTGCGTTAAAAGCCACTTCACATCCCTGATGTGAGGAACCTTCTCCATCCAGCCATTCAAAGCTCTGTTTGAGTTTCTTCACATCTGCCTCACTTTTAAAAGGATCTTCAGAGTTTAATACAAGCTAAGCTGTAACAACGGCATCTGAAAATGATTTGGACTCAATCATCAGTTTATAAAAACAAACAAAATGTGTTTGCAATAGTGGAATTATAATGGAAGCCTATGGGACAATACATATTAATGTAGTAATATGATTCAAATAAATTTTTTACATTTTGTGTTCTAAGTCATTCTTTTGCTACTTTTCTATGTGGATTAACTATTTATTTGGCAATTATTTACTGCTTTAAAAAATTTTGATAGTTGAGTCACATCTTTTTAATGATATTTTTGCATGTGTCATGTGAAAATTACTTATTTTTTGGCTTTACGTGGTCACAACAGTTGAAGTTTCAGATACTTTGCACACAAAGTTAGGTTAGTAAGGTTAGGGAGTGATTTTATCACACTCGTCTCATGTTTGTTAACATGTTTTAAGTCTTGTGGTGATACTGTTGAATAGGTTTGTATTTAATGCTTATCTCATTGCAGTGTCTTGCCCCATTGGCTTCCATTATAAATGCATTACTTTGAAAGCTTTGTTTTGCTTTTCTATGGATCAAATAATTTTCTATTGAACCCAGAACATTCATTGAATTATCAGTTGCGCATGCAAGATCTATATTGGTGTAATTGTTGGTTTATGTTGACGTCTGGTCAAAAGTTTGGCATCGGTAGTTTTTTAAATGTTTTTGCTCTTCTGCTCGCAAAGGCTGCATCAATTTGGTTATAAATACAATAAAAACAGTAATATTATGAAATATTATTGCAATTTAAAATGACTGTTTTCTATGTGAATATATTTTATTCCTGTGATGCGAAGCTGAATTTTGAGCATTTTAGTGACACAGGATCCTTCAGAAATCATTCTAATATGCTGATTTTCTGCTCAAGAAACATTTCTTATTATTGCAGTGTTGAAAGTGTCTCGTGCCGCAGTAGATTTGTTTCTCAGCATTCTTTGTTGAATATAAAGTTCAAAAGAACAGCATCTCCGAGCCTCTGAAGGCCACAAAACAACACTTCCAGACTCTGAAATCTAAAACTTGTAGTCGACATGAAACGGACGATTGCGTATCAAATGCAAATTTATTTTGAAACGTCTGCTAAGTAACATGAGTTAGCATAAAATAAAATAAAATAAAATCATTTGTGAATTATTCAGAGCGTGACTAAACAGGTGCGAGTCAGACTTAGCAGACGTCGACAGGGCCAATAAATCATTCATGAAAAATTAAATAAGCCAGCCATAATTTATAGATGTGTTGGTTAGCAATTAATCATTTATAGTTGTTTGTAATGCCGATCATGTATCAGGGTGAAACCGACGCTTTTGAGAGGTCATGCAGAAGAGCGTCATGGAGGACGAGGAGGATCTTCCACTCCGAAAACCTTCTGCATTGTTTTTCCTCCCAAAAAAGTCTGGCCTCCTGAAGTAAGAGGGCGAAAGACATGGGAAAGAGGCTTTTATCTGGAAAGTTTTGGAGTCGAGATGTTTGGAGTTTTCTCCACAAGTGATGTGGGATTTCATCCGCCGTGTGCAGCTGCAGTCGCGCCATTAAAGCCAGATACAAAGTTGCCGCTGATACACACACACACTTTGTAGTGTGCACTTTTAACCTCTCTCTCAGATCTCAGAAGTGGGACTTTTACAAGTTATCAGAGGTTATCGAGCTTGTCCTTAAATCCCTCAGGCGGTACTGTTGTGTCTCTGATGTGTAACCTCCATTTCTCTCTGGCAGAAGAGGCTCGGAAAACCTTCTCCAATTCTACAAGGCCACTGGAGCCCGACTCCTCTAAGCCTTCGCAGTGGCATCGCTTTAAAAACCCTCGGCAGTCTCTCCATCAAAGCCGGCCGGGTTTATTTGGCACTTCACTCTCGGCTGACCCATATCCTGTATATAGCAGACTCATGATGACGACGATAACCCGAGTCTTGAACCCGGTTCACCGCTGATAGAATTGGGAAGTAACCTGCAGAGATGATGGATGGACCGACGGCGTGAGAGTTTGGCGTAAAATTGTGCGATTTTTATCGGGATGTGGTGTCGGTTTGTGCCGCTGACCTCTGTACGCATGCATCTGATAGCATGAGTGAAAGCGAAACACTTGACCGGGTTTTAAAGAGGTCATATTGTGGAAACCAGGTTTCCTTGGCTCTATTGAGAGTAATATAAGGGTTCAGTGTAACTGTGTTTTCTAGCGGTGCAGCGTCATGGAAGAAGAAATTATATTTCACCTCTGAATGGGATGTGATTAGATTTTATAGCAAAATAATACAAACACAGCACATTTGTTTGGCACTTTGGTTGAGGTTTGGTGAATAGCGCACAATTTCATTTCTCATTCCACTTTATTTTTTTTCAGTTTCATTTTTAGTGTGAAATCAAACCACCTCACGCTATTGTGTCAGTCAGGGATTCCTAAATTATTTTGTCAGCTGAACCTCTTTGACCAGAAATATTTACTTGAAGTGTCCACAGGGATTTGAATTTAATGTTTTAATAATTCAGCCACACATTTGCATGTTGATGGATCTCTGATGTTGGTTAATGGTTGCATGACATGAAGTTAAACACATGTAATCTTTTTACTCAGTGTTTTGATATTTTATTTTGAAGATATTTTAATTGGACATTTTTGCTCATCTTTTCATTAACTTGAAAACAGGACAAAATCCGGTGTATAACTGACATTTCAGACTTTGTTTCATGCAATTCTGAGAACAGAATTCCGAGATTAAATGGAGGTTTAATTGCAAGATATAAAAAAAACTTAGAATTTGGACTTTTTTTCTTGCAATTGTGAGTTTATAACTCAATTTTAGAGTTATAAATTGTTTATTTCTTACAATTCTGAGTTTGTTTTCCCACAAGCTTCCATATGATCAGTGTTGTCTGATTCACAGCAAATAACTCATGACTCAAAAACTTGGAATCGGTCTAAAGAATGACTCACTGAATCGCTGAATGAACATCTGACTCACTTACTGATTAGATGCGGTTTTTAGTCTATATTTAGCAGTGTGTGAGAGGGACTATCAGTTCCACACATAGAGGTATAGAAATTCTACTTTAATTTAAAAGAAAAAAAGCTGGGCTGATATCGGATCGGTATCGGCCAATACTGAACCCCAGGTATCACAATCAGTATCAGAGGGCGAAAAGGGCGGATCGGAGCATCCCTATTAAATCTAATGTATAATACAAATGTTCAGATATGCTAATATGTAATACATTTCAGTTACTACTTACTTTGTAAATGATTTTGATTTTTTTCCACCCATTTTAATGGGGTTGTGCATCCAATGAATCCTACACTCATCTGAATGTAGATAAAGCAAATTATGAACAGTGCGATAAGGCTGCGTAACATTGTACAGAGAAAATATTGTGATGCAACAAGAGTGATGGGTAATCTATCACTGTTATGAGATCAGATTAATGATGACATTAGCATAAGACTGCCCACATTTACATATCACTTCATTAACTAATTTCACATGCTCGTGTAGGAAATTAATGCAAGTCTTAAAGGTACAGTAGCAAAAATAGCCAGTTTAATGAGACCAAGACCATAAAAAAAGTGGATAAAAACTGTACCCTTATCTTAAACAAGTGTACAGTGTGATCTTTAAAGGTTGACTCCAGCTCTAGTGAGTGTGTGTGTGTGTGTGTGTGTGTGTCGTGTCGACACAGTGATGGATTTATCAGGGTGCTGCAGGCCTTATTAGTGTGATATGTTTCTCCAAGAGTGTAAGTTCAAGAAAGTGATTGACAGTAACTCAATAGGGGTTTTCTTTCCCAGAGCTCATGGCTTTGATCAGAGATGGCGCAGGAAAACTTGGAGTTCTGTTCTCATCTCTGTCTCTCAGTGAATCCCAGTCATGCTTGTTATTGTGTCGTACTGCAGTGTGTCCATCCGCGTGGAACTGTGTGTGTGTGTGTGTGTGATGTCTAGTTGCCAGCATCCACTCCAGGGAAGCTCATGGATTGAGGACATGTTACTGCTTGCACTAATGCTACACTGACAAACGAGGAAGTCAGGGCAGAAATACTTCATCATCTTCATCAAAACTCTGTCACAGCCCACATTCACACACACCACTGCCCTCAGACTCGATTCACAGTGAGTCACACAGCTTCTCTGGTTTTAATTCAGTCATGTCATTTCACTCCGCATATGGAGACTTACGGCTATGTTCCAAAACCTAGTGAGCTGCCTACTGCCTAAATAGGCAGCATCCTAACTGATATGCAACCTTCCAAGAGGGTGATTTAGAACAAGCTACATAGGCAACAACTATAATAGGCAACAGCAAATATACTGTATGATACATTAAGCATAAATCCCTGAAGAAAAAAAACAGCTTTGGATGGTTTGCTGGTTTTAAGATGGTATCCCCAGTTGGACAGCACAATTAATTAAAACTGAAATTGTGATATGGCTTAGTGTGATTATCAAATCACAAAGGCTGTGGTTTAATTTAAAAAAAAAAATGCGCTGCATGGGAATGTAATGAAGCTTATCAACCAAAGAGATGCTCTCCCTATGCTTTTCCCTTAAAAAAAAAATGGTTTATTGGTTTAATGAAGAAACTGACAGCTATAAATATTAGAATTGTAATTTTACAGTTGTAATGTCAAATAAAATTATTATTAAATATAAATAATTTCTTAAATATATTGCAATAGTGATATATTTTGTTTCTTAGTATTTTTGTATATTTATCATTATTTTTGTTTATTATTTTTATTTTGGCCAAATTGTGCAGACCTACAGAAAAGCAAAGCAAATCTAATTTTATTTATTTTGCATTTTAAATCACAATTTTCCTCCTTATGTCATGCTCCCTATATCTCCCATTCAAACTACAATGTGCCCAAAATCTTCCAAAAGACCAGTCTGAACAGGCTGCGAGACCAGCAAACCAGTTTAAAATAATTAAAAATAATCTGATAATTTTATTAGGTTTTACCTGATAGTTTTCAGTATTTAATGAATTCTGTGTGAAAATTTTGCATTCTCACCTTTGCTCACAAACTGTTTGCATTCCAAGAAACCTAACTTTCAGAAGTTTTGCAAGCATACAGTACACAAAGTTTCTAAGGGGAACGCAAAGGGGTTTTCCGAGTGAATGCAAAAGTTTCGAGGGCTTCTCGAAAGAAAGCAATGAAATGTACTTTTTGCAATGCTGTTGTTGAATTTGGACAAATTCATATTTTAGATGCCAGTGTAATTAGGTTATTGAAACAGACTTCACATCAGGTATTGCAACATGTTATGCCTTAATATGCTCCCTACATAGGCTACAACACACACGCATGACTATTCCAGGAGCATTATCGTCTTATGAAAAAAAATTGAAATGCCTAAAACTTTTGAAATAATCAGTTCAATGTACTGTCTGGAAAAGCTTGAAACAGAAACTCAGCTGTAGAAAATGTCTCATTCATACAAACTTTATAGAAGGTACAGTAACAAAAGCAGCCTGTTCGACCACATAGATCAAAGAGAGGATGGAAAATATTCATGAAAAACTAAATTGTGCTAGAAACCTTGACTAACACTGTAAGTGGACTTATAAATGGAAATAAAAATAACATAATTAAAAAGCTGTAGAAATGACCTCTTTAATAACGTCTGGCGGTGTTTGCCGAAGCAGACGGGAGTATCGGTGGATGCTCTCAGTCTGTAATATTGATGGAAAAATGTAGGACTTATTCATTTGAGTCTGAGTTCAGCTGGGGTTTGCATACGACACTCAATCTTTCAGTAAGAGGAAGAGAGAGTGAAAAAACGACAGATGTATTATATATGAAATTATATAATACAAGCTAGTGTATATATATTATGTAACACGCATACAGTATATATCTATATAGTATCTCAGCATGCTTTTAAGTCAAACAATGTGATTTATTTGATTGAATATGCAATAAAATCTGTAGCTGTAGACACAAAAATGCCTCATCTTTCATAAATTCGTCTACTGTAACAGTATCCCTCCATAAAGAGAGTATGATTGACAGGTGTCAAATGCGCCATCCTCTTTTTTTTAGGAACTTAATGTAAATGTTAAACCAATGTAAGAACAGTCACACTGACGTGATATAAACAGATGACTTAATGTATTTATTGCTCATAAATGTTACTATTTATTGAACATTGGATTTTATATTGCTGTAGGATGGGGAGAGTTTATTTTGGGCTGGATTTGTGATGTTCTGGTCTAATCTTGTCTGTGTGTTTCTTGAATATTTAATATCTTTTAATATCACACACAGATGAAAGTCAAATTTGTAATGCAAAACTCTGTGTGTTTTATAAATTCAGCTCCCTGGTTGGTTTGCTGATCAGATGTTAAGATACCAGCAGCCTAAATGCTTTTTAAAGTTGGAACGAGTTTTAAAATGAGTACTCGTGTAGTGCTGTGGCATTGGAGACACACACAAATCATGTTCTGGAATGACCTTTGAGAGAGTCGTGCCAGAATAGAGCCATGCTTTGCAAACATTTTCCATGGCAACCAATATTTCAGCCAAAATACCATAGTTACAACAGTTAATGTTCCTTAAAATCTGTAGCAAATTAAACTTTCAAGAGGTTGCACAGTAACTGTGGTGATTTGGAGAGCTCAACTGAGCCTTTTTGTTGCTTTCCCCAGTGCATTATTATATTATTATTATATAGTCTATCTTAAAGGGGTAGTTTACCTAAAACACAGTGTTTTTGGAGTGTCAATGGGGTTCATATCAAAGGGGATTTTTTTTTAACAACACTGTTGAAATATTCATGAAAATATCTTCTTTTGTGTTCTGCAGAAGACAGAAAGTCATATGATCGGAAGCTTGTTTCTACCACAGGATAAAAAAATAAAAAAGGTAATTACGACGATGTTTTATTCTGAGGAAAAAAGTCAAAATCGCAAAATATAAGCTCAGAATTCTGAAAAAAAGTCAGGATTGTGAGATGTACACTCAGAATACTGAGGGGAAAAGTCTGAATTGCGAGATTAAATTAAATCGCAAGGTATAAAATTAGTATTGAGGGAAAAAGTCAAAATCGCAAGATTGCGTGCGAGATATAAAATCTGAATTCTGAGAAAAAAATTTAAATCACAAGACAAACTCTGAGAAATAGTCAGGATTGCGAGATGTAAACTTGTAATTGCAAGAAAAGTCGGAATTCTGAGTTTATATCTCGTAATTCTGACTTTTTTTCTGAGAATTGCGAGTTTATATCTTGCGATCCTGACTTCTCAGAAGTCTGAGTTTGCATCTCAGAATTGCGAGGAAAAAGTCTGTATTTTGAAATATAAAGTCAAAATTACCTTGTTGATTATTTTATTCTGTTGCTTACATGGGCTTCTATGCATATGAGTTTGGAACAACACAAAGTCTATATTTTATTTATAAAAATTCTATTTCTTCATGCTTAATTCTTAAACTGCAGTAAACATGTAAGTTTGACAATTTACCCACAATGCCATCTGTTTCTCGTCATCTAGGTATCTGAAGCGTGACATGCAACATTTACTGTGAAGTTCTTCTGCTCACTTCCATTCTCTGCATCTGTTATTGCTTTTGTTGAGCGTTCGCTCGTAATGTGCAGTCTGAAATGGGTTTTTTAGAGGAACCCTGAGCTTTGAAGCTCTGTGAGTTCACTGTCTGATGGAATGAGGGAGTTCATGCTTGTTTGTAATGATGTTCATGTTTTGAGAGTGTGGAGTTGGTGCTGACAGCCGTTTTTGTTGTCACAGATAATGAGGATGGAAAACAGCCCTGTGTCACTGCATCTTCTGTGTGTGTGTTGGTATACACTGCATCTGGTTCCAGTTTATACCCGCAGTTACTAAATTACACCGTGCAGACTTTTCCAAAACATATGAATGTTATGTACACAGAGAGAGTCGGTTTTTAATAGCTCCAGTGTCACTCTTTGCATTTATCAGCCTCTATAATATCATTCATGAAACACAAGCAAAACACATTTCTGCGTAAAATATTCATAAAATCTCTTTGCATGCAAGTTGTCATTAAATTCAACACAACAGTTGCTTTATGAACGATGAACAAGGCCTAGCATCACACAGCCAAACCCAGAACAGGGTTTTTATAGTTAAATAAACCATTAAATAAAAATAAAACAGTATATATATATATATATGTGTATATATATGTTACCTAAAGTAAAACTGAAATGTAAAATAAATATATAAATAAATTTATTTCAACTAGTTGCTAAGGATTTTATTTATTTATATATTTTTTTGACTTATGCATGGTGTAATTATTATTAATTAAATTTTACCTATTTTAAAGTATCTACAAATGTTTTATTTTAAATGTCCATGAGTATTTTATGCTTCAGGTTAGTCTATAGTAATTATAATGAGCTTAGTTAACAGCAATAGAAGTCAAAGGCAAGTAAACATGCGTGTGTCAGACAGAGTCCAGCTGAGCTTTAGTCGTGTGTGTGTGTGTGTGTGTCATGTGTCGTGTATGATGGATGAGTGTTCACATGAGTGTTCATTAGAACAAACACAGCTATTGTCTGTATTTAAATGAGCATGTGTTGTTGATATTGAACATGGTGTAAACACACACGCACACATATATATGCGGCTCGGTCTGGTTGCTCCTGATAGCTTTGAAGTGCCGGCTGCTCTTGGCGGTGTGTGTCCTCACGCTGGGTCAGTAATTAAACGTGATGTTTATCATAGCGCGGTGTGTAAATGATGAGTCTGGGGACGAGTGATAAACACTGTTGATTATAAGAGCTCATCCACGCTGCATTGCCTCTCCTTGACTTTGTGTCTAACACACTCACACACTCTCTCACTCTCACACACACACACACACAGAGAAAGAGAACGTGGATTGCTGGAGTGCTGATGGAGTGCTGTGTGTCGTTTCTGTTTGATCTATGATAGCATTAATTGCCTCTGCTCTTATTAAAGGAATATTCTGGGTTATTTTTTGACAATGTTTATGGACGGCATCTGTGGAATGCTCTTGAGTTCGACAGACATGGATTTTGACTTGTCCATATGTTTGTATAACCTTACCATAGAAGCCAAGTAGGGATACAAGCAACACTGCAAATAAACACATAATTAGAGCTGTGCTGATGCAGTCATTCGTTCATTCATTCAATCATTCAATCATTGTTCATTCATTCATAATATTAATGATAATCTTACATATATTGACATTGATTTTGCATAGTTTTGTGATATTGCATTAATACTTAAAGCCTAGCGTTTGTTTGTTTGTTTGTTTGTTTGTTTGTTTATTACTTATTCTGATGCTTATGGGATTATTTTGTAATTGTAAAGTCATAGATAGATAGATATAGATATATAGATATAGATATAGATATAGATAGATATAGATATATATATATATATAGATATAGATATATAGATAGATAGATAGATAGATAGATAGATAGATAGATAGATAGATAGATAGATATATAGATATATAGATATAGATAGATAGATATATATATATATATAGATATTTAATATTAATATGATTTTTGCATTCTTTTTTTAATGCCATTGTATAAATACTTTGTCTCTCTGATTTAAAAAAAAAAAAAATTATTTATTTTTTTTATTTCCAATCATATAATTTCTATTCAGTCCCGTTTAATGAAGCAGCAGCTTGTCTGAATAATCTTGGACAAACTCGAAGGCAGCCATGTGCGATAGAGAGATTAAAACTGATTCCCTCCAGAATGTCTTGGCCCATAGACGTCCATTAGAAATTCATTAATGTAAACAGGATTTCTGATCATTTTGACAAACAGAAGGATAATTTTCTGTAGTAGCTGAGGGCGCGTCTCAGATGCCGTTGTTAGAGGTTAAGTTGTATTTAACCTGGAATATTCCTGCAGTAGTGGACCGTTCACTGTTCATCAATAAAACACTCACACGCACCCGAAGGTTAAGCTAATAAACGTGACCCCGCTCGTGCTCACTCGTCGTGTGAAAGGTCCCAGCTTGGTCTTTAAGCCCCATTATTAAGAGAGTTAATCATCTGAACCAGCGCCGGACCCTCTGGCACCTGAGAGGAGAGATGGTGAGAAGAGCACTGGAGAACAGCCAGAGGAACATAGAGCTTTCAGAAGACTTATTCTGCACTCCAGGAGCATGTCATTTGTCCCTTATAATGTTAGTCAAGGTTTCTTCTACCATAATTCAGTTTTCTGTGACGATTTTCCACCTTCTCTCTGACCTTTACATACTTTCTGTTAGGGGTGGGAGAAAAAAATAGATTGTGCTTCGATTCAAAAAAAAATTAATTGCACAGGATGTGAGAAACGAGTGCTTTTACTGTGTTAAGCTTTCCAAATTAATGCTCATTAATATTAATATTCTTTCATTTCATGTATTCAATCAATTGTTCATTCCTTTGTTCTTTTATTTGTTTGTAGATTCATTCTCGTTTGTTTGCTCATTCATAGATTCATTCCTTTATTGTTTGTTCAATTGTTTGTTCATAGATTCACTCCTTCATTCTTGTTTGTTTGTTCGTTCGTTCATTCATTCATAGTTTCATTCCTTTGTTCGTTCTTGTTTGTTCAGTTCTTTGTTCATTTGTTCATAGATCCATTCCTTCATTCTTGTTCGCTTGTTCATTCGTTCGTATATTCATTCTTTCATTCTTGTTTGTTCAGTTGTTTAATTTGTTCATAGATTCATTCTTTTGTTTTTGTTTGTTTGTTGATTCATAGATTCACTCATTTATTCTTGTTTGTTCACGTGACCATAGATTAATTAATTCTTGTTTATTGGTTTGTAAATTAATTCCTTAATTTTTGTTTGTTCGTTGAAGGATTTATTCCATAATTGATTTTTGTTCACTTGTTCGTAGATTCAGTCATTCTTGTTTGTTCATTTGTTTTTAGTTTCATTCCTTCATTCTTGTTTATTTGTTCGAAGATTCATTCCTTCATGTTTAAATTGTTTGTTCACCTACTTGTTTGTTTGTTCGTTCGTTCGTTCATTCGTTTCATTCATTCATTCGTCTGTTTGTTTCATTCATTCGTTCATTCATTCGTCTGTTTGTTTCATTCATTCATTCGTCTGTTTGTTTCATTCATTCATTTGTCTGTTTGTTTTTCATTCATTCATTTGTCTGTTTGTTTTTCATTCATTTGTCTGTTTGATTCATTCATTCATTCGTCTGTTTGTTTCATTCATTCATTCGTCTGTTTGTTTCATTCATTCATCTGTTTGTTTCATTCACTACTTTATAATTTGTAATTCATTTGTAATAGGTTTGCTCTTTGATTCATATTTATTCATGTTCATTGATTTTTGTTCATTCACACATTCATTCATTCATTCATTCATTTGTTCATTCATCCATTCTTGTCTGAAATGTATTTGTGTTTGCTTTTATGTTTTAAAGCTATATTTAGTTATATATTTATCAGTAAATATATACGTTTAATTACATTTGGTATTCAATGAACCATTAATAAGCATCAATAAGAAAAAAAAAGTAAGTCAAGAATCCTTTTAGGATTGAGTCATGATTCCCAGAATTGAATCGCACCGCATCGTGAGGTGCCTAAAGATTCCCACCCCTACTTTACACGGGTTTCAGGTCTTTTATTTGAAGAGTATCAGTTTTGTTTGTGCGTTTTAATAGAGTAAATAACAGAGAGACTGTTTGTGTATATTAGATTAATCTGGGCTTTAAATAAATGAATCATCTCAGATCATTTGTCTCATAATAACATCTGCAAACACGACATAGACCCAAACAAAACAGACGTGGCCCTCGACCCGTCATTAGATAGCATGGCTGTGCCGTGACCCATTAATGGAAGGTAATGTACCCTACAGATTGTTAATTTGGGGTGAAAGCAGCTCTGTGTGTGTGTGTGTGTGTGAGACAGTCAGAGAAGAGTTATGAGCTGGACTGCGTGCCATCGGACGGGTCAGCGGGCATCTAATGGAGGCATTCAATAATAATCTGACGCTCGTGTCGTGTGTGGGTGTTAGTGTAATATTAGTATCCAGTATATGTATCGATGAGTCCAGGGATCGATGCGTCCTGGGTTACGATCCATCCATTATGTGTGTGTCTGTGTAATATTGAAGATCTCTGCATTTATGCTGGAAGTCAAATTGGCCTACAGACATAAACAGGAGTGATTTTAACTGATCTGACCATCAGTTCAACCATGTGTTTGTTCATTCATTCATTTATTCTGTCATCTTGTTTAATTTATTAGTTCATATGCTCATTTATTAATTCATTATTTTGGTGGTTCATATTCTTGTTCTTTGTCTGTTCATTCATGTCCATTTGTTCATCCATTGGTTTACATGTTGTTATGTTCTCTTGTCTGTTTATGTCTTTGATTCATTCGTTTGTTGATTGATTCATCCATTCATTTATGTTAGTAGATTTTGTTCATTCATTCGTTCATTAGTTTATTAGTGTTTTTATTAATTTGTTCCATTTCATTATACTTTCATGAGTTGTTTATTTCATTATTAATATATTTCTTTTGTCTGTACATTTATTCAGTCGTGTTCATTCATTAATTTATTTGTTGTTATGCTCATTTCTGTGTCATTAGTTTATTGATTTATTGATTTATTAATTTACATACTGATTGATTTTCGTTCATTCGCTCATACATTAGTTGATTTATTAGGTTATTAGTTGATTTGTTAATTTATTCTTTAATTTGTTTCTTTCATTAGTTTGTTAGTTCCTGTGTTTATTCTTTTGTCTCTTGATTCATTTATTGTGTCATGTTCATTCGTCGATTTCTGTTCTCTTTGGTTTATTAGTTTAATTTATTGAATAATTTGTTCATTCTTTCATTAGTTGAACACATCTTTAATTGTTCTTCCATTACTTTAATGCATGTTTGTTACTTTTGTCTGTTCATTTATTTTATTCAGTCATCTTTTCGTTTTTTAATTTTTCTAATTACGTTTTTTGATTCTTTAGTCATCCATTCATGTTTGTTATTTGTGTTCATTAGTTTATTAGTTTGTTTATCCATTTATTCCATAATTTGCTCATTCTTTCATTGGTTTGTTCATATGTATTCATTCATTGCTTTAATTTATGTTTGTTCTCTTTTCTGTTCATTTATTTAGTCATGTTCAATTGTTCATTGATTCAAGATCATTTGTTTTTCTGTTCTATTGTCAGTTTCTTTCATTTTGTTGATTCATTCATTCATTTTTGTTTGTTAGTTTATTTGGTCATTTGTTCATTCTTTCATTTATTCGATTGCCTATCTTCAATTGTTCATTCATTACTTCAATTCAAGTTTGTTCTTTTGTATGTTCATTTATCCAGACATTTTCATTTGTTCATTCATTAGTTTATTTCTGTATTCTTTGATTCATTAGTTTGTTGTATGATTCATCTGGTCATGATATGTTCATTTATTTTTGTCCGTTCGTTCGAACGTCAGAGATCTCACAACGTCATGTTTATTTGAACTTGAGCTAAAAATAAGCAGCATTTACTCCATTAACCAGGGATCAGTTAGAGACAACTGTGAGATCCTGTTTCATAATGAGACCCAAAAACAGGCCTGCACCAGTTTCTGTGTGTGAAGCCTCTCCGGACCCCAAACGAGCTCAGTAGACACAAATTACAGTATAAGAGGCTCTGAGGAAACTGACATTTGTGAATAAATTGGCGTAGTGGGGATTTTTGTTGCAAAAGTTTATTCTGCAATACTGAGAGATGTGTTATCTATTCGAAAACTAATTCGCACTCATTTTATACTGTTTCATGTACACCTCCAATCAAAATAAATTTGATTGAAATTTAAAATAACCGTTAATAGTTATACTGTACAATTCTAGTACAATTTAAAATATCTGTTTTATATTGTAATATATTTTAAAGTGTAAATTAAAATGTCACTTTTGAATAGTAATATTGTGAAACATTGTTACAATTTAAGAAAATTTATATTGTAGTATACGTTATGTATATGTAAGTTAATTAGTGCTGTCAAATGATTAATCGTGATTAATCGCATCCAAAATAAAAGTTTTTTTTTTACATAATATGTGTTTGTGTGTGTACTGTGTATATTTATTATGTATATATAAATTCACACGCATAGTGTATATTTTGAAAATATTTACATGCATTTACATGTATATATTGATAATAATATAATTTATATTATAAATATATTTAATATATAAACATAACATTTTTCTGAAATATATACATGCATGTGTGTATGTATATACACATAATAAATATACACAGAACACCCACATTATATAAACAAAAACTTTTATTTTGGATGCAATTAATCGTTTGACAGCACGATTTAAATCGCTAGCACTAAAATTAAAATATCACTTGAGTAGTAGTAATATTGTGTAATATTAGTACAATTTAAAACAACTTTTATGTTGTAATACATTTCAAAATTATCACTTTCATAGATGTCTATGCTAAATCAAAGTATTTATTTATTTTTAATCTTACTGCCCTCAAACTTTTGAATGCCAGATATTTTAATGCCAGACGTGTTGGAATCGCTGATTTGCAAACCTGTCATCAACTGAAATTGTGAAACGCATCAAAAATCAGTATGCTTCATGTTGTCTGTGTTTTTTCCCAGGTGATGATGACTTCCTGTTGGGGTTGGGTGAGCTGCCGGAGACCTTCCCCAGCGACCCTCCAGAGCCCCTCCCACACTTCCTGCTGGAGCCGGAAGACGCTTACATCATCAAGAACAAAGCTGTCAATCTCTATTGCACGGCCACACCTGCTGCTCAGATCTACTTCAAGTGCAACGGCGAGTGGGTCCATCAGAGAGAGCACACCATTGAGGAGCGGGTGGACGAGACGTCAGGTCAGTCGCTCACACACACACACACACTCACACACACCATCACTCTGCTTTATGGGTCGGAAACATTACGGCCTTTTCTGAGGTGCAATAAAAATGTGATAGCTCTGCTTTATTCATGGTTTTCATTGCTAAAGGTGCTGCTAGAGAGATAGATAAACCCATTCCTGACACATACAGGTTTGTGTATTATTTATGTAACGTTATGAGAGCTTTTTTATGAAGGCGTCTTTATATAACCGCTATACAAGGGGTAAGGTTAGTCTAGTCAACACCAAGTGTGACCAGAGATACGACCTAGACCACTTTCACTGACCGCTCAGTACGGATACATATGGAAGCTTTTTCCACCACAGGATAAAAAAATTCATAACTTTTTAATCTCACAATTCAGACTGGTTTTCTGAGTTTATATCTCGCAATTCTAACTTTTTTTTTTCACAATTGCGATTTCCGTTGCACAATTCTGACCGTTTTTCTTAGAATTGCGAGTTTATAGCTTGCAATTCTGCGTTTCAGTTTCAGAACTGTGAGAAATTCTGAATTCTGAGATAAATTTAGTTCAATGTTGATTCAGTTCCGTTCAATAACAGTGTCAGTTTTGCAAAGTTTATCAATTATGAGACAAGTTAAGTTTTTCAGTTGCAAATTTGCTGAGTGAAAATAGAAATGATGAAAATATTTGAAAATATTTTTTAGTGTATAAGTAGCTACAAATACTAATCTATAATAGAGTCATTATTCAGCTCTGGTCAGTTTAATGTTGATTCAATTGAGTTCAATAACAGTGTCAGTGCTGCAAAGTTAGTGCCATCCACAAGATACTAGAGAAGCAAGATTCAAGTGAAATAATTAGATGAAGATATGCACTCTTGATAATAAAGGTGTTTTATTGAATTTATGGTTTCATCATGAATAATCCTTAATATGCATTTCCATTGCACAGTAGGTGCTGTTTAAAGGTGCTTCACACTAACAAAAATGGTTCTTAAGAACCTTTCACTAAACGGTTCTTTGGGGAACCAAAAATTGTTTTGTGGCATTGCTCTGTTTTTAAGAGTGTTGTTGAGCAAATCACAGTGTCTGTTGTCTTTTTCTGTCACGATTCTGTAGCTCAAACAGCAATGCCATTGTCATGGGTTCAGTTCACAGGGAATGCATGAACTGATGATACTGTATGTATACTTTCAATGCAAAGGCAAAGCATATGCCAAATGCATTAATGTATTTTGAAACTGAAAGAACAGAACACAAGAACACAAGTCCAACTAGGTCCACTTTTGATGATAGTCAAACGCCAATATGCTACAAGTCATAGATTAAAGGGGCACCAAGTAATTTTTTACCACTTTCAAAAAGTTTCATTGAAGGAAATTTTAACTTGCAATTGTAACAAATAGTATAAAAACCATAAGTGCAGAGCAGAGGACCATTGGCATATTGATATTACTGGTTAATGCATTGGTATATTTAGGAAGATGAATAAGTGCTAATGAAACATAAATTAACTACTACATTCAGAAGTTTGGGGATTGTAAGACTTTTTAATGTTTAAAGAAGTCCATTCCACTCACCAAGGCTGCATTTATTTGTTAAAAAATACCTTAAAATCAGTAATATTGGGAAATATTACAATTTAAAATCACTGTTTTTTTATTGTAATATACTGTCAAATTCAATTTATTCCTGTGACGCAAAGCTGAATTTTCAGCATCATTATTCCAGTCTTCAGTGTCTCATGATCTCATGAATATGCTATGACTTTTGATCAATTTAATGCATCCTTGCTGAATAAAAATAATATTTGACTGACTCCAGACTGAATGAGAAATCTAGCTATAGAATAAGACAGTTGAGGGTAATGTTTCACCGATCGCACTCAATTGCAGCAGCAATAAGTATGCAATACTTTTAAAATGAAACTAAGCATATATTAGGCCTAATGTTTGCTGCAGAAGACAGAAACACCGGCGTGCATTTTGAGGTTAGGAATGCAAGCAGCCCTCCACTAATGTTCGATCATTCAGAATGAAAATAGCACGTATTGGCCCGAGGCTGAAGTGCAATCACCTCACCGCAGGAGAAACCGACACGAGCCACTCTCGGTGTGGGCGAGCGAAGAGCTCAATTCATTACGCAGAGGTTAACAAGCTCCTATTGAGCTAATGACTCTAATGGAGCTTTGATATCAACCTGCTGCAGTAATTCTGCTCTAATATCTCTGCGGTGGAAACTTTACTGTCATAATCACACCTCGGATATTACTCGGGGTCAGAGCGTGGAGTTATTATGGGCCGCCGAAACGGGCCCGGCTGCTCTAAACACTGTCATTGAACTTTAATGTGCGACGGTAACGTTTATCATAAATTATAGTGCGTGTGAGAGAGAGAGAGACTTAGAGAGAGAGTGAGCAAGAGAGAGATATAGTTTATGCTTTTAATTAGATTTTCACTCTCGCTGTTTGGTTTCGGTCTGTCTTTGTTTGCCGGCCACGAGCTCCCTCTGGCATCGCTATATGTCTCTATTTGTGATGGTGTAATATCGTTATGAATCAATTTCATTGTTCGTTTTGGCTATCGTGAGTAAACAAGGTTAAATCTGTTCCTTGTCATGAAAGCTGGTGTGTAATTGGCTCACTGTGTGCGTGATGAATGTTTTGTGTGTCTAAATTGTGCAGAAGATTCAGATTGAGCCTCATTATCTGGTTCAGTCAGAAAGACTCTTTCCTGCTGCGGTCTTCGTCTCAGAGGGCCTCGTTTAAACAGACGCCTTAATATATTTATACAGCAGAACGCCATTCAAAAAAACGTCTGCCAAATTCACAAAGTCAAGTAAGTTTGCATTGTTTTCTAGAAGACTGGTCATTTATCTTTTGGTGGGCAATAGCGACGGATTTGAGCTCATAAAAATGAATGTATAAAAAAAATACTGAATATTTTTGAGATATAAAAAATGCTGCACAGGGATGATATGACCAATAAGTTATGAAAACATGTTTTTACATTACTGTAACTAATCAAATTAACTATAATATTCCAATTATAGTTTTTCCATATTCCAATATGTTCTTCCCTCAACTTAGACGAGTTGATGCGTACCTCTCCTGTCTCAGTGCGTGCACTTAATCGCTCTAGCGCGCGGCACCACTATGCTAGCGTTTAGCTTAGCATCATTCATTCCTTAGGATCCAAACAGGGATGAATTTAGAAGCCACCAAACACTTCCATGTTTTCTCTATTTAAAGACGGTTACACGAGTAGTTACACGAGTAAGTATGGTGACACAATATAAACAGTGGCGATTTTCTAAGTGGATAAAAATGATGCCTATAATGTAAGTCTTTATTGTTCCAGATTCTTGTCTGTTCTTGACAGGCATCCCAAAGAGAAAATCACAACAGGAATTCAGTTTGTGCCCGTTTTAAATTCATATTCACAATAATCCAAAACAAAAATGTGTGTGTGCTTCCAGATCTCGTTGTAAATGCACCCCATCCCATTATTGCTGTCATTGATTTTCTGCCTGTTTATGTATGTGTGCTTTTACATGCTTTGTGTGTTTTGATGCTTGCAAGGCAGCGCTGTATTGATATTCATCCAGCAGTCATTGTTCGAGGTGTTTTTAAGGCAGTATTATTATTGCTTGTGCTCATAGCGCTTTGAAAAAACAATAAATGTTAAGGTTCAGTGTGAGTCGTCCTGCAATGATTGTGCTTCAGACGTGAATGTTTCCTCAAATCATGTGTTATTGAGGAGAGGTGTGCTGCTACTTCACTGAGTGATTAGACATGATTTAAACATGCTGGACAATAAAACAAGTAAAAAAAAAATTCCAACAGACTCTATAGATATTACTAGGGTCCTTTCTTCAGAGCATCTCCGAGACTAGGGTTTGTCCAATAAGTTCTGCACTGCTTGCAGTTTCCGGAGAAATGTTAAAATGATATCTATTTCTTCTCCACATACAGTATATCTAATTAACATATATACCACATTTTGGTAGATATGTTTTGTTTTGGGCTGAGGAATAACAAATGGCATAAAATGCAGTATTTCAAGACCAAACAAGGTTGCATGCTGCAACTAGAAATGTAAAGTCAGAACTTTTTTTCTGCTCAAAATTTGGACTCTAAAAGCGGTTTTGTGGAAAAATAAAATCCAATGCAATAAATTTGATCCAGAATGCCCATTCTATGAATGAGATGGAAAGGAGTTATTTGGATTACAAAAATATATCGGAAAAATGCACTGTAAGAGAGATTCTTGCAGTAATTCTTAGTAATTACAGTAATTCTACAGTAATACAGTAATTCTTACTGTAATTCTTGCACTGTAATTACACTGAGATGCACTGTAACTATCTTTTTAGGAAATGTAATATAGAAGTTCCTAAGAATCTCCCACTGACTTTGATAGAGTTTAGCACGCAATGGCCCAGTTTCACAAATGCGGCTTAGTTTAAGCCAGGACTAGGCCTGAGTTAAATTAAGATATTTAAGCAACTTTTACCAAAATGCCTTGGAAGAAAACATTAAGGTATGCATCTTGACACAGAACAATGACACTGACCTATTTTAAGACATGTCAGACCAAGATATTTTCAGTTGAGAGAGCTCAAGCATGCATTTTAGTCTGGGACTAACTTAAGCCTGGTCTGTGAAACCGGGGGGAAATGTAATTGACAGTGACTTATTTGCATTCTGTTTAGTGATGGGTCTTCTCATGGTCTTTTCTTTCTTGCATCTGTTTAACCATTGATAGGCACCTTTGTGTTGTTTCTGCTGCCTTGAATTTTTTTTATTTCCTTTAGGTGATGCAAAACAACTTTCCTATTTGTATTCCTTTCAGTTTGTTTGTATTTGTGTGTGTGTGTGCTCTGCAAAAATAATTTTCTTAATCAGTATTTCAAAATTAAAGCAAATTATATCATTTAAGAAGAAACATTACAGAATGCACCAAATGCTGCCATAAACCCAAACACCCACAGCACTAAACAAATAAACACAAAGGGTAAGTGTGAACTATTGATTTCTATCAGGGAATATTTCATGGAGACATTGAGGGGTTCATTATTTATACATGTAGAACAGAAGTGCAGTGCTGTCTGCTGGCAGAGCACTAAAATATATATAAAAACATCTTGCTTGCATCATGCGACATCGGTGTGATCGGCACTGTCGTGGTGGGAGATTTGTAGCCTCAGAATCTGAGGAACTTTGTACACAAACATGTCAACAGCTCTATCAAAATGGCAGGCCTGATTTATGCAATTTCGTGTGAACGTAGTGCAAAACATTTTACAGCAACCTGCGTTACACGGTCATACAGGTTTGGACAATATGAGGCAAATGTTCTTGAATAAGCACCAGTGTTATTTTAGTATCTCTCACTCACACACACACACACACACACACACACACACACACATATATTACACACACTGCCCTCCAAAAGTTTGGAAACGGCCTAGAAAAGTGGGGTTTTGGACAATATTGGCATGAATCCATTTTAATTTGTGATAATTTTGCACTGATAAGGGACAACACAAACTACGAAAACATATTTTATTGCATAAACAGTTTATACATAGAAAAAACTTTAATTTTCGATTCATCAAAATATCCACCATTAGCAGCTATTACAGCTCTGCATAATCTGGGCATCCGAGTCAGTTTATTCAAACATTGACTTTGAATTGGAAATCAATTGTTGAAGCTACAGTATTAAGGTGTGCTGACACAAAAATCTTTTAACCAGTAACCAGGCATCACAGCTGGCAAAGGGGCATGTCTGACATGGACATGTATATATTGCCATTATTATGTTTTATTGCTGCTCTTCAATGATAATGTCAAGTTACTTTAATGTATTTGCACCAAAAAATGCTAAGGATTTATGCTGATATCGTCCAAAACCACACTTTGCCAGGGGTGTTTCCAAACTTTTGGAGGGCAGTGTGTGTGTATTTTTTTTTATGTTTTTTTTTATTTTTTTTTATTAGCTCTTTTAGTACTTCAGGTTAAACTAAATGAAAATGTTGCCTTGGCAACTAGCTGATATAAAATAAGTTTTAAATTTAAATGTAATGTTTACATTTAATTTTAAAGTGACATTGTCACGGTGCACACACGAGGAGGAGACAGGAACATGCAGACGAAGAGTAAACTCAAAATAACAGTCTTTAATCAAATCCAAACAAAGCAAGGCTGACACAGACAGGAACACCGGGGAGTAACGAGTAGACCAGACGACACTAAACTGAACAGACAGGAACTTAAATACACAGGCTAATGACTAGAACACAGCTAAACAGAATAAACTAATAATCACACTAAACAAGGACAGGAAACAAACCAAATATGGACATAAGAGGCGGGAACACATGACACACACTGCAGAGGACTGACAGACCTGAATCTAAATTTTAATTTATTTTAATTTAATTTTAAAATTGCTAAATTTAAATAAATATTAAAGTGAATGTTTATTTTGTTTCAAGTAACATATTTTAAAATTGTTTTAGTTTTATTTAATAACCCTGATGTGCATACTGTGAAAAGTCATAATGTGCAATTATATTTTCAAATTGTTTTCATTTATTTATTTTAACCTGATCTGACTGTGAGGGATAGAGTTGTGATTGAATGAAAATCTAATTAATTAAATCATAAAAATGTCAAATTAAAATAAATAAATAATTGTAAAATAAAAATAATCACCAAAAATAAAATAAGATGAAAAATTATATATATTTATCTCCATGCCATTTGAATATTAACAGACATCAGAGAACCACGAACGTGAACGTGTTTCTGAATTATTATTAAATATTGTACATCAAAGCGGTTTAGCTGACAAAAAAAGTTTATAGGAACCCCTTCCGTAACCGTATGTAGTCATGTTAATTTAATCAAAAAATATTTTTGTGATTCTACAAAGGACAATGAATTATGGTATTAATTATGGTTTAATTTAAAACTATGAATTATTGTATAATTTATGGTAAAACAAAAGACATTAAACAGTAAAGGAACGTTTCCAGAAGTCCCTACATGACAATATTTTTTTTCTCAGTTTGCTATCAGTAATGTACATTAGGTGTACATTGTTACATTCTGTCATTAAGTTATTTTTGTTTATTATTTATTTGTTTATTTATATTTTATTTATTTAATTTTCATTTCTGTCAGCCACACAGCTGCCAGCTTTTTAACCATGAATTTAACAGGATATCTTTTTACATGCAGCCTAATATCTTTTGAAGACGTGCTCTCATTCAGAGATGTCCAGTTATTGAAGCAGGGTTGGGCATGAAGCTGAAATGTTTTCACATTTAACATTTAATGCATTTGACACACACTTTTGATCTTATCTGATTTAAATTGCATTCAAACTGTACAGTTTATCAATTCAAACCCATGACCTTGAGATTGCTAGCTCTGCCGTTTGAGCTGCAGGAACACTTTGAGACGGGAACGTTTACACAAAAATCCTGTCTCTTGTTTAGTTAGCAACATGAAAAGAAAGTGTTCTTGGCATATTTTTAGATATGTTAGGAAAGGCAAACACAGCCATCCTGAGGCTTCTTTGATCAGCTGACTCTCACAAAACTCACACAGCGACACTTTCTTTGCAAGTACTTGTTATGCAGATATTTTCATTGGATTGCCTAGTTACATAAAAACATTTCATTTGAAATGTGAAATCAGATTATTTGTTTTGGCAAAAATCCATGCGTGTTTTCAATCAATGAGGACCAGACACTGTGCTGATAGTCAAATGTCTGGCGACATGAGTCTGATGCATGTGTCTGTGTCTGTGTGTGTGTGTGTGTGTGTGTGTGTACAGGTTTGGTGGTGAGGGAAGCACGGATCGAGATCTCCCGGCAGCAGGTGGAGGAGTTGTTTGGTTTGGAAGATTACTGGTGTCAATGTGTCGCCTGGAGCTCCGCAGGAACCACCAAGAGCCGCAAGGTGCACGTCCGCATTGCATGTGAGTACTATAAACACACTCTCACACACTGCTTTAATGAGAAGAGTCTTTGCTCTGTCTGCTCTGACTGCAGGAGATTTCTCTGTCTGACAGACACTTTGGTTTCATGTTTGACACACACACACACACGGACTGTGAGGAAGTCTGTAAGCTGGCTGAAGGTAATGGAGCATTTATGCAGATCAGAGTCTGCAGACAGGAGACAGTCTGGAGCACACAAACACACACACACTCACACACACACACACACACACACACACAGGGGACTGTCTGGACATCGCTTTATGGTCATATTAATCTTGTTAATTTCCTGCAGTTCATCTTGAGTGTGTGTGAGTTGGAAGCAGGTTATCGGTGCGGCCCAAGGACACTTCACTCTCCCGCTGTCGTCTCGGGCTGAGTGTGTGTGTGTGTGTGTGTGTGTGTGTGTTTGATAGACACAGAGACACGGAGACTGAAGCTGACTGGCAGTACAACACAAGAAACTTCCTCTCATCTGGATGCTTTCAGGATCAGAGCTAAATAAATCAATGCGGCTTTGGATGGATGGATGGATGGATGGATGGATAGATAGATGTAAGACAGGCATAGATAGATAGATGGATAGATATAGACAGATATATAGATATAAGACAGGCATAGATAGATAGACAGACAGACAGATAGATGGATGGATGGATGGATAGATGGATAGATATAGACAGATATATAGATGTAAGACATGCAGATAGATGGATGGATGGATGGATAGATGGATAGATATAGACAGATATATAGATGTTAGACAGGCATAGATAGATAGATGGATAGATATAGACAGATATATAGATGTTAGACAGACATAGATAGATAGATGGATAGATATAGACAGATATATAGATGTAAGACAGGCATGATAGATAGATAGATAGATAGATAGATAGATAGATAGATAGATAGATAGATAGATAGATAGATAGATAGATAGATAGGTTTGTCTAGAGTGAGCAGCTTAGTAATTAGCTTAAATTAAAAACAACAGATTTTGAATGGAAAGTCCCCAGATATGTAGATGTATTTACATCTGTGTGTTTGTGTGTGTTTGTTGACTCATTCAGTCATACTTTTGTGAGCAGAGGGGCATTGTGGGAACTCTCAGCTGGGTTATTTTATGGGTGATTGAACAGGGCAGAAATTCTCTCTCTGTCACACACCAGCACACACAAAGATACTAACACACTCGCACAAAAACACACTCACAGACGCACAGCCGCTATCAGAGAGAGAGAGACGGACATGACAGGAAGATTGAACAAGATGATAGATTATCTCACTGATTCACCACCAAACACAAATTTAGTGCCCAAATAAATTCATGTGAGTTTCTGACACGCAAGCGCTGTCCTGCATGTGTGTGTGACTACAACACGTTTTTTGAAGGTTTGTTTGGATTGTGATAGATGCTATAGGTCGCTGTGAGCACAGGTCTGTGTGGGAATGTTTATGACATTTTTGCAGTATAGAGAGAATGTTATTCATGTTATATTTAACGATTATTAGACAAGCCAATTTCTATGGAAACTGTGCAGCTTACAGTTACTATAAGCAGATAAGTTATTTTAGTTGTTATATTTGATTAGTGACTAAATATTTTATATATTAATTTATGATATTTTGCATAATATTAATTTTTGGTAATATAATATATAAATAATAAACCTTAAATCATTTTATGTAGTATCATTTATTTTACATATTTTATAATATATTTATTTCATATATTATTAGTTTCGTGACTTGGGTATAGTGATTGCTGTGTTGATTGTATTAGATTAGTGACTAACTTTAAATATATGTTATATATTATTAGTTTATATATAATTAGTTAATATTATTTACTGTCAGTTTAGAGAGAGTGTATAGAGATAGTTTATAGGTTAGTGACTCTAAATAGCACTTGACATTATATGTAATGAGTTGAGGGACTGTGGTCAGTTCGTTGCTGAAGTCCAGACATTATAATTATGAATGAAATAGGAGTGCTGTTATACAGGTGTGTGTGTGTGTGTGTGTGGCTTCAGCTCTGTTTGGGATATTAATGCCGTTTAAGATTTGTTGCTGTAGCAATGTAGAGCACTAAAACTATGAGTTGAATGCATTACACACTCACATACTCGGACACACACCTCCTCTGAGACGTGATTTATTTGCCTATTACCTCCATCAGTAATGTGAAGGAAAATAGACACGCACGATGTGTGTGTGTGTGTGTGTGAGCAGAGCAGTAAAAAGCTTGACAGGCTGAAGATATTTTCCTTATGCACGTGTGTGTGTTTTATGTCCAGTTTAATGGAGAAATCACAGCGCAGACAATTGAAGGTTCAGGGTGAGCAGCAGCTCCGGGTGAAATAGATAAATATGTTTCTTGATCTCAATATTTTTACAGTGTTTTGATGAGTGAAAGCATTCAGGGGGATCATCCATTCAACTGCAGGCACATTGTTGAGAAGTAGATGTTACATGTAAGAAGTAAAGTCTAGTAAAGGCAAAATGGTCATGTTCTCAATTTGATAATTTTTAATCATTTTCAATCAACCAAATTACACATGGGGATAGCGCACATGAATTTATTAATGAATGACCCCAACATTTCTGGAGTGTTGACGCAAACGTATCATTGAACCGATCGCTAGTTGAAATCTGTCTGCGGAGCTGGTAGTAACTGCATGATTAAATGTAATCTGGATTACATTATCAGATTCCAAAAACCAAGTACTTGTAATTACAGTATGTTACATTTTATAATGCTCATAATCCGATTAGTTACTTTTTATGGATTACACAAATATTATTCACTGTAATCATTCATAATTTATTGATTCCCTCTAATTCTTATTTTTTTCTCTTTTCTAAATTCCTAGTGTAAAGACGAAAGAGATCCACACTCATCCAAATTTAGCCCAAAAGGCTTATATCATTTATTAACTTAAGTTAAAACTTAAAATTATCACTTTTTTTCACAATTTTGTGACCTCTGAATAATAAATGATATAAGCCCTTTGAGCTAAATTTGGATGAGTGCAGATCTCTTTTGTCGTTTTACCTTTTGTATTTTTTGGATCTACGCACCTTCTATTATTGGCTGTACTGGACTATTGGACGAGTGTTTGGCGCTACAACCTTTTCTATTTTTCTAAATTCCTAGTGTGTCACATCATTTAGCTTTGACTATATTCAAAGTATTGGATCATGTAAATGCCATTGTAAATACATTTGCAAACCATGCTTTTGAATTTGGATGAAAACAGCACCTCTCAAGCGATTAGATCATGTATGAAACAAAGAATTATGCAAGTTACTAAACATTGGTGATGTATAACAGTGAGACAGTATGTTCTCATCATATCCAGTATCGTTCAGTACTGGTTCTGGAAGACTTTGGGCATGTAATGTCATTGTTATTTTCGTGTTTATTAATGTTTGTTCATGTAAAGCAGAGATTCCCAAATGATTTGTCAGCCAAACCCCTTTGAGATTAAATGTTTACTTGAAATATTCCATGGAAGGAAGTTAATATTTCAATAATTTAACTACACATTTGCATGTTCTCTGATGTCTGTTAATGGTCACACAGAAATGCAGGTAAACAAGATACATATTTTTATTTTAAGTGTTCAAATGTTTAAATAATGTATTTTTCATTCTATGATTTAATTAATTATTAGCTTTCTATGAACTAGTTCTTTTGCTAAGCCCAGTTTGGGAAACCGTTGTTTAATATAATGTTTAATGTATTTTATGATGTTTTGTGATATCAAAATTAGGGATGCATCGATCTGATACTCAGGATCGGTATCGGCTCCGATACTGGAATTTCTGCCGATATTGAAAATCCGATATTGTGCGCATACTACTGTGTTGTTGTTAAGCCCCACGAAAGCACAAAAACATTAGAAAGCACCATAAAGTCAAAGTCCAAGTGTTCTGAAGCCGTTCCATAGTTTAATGTGAGGTACAGAATATTTAAGTCGTTAAATTCAAGTTCACGTAAATTCTTCTCTCCGCTGCTTCTGTCTGTCATCCTCCGTTCAGCATTCAAACTGTGTCACGTTCGGTTAAGACAGTCAAGATGACGAAACTCTCTCCAAGAGCGTTCAATAACAGAGTTAAAACTGTTAAACGAAAAGGATCAATAAACTATGCACAGATTTAATAAGCTACGCACCAATATCTGTTTCCTTTGTGCTTTGAACTTCTCTATGTGGAGCTGTGCACTGTGACTCCGTGCTGCTTCAAGCGCATTATTCTGCGCACGGGAAGCCATAAGCTCTTTGTGCCGCTCTCTATTGGAGCTTTTCATATTATAATGCTTTTGCGCAATGAAAGATTATTTATAGCGTTTCTTGTTCTGTCCTATCAAGGCTATTAATAATCTAATGTATAGCACAGTAATGGAGGCAGCAACATTTATGATATATATGATAGATAGGACTCCTCTATCATATGTCGCTGCCTTCATTGTGCTATACATTTAAAAGAAATGTCTTTTAATTTTGTACTTTATATTTATAAATAAATACATTTAATTGTTTTCATTAATGTATTTTACAACAATACAAAGAGCAATGTGTAACATTTTACCAGATATAGTCCTTCGCGTATTCACTTTTATTTGTTCCCCGCTAAATAATGTTATCACTAAATGTTTAGATTTTATAAAATTGTGCACTCATGATTTTTCTAGAATAAATTTAGCTGCTGAATTATCCACTAACCTAATTTATAATAATATTTTTGTCATAGATTATGAATGGGCCTGTTTACACCTGGTCATTTCATGCATTTTTGCTGATCGGATATCTATCTGATTTGTTAAAACGGATATAAATCCGATCTTCAATTCCTGCGCTATATTTAAATGTAACGAAGTTCACGTCAACAAAATCAAAAAATAAGTGCTGCATTTGATTAATTATCAGCTCCATTTCAAGATCAAAGACCGCAATAGGAGAGCACGTGGCATCAGCACTGGAAAGATAAATTTGTCTTGTACTTTTAATGAAGAGTATTGTGTTGATTGTGCTTCATTCTCTGCAGTTTGCGTGTCTGCTTGCTGAAGAGATACTCAGCTACTCATCCGTGGCGATGCGTGTTGCATTAGCGCAGTCGTATCTGACATGTCATATAGCCTATAACACGGTCTCACAGGTTAATTTTATTTTTTACATTTTGATACAAGTAAAATATACATATGTGGTTTCAACAACCAGATGCATTTACACTTGTCCAGTTTCGTTTGGAATGCGGCCCAGGCCACCTCCTGAAGTGGTTTGAGCGATCGGATTTATATTACAAAACGCATGAAGTGACCAGGTGTAAACAGCCCCTATATATTTTTTCATGTTATTTTTCATTAAAATGAAGTTGTCTAATAGATTTTGTTTAACACACAAAAGAGTGACAGAAGTATAGAAATTCTACATTGATTTAAAAAAAATTTAAACTACGCTGGTATCGGATCGTATCGGAATTGGCCGATACTCAAAAAAAATGGTATCGTTGCATCCCTAATCAAAATGGTACGTTTAATGGCAAGTGTAAAACAAGTTAGACAAAAAGTAATCTAAAAGTAATGTAAAAAGTGTTCAGAACACATTACCTATGAGTAACCCAGATTACATTACTAACTACAGTTTTCCTTATGTAATCTGTAATCAGTAATAGACTCCAATTGTTGTACCTAGTGCTCTCTGTCTGTCTGTCCATCCATCTGTAATAAGTTTATTATAAAATGTGACCCTGGAGCACAAAACCAGTCTTAAGTCGCTGGGGTATATTTGTAGCAATAGCCAAAAATACACCGTATGGGTCAAAATTATTGATTTTTCTTTTATGCCAAAAATCATTAGGATATTAAGTAAAGATCGTGTTCCATGAAGATATTTGTAAATTTTCTACCATAAATATATTAAAACTTAATTTTTGATTGGTAATATGCATTGCTAAGAACTTCATTTGGACAACTTTAAAGGCGATATTTCTCAATATTTAGATTTTTTTGCACCCTCAGATTCCAGATTTTCAAATAGTTGTATCTCGGCCAAATATTGTCAGATCCTAACAACACATACATCAATGGAAAGCTTATTTATTCAATAAAGGTTTTGACACTTATGACTGGTTTTGTGGTCCAGGGTCACAAATGTTCTTTTATTTTTGTTTGTTTATAAATTCTTTAGGCCTATATTTTATAAATAATGTATCATTATCACTATGTATCACTAAATTTTTATTTGTCATATTATGAAATATACATATATCTCATATATATATTTACTGTAAAATGTTATTATATTATGGGAAATATCAAATGATTATAATATGAAATAATATAATACAACACACATCATAAATGATCAGTGTACACTGCCCTCCAAAAGTTTGGAAACGCCCTAGAAAAGTGGTGGTTTAGACAATATTGGCATGAATCCATTTTCATTTGTGATAATTTTGCACTGATAAGGGACAACACAAACTACTAAAACATATTTTATTACATAAACTGTTTATACATAGAAAAAAAATCAAAATTTGATTCGTCAAAATAGCCACCATTAGCAGCTATTACAGCTCTGCATAATCTAGGCATCCGAGCTGTCAGTTTATTCAAACATTGACTTTGAATTGGAAATCAATTGCTGAAGCTACAGTATAAAGGTGTGCTGACACAAAAATCTTTTAACCAGTAACCAGGCATCACGGCTGGCAAAGGGGCATGTCTGACTTTGACATGTATATATTGCCATTATTATGTTTTATTGCTGCTCTTCAATGATAATGTCAAGTTACTTTAATGTATTTGCACCAAAAAATGATTTATGCTGATATCGTCCAAAACCACACTTTGCCAGGGGGGCAGTGTATGTGTCGCCCGTCAGAAGTGAACTGATATAAAGTCTATTCTTCATCATAAACCTCACAAAGCAGCAGAGAGAAAGAGGATTGGCATTCACATATTCACCCCCTCCACAACTATTCACACACATCTCTGCATTTACAATTCACAGGTTCACACATGAGGTGTGAGAAGGATGTGTTGAAGACGAGATGAGTTTGGCCTTCTGTCCGTTAGACCTCAAGTGTTAGACACACACACACACACACACACAGAGAGAGAGAAACCAACAGGGAAAAATAGATATTTACACCCACACGTGAACATTATGAGATAATGAACGAATAGCACAAATGTTTGCTTTGACCTGAGAATATGGCCGATATGAGCATCATTCACACGTCCTGTGAGCTGTACTCTTCACCTGTGTGAAGAAACCAATCACACACACTGTCAGCTGCACACAAAACATCACAAGATTAAATACAGTGCGATAATGAATTCTGCTCTACTTATTATTATGTAGAGTGCAAAAGTCTGAGAGAACATCTGTTATTTTTCCTTTTAAACCTTGAAATAAACTGTTTTTTAAAATAAAATGACCACATGAAATGTAAGAAATATTCGGTGCTATTTCTAGGTGACTAATGAAGTGTAAGTAAATGAGTCGCCTCTTTGTCTCCATCTCCACAGTCTTGAGGAAGACGTTTGAGCAGGAACCCTTGGGTAAGGAGGTGTCACTCGAACAGGAAGTGCTGCTGCAGTGCCGCCCACCCGAGGGCATACCGCCGGCTGAGGTACTCACACACACTCACACACACACAGGCTCGCGTGTGTCAATACCGTACAGATCATCTTTGCCTATAGGGATGAATGTCAAGCTCTATCCTGTGTCGCCAGCTGTCAAACTATTTTTTTTATATACATAATTAAATGCACTACTTAACATGTTAAATTGACCGCTCTTATTCATATTAGTATCTTACAACAGGTCTGAAGGCATACTTTAAGAAAAATGTGCTTTTCTCTACTCCTAGAAAATATATATATATGTTTTTATTAAACATTGATGGAGCAACAGATTTTGTGTGAAAATAATGATAAAAGTGGTTTGTTTTAAAAATTAGTACTGGGCAATGATTAATCGCGATTAATTGCATCCAAAATAAAAGATTTTGTGTACATAATATATGTGTTTGTGCTGTGTATGTTATGTAAATATAAACACACACACATGCATGTTATGCTTATATATTAAATATATTTATATATAATATAAATTATCTGAATATAAATATATACATGTAAATATTTTCAAAATATATACTGTGTGTGTCTTTATATATACATAGTACACACACAAATATTATATAAACAAAAACTTTTATTTTGAATGCCATTAATCATGATTAATCATTGCCCAGCACTATTAAAAATGTATGAGGTGATGAGATGGGCCTTTTTATCCCACACACGCAGTATTTATACAAGTACTTGAGCTAAAGCAACATGTTTTGGATAATATCCAAGTTACTTGTTCAAAACAACCACTCTACTTTCAAAGTATACAACTGTAAATGTATTATTCAAAATGCAAACGAAAAGTCTTGGACACTTGTTGTTGTCAGACATTTTGGACCACGTTCATATGTTAATATGATGAAGTAGGCCACTGGTTATTCTGCGAGGACACCTGTGTGAACTTGAGCAGAACTGACTTCATACATCCATGAAAATGACCTTGAGAGCAGCTGGTTAAATCTCACTCGGAAATGTGAAGTTTGTTGTGAGAAAAGCTTGCACATCATTTGAATGCAGATTCCACTTTTTTAAATAATGCATTAATGTCCGAATGTTTTTTTTTTTTGTCGTACTGTATACATGCAGAGCTTGTTTATGTCTTTCTGGAGTTTCAGTTCCACTGAACTCTAAGGTCTCATGAAACTGTTTAGAAGTGTGAAAGTACACTGTAATTGGAGGGAAGAAAAACACACTATCTGTAACGTAACGCCGTTCTAGGAGAACAGGAAGACGAGGAATTCAAATTAAACAGATCCTTTAATGGAATAAACTTAAAGAAATATCACAGTTCACGACATTAACGAAACTTTACTTTAAGACTCGACGAAGCCTAGAACAAAACTGAATGCTTATAAAGGAACAGGAACAAAGGAGTAAACGAGATAATTAACACAAGACAGGTGAACAGGATGATTAATAAACTAAACAAGGACAGGAACCAAATAAGGACAAAACGGAACTAAACAGAAACCAAACCGTGACAGGTATCGCCCCCTCCCGGAAGGGACGTCCCGCACCGTAACAGTCACATCAGGGAGGGGTGGGCGCCCTGGAGGCTGGAGCAAGGCCAGGACAGGGAGGAGTCAAGGGAAGCCTCCAGGGCAGATCAGGCAACTCGGGAGGCCAAGGCGGATCAGGGGACTCGGGAGGCCATGGTGGGACAGGAGACTCGGGAGGCCATGGTGGATCCGGGGACTTGGGGGGCCATGGCGGGACAGGAAGCTCGGGGAGCCATGGTGGGACTGGAGACTCGGGAGACCATGGCGGATCTGGGAGCTTGGACGGCCATGGCGGGACAGGAGACTCAGGTAGCCATGGCCCTATTATTTTTTCAGGAGGCCATGGCGGATCAGGGAGCTCCGTGGCCTTGGCCATTGGCCCGGCCACACAGGCAGTGACTATATGCCCCACCCCCAAATTTTCTTGTGGAGATTCCCCTCTGGGAACCATTTAGGAGAAACGGGCTCTTGGGGGCGCTCTGGAAGCGCGGAGCTGGACGGGACCAGCGGAGACATGGGTGGGCGCTCTGGAAATGTGGACACTAGGGGGCGCTCGGGCAGCACGCCGCTGGATGGGACCAGCGGAGGAGGGTGTTCTGGAGGCGCGGACATTTGAGGGCGCTCTGGAGGCGCGAAGCTGGACAGGACCAGCGGAGGCATAGGAGGGCACTCTGGAAGCACGGACACTTGGGGGCGCTCTGGAAGCGCTGAGCTGGACGGAATCGGCGGGGACACAGGAGAGCTGGATGGGACCAGCGGAGATACAGGGCGTAAACCTTGCCGCCTCATCTTCTGTGTGGGTCGAGTCTTCTGCAACGTAACGCCGTTCTAGGAGAACAGGAAGACAAGGAATTCGAAGTAAACAGATCCTTTAATGAAATAAACTTAAACAAATATCACAGTTCACAACATTAACGAAACTTTACTGTAAGACTCGACGAAGGCTAGAACAAAACTGAATGCTTATAAAGGAACAGGAAAAAAGGAGTAAACGAGATAATTAACACAAGACAGGTGAACAGGATGAATAATTAACTAAACAAGGACAGGAACTACCAAATAAGGACAAAACGGAACTAAACAGAAACCAAACCGTGACACTAACATGACTGACTGATTTAATGTATAACAGTTTGGACACATGTTGTGTGATCTTAAAAATGTTTCAATATAAAGGTTTCCACTTCATTTTTTTTTTATTAATTTTGTGGACAAATTAATTTAAGTGCCTATAAACGTATCATTTTATATTTTAAAATATTTAATAAAATTTTTGTAACCATTTAATTTTTTTAAATGAAAAGGATGTTAAACAAGATAGTACAGGAAAAGGAGCATTAAATTAATGAAATTATAAATTTTATAATTTATGAGAATTATGATTTTAACATAATTTGTTTTAATCATTCAGAAAACAGAAAAAATATTGATTTGTACCGTATAGTACAGGAAAATCAGTAATTAATTATTAATTTTTTATTAAAAATGACTAATTAAAATATATATTTATGTATTAAAAAAAAAAATAATAATATATATATATATATATATAATTTTTTTTTTTTTAATACATAAATATATATTTTAATTAATTATTAAAGTTTTTTATATAACTTTAAAACAGAATAGGATGATTTGAATCAGATAACACAGGAAAATCTTTCAAGTTAATAAAATTATTTTTATAATTCATTTAAATCTTTTTTTCTGTATTTTTTATAACTATAATAATGATTAAAACAGAAAAGGATGAGTTGAACTGGACAGTGCAGGAAAATCAGTCATTGAATAAAATTATAACATGATTAATTTTGTACTTATTATTTTAATTTTAATAATTAAAACCAGAATAGAAAAGGATGAGTTGAACAAGATAGTACAGGAAAATCAGTATCCAGTGTACATGATCCTCCTTCCGTAGTGTTGAAAAAGCATTTTAGGATGCACCTAATGAAGTGGGAGTGTTGAAAGTTTTCATTTATTTTTTCTATCAGTTATTCCAATTTGTTATTTCAGAGTTTTGATGACTTTCCTGTTTCTCCACAATGTGGACAGTGTGTCTGCTGCAGAATGCTGTAGTTGTCTGTATGTAGTGTATGCTCTTGTGCACATGTGGAGTTTGTCTTTTATCATACAGTACGTGTGTTCAGAGCCGTCAGAGTCGTTTCTGCTCCTGGCTTTGACCCGGAGGTCGAGGGTTCCCAGAAGACCCGTAAACGACAGCTGCGGCTCCCAGAGGACACTTCACACACACACACACACACACACACACACACACACACACACTCATTCGGGGCCGAGTAAGTTGAGATGTGAAGAGCCATGTGAATTCCACCGAGTGCTGCAATGTCTCTCTGTTCCGCTCGCTGACTCCGTCTAGACTGAAAAACCTCCGTCCCGTCCCTGCGTGTTCCCGGAGGGCGCTGGGAACATCCTGACCGTGGTCAGGATATAGATTTTCATGTAAATATCATTTGCTTTTTCTGAACAATGCGAGCGAGTGACCTCTGTGTTCACTGGACGTATTTTCTGAACACCCACAGCGTTAGCCGTGCCCATTAGGGAGCCGGAACGGCCTGAAATAACAGTGCAGAAAGACGAGACCCAGCCAATCACAGAGCCCTCATTAAAATCACACTGTCTCCATGGCAATAGGATATAATATACATACAGGTTAACCGGGACACACCGGTGGGCCATAGTTAGAGACCAAAGACGACTACTTTATACAGTCACAATTATATTCTTGCCCTCTGACACACACACGTGTATAAAGCGTAATACAGTGGCAGGAGTTTATATACTGAGGGAGCTGTATGTGTACGATGAATGGTGTGCTATTCATAACATCCGTAAAATCTGCAGAAACCATCAGGACGCGGTGGGAAACACATATGCAGATACACTTGAGGCACTCTAGAGATGCACATAAAAACACACACACACACACACACACACACTGAGACTCCAACTGTTTCATACTAATGTTGTTAAGCTGCTCTGTAATTGTGGCTTTCTAAGCTCCCAGATACTCATAATTTAAAGTAGTTTAAGTAATTTAAACAGTCAAGCTGCACTTTTCATAAATATATGGTTCATTCTCAGGAACGCTGCCATTTTTTGTCCCTGTAATTACCAGGACAAATTATAGATACTTAGTCACTTAGTCTGTTCACAGATTTTTTTATTTTTTTTTATTTTTTTTTATATAAGCCTCTACTGCCAAGGCTCCATTTTTGTCAAAATACAGTAAAATCAGTATTATTGTAAAATATTATTACAAGTTAAAATAACTGTTTAGTATTTCAATATATTGTAAAATGTAATTTATTGCTGTGATGCAAAGCGGTTCTCAGTGTCACATGATTTTTTTTCAGGATTCTTTGAAAAAAGTTCAAGCAGCATTTATTATTAATAGAAAGAAGCAGCATTTATTAGAAATATGTTTAAAATATTTAACATCATGTGTCTTTACTATCACTTTTGATCAATTTAATATGTCCTTACTGAATAAAAGTATTAATTTCCATAAAAAAAACGTACTGACACCAAACTTTTGAACGATAGTGTGTATTATATGATTAAGTATTTGATTTTGCCTTTAATGAAGTTAAAAGTGTGCATTTTCTCAGTTGAAGACACCAGAGCTAGATGCCACACTTTTTTTCTCTCTGGTGAATATTTTTCAGGGTAAGTGTATATTTGAAAGTCAATTTCAGTTTTCTTATTAAAGTCTGGGCTGCAAAAAACTATTGAACATTTTCACTGTTATTGCCTATAGGACAAAAAGATACAGTTCATTGAACATATGCTTTATTTATGGCATGCCACAGTGGGGCATGTTGTCACACTATATGGACTTTTTTTTTTTTTTTTTTTTTTTGCAATGGAAACCTGTTACTAAACTGGCTACAGATTTTCATCACAAAATAAATAAATAAAGATAAAAAATATAAACATTAATGCAAAATTAGAAAATTTAATAACTCATGCTGTCTGACCTGTATATGTAATTTCAATACTAACGTAACAGTTTAATTAGTCAGTATATCATGTAATTAATTCAGTCCGTTTGACTAATTCACTGACATCATGAATAGAATAGAATAGAATATAGTAACACAAAACTCTTAACATACAAAATCATAGGACCATTGTTTTGGCCAACATAAATTCAGTCATAAACTGCATTAAATTACTATATAAAACGTATGTGACAACCTTAGTTTGGAGGGCAAAATTCACACACACTAAAAAAAAATAATAATTTAACTATGATTTATATTATTTATAATTAATATACATTGTTTTGGGAAAACAACAAAATTGGTGTTTTAAAGTAGCACACAAAAGCACTGCTATAGAGAAAACTCACATTTGTGTAATTGGACAGTTGACTTGTAACCATTTCTCCATGTGACAACTAGCCCCAGTCTCTCGTTTCCAAACGTACTGTGTCAGGGTTAAAATAATAGTGTTTTAGGGTCAGGTTTTGGGTTAGTAATTGCTTTTCCAGTGTCGACGGTGGTTAGGACTTACTTTGGGCGTGTGGTGGGAGAATATAATTTAACTGCGTGCTTTACACCGCTACTTGTTGGGAAAAATAGCTTGTTAGTAGAAAAGCGGCACTATTTGGAAACAGCTAAGCTGCTGTCACGCTACTGACAAATGTAGTTAAGTTAGAAGCACTGCTTGTTTTAGCTTCTTCTCAGCGCTGCTCCAAACACACGTTCAACAGAAAGCTGCAAAACAGCTTCCAGCAGCGTGTTTGAAGCTCCTGCAGCCTCACAGTTACAGGAATTAATATCTCCTTCATTAGCTCAGAGCAAAAGCACTTTACTGTGTTTTATGCTAATGAAGATGGAGATTGTTTACGGGAACAGACTTTTATGGCGTGCCATTAATTAAATGTGCTGATGTTCTGTATGTTGGTAATGTGTCAGCGCGTGTGTAAATTTCAGATATGCATCTGCAGATGAAGTGAGTTATTGTGTCCGAGCCGAGTTAATGCAGTACACATGCTGACAGGCACATTTTGACATGTATGCGTACACACACACCAGGTCAAAGTCATAAATTTTTATCCGTAAGTATGTGTCCATTGAATAATAGCATTTGAATATGGCTTGAAGTAAAAAAAAAAAAATTTTTTTTAAATTTAATAATTAATAAAGGAATAAATTTAGGATCTGTAACTTTTTTTTGTTTGTTTTTGAAGGAAAACTCTTGTGCTTACCAAGGCTGCATTTATTTGATCAAAAATACAGTAAAAACTGAAATATTATGTAGTAATTTGTTTCAAATGTATTATTAAATTTTTAAAATGTAATTTATTCCTGTGATGCGAAGCTGAATTTTCAGCATCATTACTCCAGTCTTCAGTGTCTTCAGAAATCATTCTAATATGCTGATTCGCCTCTCAGGAAACATTTTTAAGTATTATTAATTGTATTTTATATAAACAATCTGTAATCTAGAATTTATAATTAATATAAATTCTTATTTGTGATTTCTTTCTCCCTCCAAACTAAGGCTGACACACGTTTTATATATTATTATATATTGTGCTGAAATGCTAATTAGGCTGTTTAATAACAGATTTCCATTGTAAAAAATGTGACAACATGCCCAGGTTTAACTTGCTGAATAATAGTATTTATTTATTTCATTGTTTGACCATATAACCAATATTAATAGAGCCAGAAATGGTTCCTGATAAGATTGTTTTTTTTTTTTTTTTTTGTCATTAGTTCAAACTTAGATCACACTGCTATCATCTAAACAGTAAGCCAATAGTTTAGACATGGTTTACACATAAAATTACACACATTTTATCATTTTATATAGCAGAAATAACATCAACTAGAACATTCATTCAGTTATTTGCAAATCAATATTGATAGATGCAAAAATGTTTCTTGACAAAAACAGCATTCTTTGCTGAACCTAACGTGCTTCAAAGAAGCATCAATGACATTATTTTAAAGGGAAAGTTTGGCAAGGTGAAGCTGAGTGAGTGTGTGTGTGTGTGTGTGTGTGTGTGTGTGTGTGTGAGGAAGCTCTCAAGCGAGCGCAGAGGTCGGGAGGAAGTGTTTCAGTGTGTGTGTGTGTGTGTGTGTGTGTGTGTGTGTGTGTGAGTGCTGTACTACTTTAACATGTGGCGTTCGTGGGGAAGTGTGTGTTCATTATGCAGGACTCGAGGGACGAATCGCACACGCTAAACACACCTGATCTCCATGATGACCCGTAACCGCAAATCTGGCCCTGCTGTCTGCAGCTGTCATTTATCTCAACACACTCCTGCCCTCGTGTTTTTTCACTCTTCCTTTCTGTTTTTAATCCCCCTCTCCAGTCATGAACACAACCGGAATATAAGATCAGGCTACTTGAGAACATTTCTGTTACTATTCAAATATATAATATAAAATAGTCCTGTCAATTCATTAATCAAACCAAATTAATTACATGATGTACTTACTGATTAAGTGTCTCGATAAATTTTGATAACTGCTGAGAAAAGCTTTATTTGGAATGATTATTGCTAAAATTACACGCGTCAGAGAGCATGAATTATTCATTTAATTTTCTAATTTTGCATTAATTTGTCAATTTTTTTTCATTTTCATAATTAATTTGACTATATTGATGTGTTGAACTGAATATTATATATAAAAAATATATATAATAATATAATATAATTAATATAAATAAATAAATAAAAAAAAAAAAATATATATATATATATATATATATATATATATATATATATATATATATATATATATATTAATTATATTATATTATTATAATTATATTTTTTTATATAATTGTATTGCATATTAAATACAAAATATGTATATATTTATATATTCAATATCTATATATGAAATTATTTTTTTCACACTTTTTATGATTTTTTCCAGGTGCCACTTTTTATGAACTTGTACACGCTTTCTCTGACTCACAATTCAACGCTATTTCAATTTTAAGAGTGTAAACGGCCTCTTTGAATGTAAAATTAATAATAGGTTGCAATATAGTTTTACAAATCCATTATATTGTAACAGATTCTTGAAACAATCTGTTATTTCAGCTTTAGTGTCATCTTTTTGGAATTTTGAGTTCTGAAAGTTACAGTATGTTCATACACTGTGAATTCTTTCATTTCAAGAGATCAAGGAAAAATAATATGAGGCCTTTAAGGGATTCCTTCTGTTAAACAATAAATAGATCCTATGGCCTTTTTTCTTCATGTTCATTTTATTGTTTTAACAGATGCTCTCTTAAAGCGACTGCCTGCAGACAATTAATATAACAAATAAGAGTGATGATATCAAAGGTTACACGCAGAGCTGCAGTGTGTGTGTCTCTGTGGAGTTTGTGATCTCTGGAGGTTCTCGGTGCATCTGTGTTGTGATTAATGACCGTCTCTCCCTTCAGAGAGCCAGACACAGCACAACAACAGCTCAATACAGCTCTCATCTCATTTCTCCTCTCATCTTAGCTCTCCTCTCCTCTCTTATTGCTCAAAAGTTGCTCTTTCATAACTCAGTGGAGACCTCATTATATTCCATTTAAGTATCATCTTTGTTTCAAATATTTCTTGTAGAAATTCTAAAGAGAAATAATTATAGCTACAAATGAGACTTTTTGCCCAATTGAATCGATTAAGAAATAATAGAGATAGAGATGAACTTATTTGTGATTTGATGTCATTGAATGAAACGGAAACATCAAATGAAGCAGACTTTAATGTTCTCAGTTTCATATACAGATAGATAGACAGACAGACAATTATTCATCTGTTATTCTATTTCTCAGCTCCATCAATGTGCATCTGTAGGAGTTTTTCATCCAGCAGTTGAAAATTGTGTGTCTAATAATTTAGAAAAATAATTTGTGATTTGAGGAATTGTTCTTGTCTAGAAGAAAAACTAATAGTGATGCTTGCCTAAGCAAACACCAGTAATTAATAGCTGATTTAATGCACTTGTCACATGAGACAACAATGTCCTGTGTGTGTGTGTGTGTGTGTGTGAGAAAGGTATATATAGCTTTGGGCCTCAGTGACATGCTCCGATGGCCCAGTTCTGTCTGTTCACCGGCCCCCAACCCTCCCTCAATCTGTGTGTGTGTGTGTGTGAGAGAGAGAGATAAATTTCCCATCCGCCCAACTGCGCAGAGGAATTTTTCCGCTCTTGTGTCTTTAAGTCGGCAGCAGAACTTTGATAGCAACACAAAAGAAACAGGGAGAACGACTTTATCTGCTAAAATATTCACGCAGCCATTTGCTCTTCAGAAACACACTCTCAGATCTCACACACACACCTCCGACCTGAGCAGGAACAGGAAGCTGGTCAGAGTGTCGGGATCAGAATATAAGGAGCTTTGTGATAAAAAAAAGAAGATTTGAGGGCTGTACTCTCAATGGAAGACTAGCATACTGCGCAGTATACACTAAAAAATATCTACTGGTTTTAAAATGTCAATCTACTACTTGCTTTCTGATGTCTGAATGATAGTTTATACTTTTTTTAGCAAATAAAAGGCCTTTTAGTTTAATTGTACAAACGTCCAACTTTAGTTTGTGGTTCACGTGTTTTTTGCTGTGAAATATTTCTTGATCTTTATGAACTAAACAGAAGAATAACTTTTATATTGTTAGTAATATTTCAGGATGAAAACTTTAAAAAAAATTAGGTTTACTTGATTATCCATACATCATTTTTACAAAAACCATGCTAAAATGTATATCAAATATGATCAGACTTTTGATAAACGTTTATTTATCTCTCAATCATCACTTTATTGCTTTGCATTATATGTTTTGAAACTACAGAACTCTGATCATGAAACTAAATATCTGAATATCGTCTTACTAAGACATTATTGGGAGATATAGAATGAAAAATGATATTTCTATGCATTTTATGTAAGTAGTCTGCTATACTGTTATAAAGCTCTCATTGATTTATTACAAGCATTACATCAGAATTTCATCTTAATAAATATCAGCAACTGCACCAAATTACATATTTTTGCTCTGTTTGAGCCTCTGAATAAAATTGAGGGGTTTTTTTCCTCATCGAGTATGAGCTCCATATTCTCACTATATCATACTGTATGAGCCATAAAAGCCTGATATCTCAAATATGATATGCAACAAAACACACTAATAGATTTTCTTTTATATTTTGTCTAAAGGTTCAATAAACTGTTCCAGTTTTTATGAATTTTATTATTATTATTTCATATGTCAGGCTGGTTTAAGTAGCTTTACAGGGCTATTTTCTTGTCAGAAATAAAACTGATAGTTTAATCTAATTTCAAATCAAATAATGAATATAATATAGAAAAATGTGTTTTTTTTTTTTCCTGGTTTATCCGTCACACTAGAAACAGTAGGTCAAGTCGAGCACACTGCATTGTGGGATACAGATATGGATACTGTGTGTGTGTGTGTGTGTGGGCTTGACAACTGGTAGTTTTACTGACTTAATTAACAACAGCAATTGTGCCAATTATGTTAATGAGACTGCTAATGCCAACCAATCAATAACACAGACTTACTGTGTGTGTGTGTGTGTGTGTGTGTGTGTGTTCGTATAATGTTGTTATCATGTCAGTTTAGTGTGTTTGAGAGTGCTGAGTGGTTGTTACACTAGTAATCTACTGACAGAGATGATTGTAGAAACACAATAAATATAGAAACACAAATATATTACCATCAAACAGAAATTAAATAAAATTGTTAAACATATAGTCACTGTTGGATTTGATATATATTCAAATAGTTAGTTTTTCAAGAGTTCTGGCTTTAGGTTTAGGTAGACTGTTTGCTGGTCTACAAGTTATACGAGTTAAGGTTGACCTGGTAGCCGGTTGAGCTGTTTTCAACATTGATGTTACTAAGAGCAGCAAATCAGCATATTATAATGATTTCTGAAGGATCATGTGACACTGAAGACTGGAGAAGTGATGCTGAAAATTCAGCTTTGCATCACAGGAATAAATGACATTTTAAAATATATTACATTAGAAAACAGTTATTTTAAATTGTAATAATATTTCACTATATTTGACAGTGTTGCACAATCTAGTTTGAACTGTTTGACCAACACTCATATATAATGAAACCAATAAATAATTGATTTAATCATTATTCAAATGTACTAATTTATTTTTTAATATTCCATTATTCCATAATATTAATATTCCAGGGTTATAGGAAAAAAATTGTATCATATATTTCTGCATGTCATTTTTAGTAATAGTAGGATTCGTTTCCCACTGATGTTTGAATGAATGTTTTGTTTCTCTAAGAAGTTCATGAAATGAGTTCATCCAGCTGAGAGAATTCCTTGGCGGATCTCTCTGTCTGTTCTCTGTGAAAATAGAAAAATCTCTTCACGGCATTCCTCAAATATCTGTGTCACACGCACACACACCTCGGCCCGCAGATGACACTGCTGGAGGAGGCTGTCAGCCGGGGCGTCTCATTACAAAAAGATGAAAGAGACATAAACTGATACTACTTTTACTATCTTTCTTTGTGTACATACAAACGAAATCAGCTCAATGTGGTCTGGCATGATTGTTAGAAACCCATTATTTCCAGATGATCCAATATGATTTATCACGATGAATTGGGAAGAGATACTGTAGCAGATCAAACTAAGAGAAGCATAAAGGCATAGTTCACAAATAAACGAGTGAAATTTTCACTAAAATTAAAAATCTATCATAATTCACCCTCTTGTCATTCCCAGCTTGTATGACTTTCTTTCTTCCATGAAACACAGGTTGTGTGTGTGTGTGTGTGTGTGTGTGTGTGTTTCATCTGCTGTGCTTGTTTTAGCTCAAGGTGAGAGTAAATTCCAGGTGTACGTAATAACAGCGTTGGCTTGTGCTTCATGTCCTCCACTGCTGGAGTTTTATTAGATGTCAAAATACAATCTGAATATTGACATCTGCAGGATGAACACTGATGGCTATGTTTATTCTATAGAGAGATAGAAAGGTTTGCCGTGAACTCAGATGTCAAATTGGACACAAGTCTGTAGATAATATAGTAGACACAACAATTCGAAGGATAAGGGGTCAGTAGGAGTTTTTCTTTTATTCATCATGCATCATGATTTCAGTTAATTGCTGTTATTTAAACTTTCCTTGCTAATAATAAGAAATATTTCTTGAGCAGCAAATCAGCATATTAGAATGATTTCTGAAGAAACGTGACACTGAAGGCTAGAGGGATGCTGAAAATTTAGCTTTGCATCACAGGAATAAATTGCCTTTTAAAATACATTACAATAGAAAATAGTCATTTAAAATTGTAATAATATTTCTGTTCAGTTTAATGTATTTTTGATCAAATAAATACAGTCTTGGTGATAGGGGTGGACGATATGATCTAAAATCAAAACCTCGATTAATTGATCACTTTACCTTGATTACGATTTTTGAAGGTTTATATATATATTAATATGCATGTATGTAAATATGCATTTTTAATCTATTTTTATTTATTTAGTTTTTGCTTAAAATTCTTCATTGTAATATTTTATTTATTTAGTTATGCCTTTTTGGCTTGATACTAATATAAATATCTATTTTAAATGTGATATAAAATATGATATAAATTTGTAAATATGCTTTTTACTGTGCTCAGTTATTATTTGCTAGTTCTGTCGCTCAGATTGATAGTAAGCTTGCATTTTCCATCCTTATGTGTTGTGTTTAATATTTCATCTGCTATACTAGCACTTCTATACTGAGTGCAAGGCAAATATCATGCATTTTACATAACCTAGGTGGAAGTCATAGCTGAGGTGGATTATTCCTCTCATCACACCCAAACTCTCCATCAGTTTTTCAGTCCTCTGCATGAAGACTTCCACAGCATTGCTGAATGAAGCAGTTCAGGTGTGTGAGATTACAGTAGCCGTGCTGCACACGCTGATCATCAGCACGATCGCTGAATGCGCTGCATAATTCACGATAGCCCACTTAGCGCAGATGTAGAGCTCTTCAGCAGCGTTGGTGAGTTCTTACAGGCCTCTGCTGGGAGCTCAGCTTCATGTACCTTCACTGAAGCCTATATATTACAGCCGCCCACTTCATTTCCCCTATGGAGCAGTCCTTAATTGCGAGGGCTCGACGCCACTTACTTGAATCCACAACGAGACTGTGTGCAATCTTCAGAACTCATGAAAGGACGCAGCTTTCCTTTCTGAAGAGATGTGGGTTTAAAAAGGTTTAGGACACTTCCGAATTAGAGGTGTTATTGTGTTTTTGGGCCTTGCACACCTGGAGTTCTGCGGAGAAGATCTTCAGCAAATATTTAAATTAGATTTCTGTGGTATTGCTGGCAGCGTGTGTTTATACGGGAGAATAAAACAACCTCAGATTTCAATGATAGTCTTCAAATACCTTCATTCCAGGATGCAAAATTCAGAATTGAAGAATCGTGTCCCTTTCAATTCATGAGAGTGAATTTGAATTGAATTGGCTGTGACACACAGGAGAGTAATTGGAATCTGAAATAGAATGACAGAAAGAGAAATAGCTTACTGAATTGCTTAATTTGTTACATCATATGAAATCTATATGTCTGTCTAGCTTTCTGTGCATCCATCCTTGTATAAATCCTTTGTTTCACAAAAGGTTCTTTGTGGTGAAAGAAGGTTCTTTAGATTATAAAAAGGTAAGAAAGAGATGGTTCTTTAAAGAACCTTTGACTGAATAGTTCTTTGTGGGACCAAAAATGGTTCTTATATGGCATCGCTTGAAGAACCTTTTAAGCACATTTATTTTTAAGAGTGAACCCCTGAAAAACAGCCCTTATCACCATTATGCCATTATCACTCTTCCACCAAGCTTTACAGTTGGTACAATGCAGTCTGGCAGGTAATGTGATTCGACCCTCGACCGATCAGGTTTCTACCGCTCCAGAGTCCAGTGGAAGCTGCTTTACACTATCCAACATTTGGCATTGTATTTGGTGATGTGCGGCTTACATGCAACTAGAAACTCATTCATAACGCTCCCTCCTCACAGTTTTTGTTAAAGGGGTCATTGGATGGAAAATTCACTTTTCAAGTTGTTTGAGCATAAATGTGTGTTGGAAGTGTGTGTACACATCCATCCTATAATGATAAAAATCCACCCAGTGTTTTTTTTTTTAAATCCCTATTTTAAATCCCTTTCTCAAATCAGGCTGTTCTGAGGTTACTGTCAGAATGACGTAGTTCTGTACAGGCCGATTGACAAGTCCATCTTTCCTTAGACCCACCCTGAGTGAGCTGAGAGCTGTCCACCTCCGGTGCATGGGAAGACATGCATGGGTGCAAGTTGGATGTAATAATGAATATAGCAGTCGTCATTTACTCCGGACATCTGAGCCGCTGAAGACGCAGGGGATTAACGTTACTTTCGCTTTGAAGTGAATGCGCCAATCCCCAATCTGCCTAAATGCATCTATGTTTGTGCAAATCATTCATGATCCAGCTTCATCTACAGAAGTGAGTATAAAGTTTTTTTAGGAATCTTTGCAAATCGCCTTTCCTAATTTTGCGGCTAAATTAAACAGTACTGCTCATCACTCCATGGAAGAGAGGGGAGGGGTCAACAGAGTCATGAGCATTTAAAGCAACATGAACTAAAAAAAAAAACTCCATTCTGCTCTTTGTTTGTTCTGTTGTTGATGTTTCTTTTTCTGGACACTGTTTTTGGTATTGGAGCATTTTGGTATCAGGCACAATATCAGTATCAGTGCATCCCTACTTCAAAGTAACGCCATTAATGTTGTTTAAAGCTTCAGAAACACACACGTGCACATTTACGCATTCACTAGTTTCCCAACCTTCAGATCGATATATTCCGTCCTAAATAAAAACTTCTTGATGGGGGAGAGTTTATTTTTAAAAATCAAATATCCATCACCTACACACACGGTGATGATAAACAATCTATTCTGGCACGAAGAAAAAGCAATTATCTGAGAGAGATTTAAATATTTCACAAAACTTCCCGATTGGTTTTGCTTTCAGCCTGTGTGTTTGTGTGTGTTTGGTTGTTGATTCTGCGTTTGCCCGGCGGGCACAGGAACTCTGTTCTGGCGGTAAATACCAACAGGAGAAAATGAGCAGGTGTGTGAAGAGCGTCTCTCTGCCTCTTTCATCCTGATCAGCAGACGAGTCCCTGCAGAGAGAAATCAGGCAGCCCAGAAACAGCCGTGATTGGGCCGAGTGTGAGCTTCACAGAGACACGGCTGGAAGAGATAAGGACCAAATGTCAGTCACGCTCAAAGAGAGAGCACTACAAACATGCGGTTTACACACGGGTGAGCGTGCACTACTCGTCCAAAGTTTGGGAACACATTTATTCAGTGAGTTTAGTTATATATATTATTAAGTCATCAAAACGTCATTCTTATGTCTTCTGAAGAAAATATGAGTGGTCTGGCCTCTACTTGAATTCAAGTCATTTTTAGCCTATTCTCATCCGTCAGACATCAAATTGCCTGTCTGATCGCTAATGTAACAGCACAGCTCTACACAGCAGCACACATGATTTGAGGAATCATTGATGTCTGGAACACAAATGATATGGAATGAGTAACCACAACAAAGTTTACATTTTATGGTTAAATTTTTCAGCCTTAATTCTGATGCTGCTTAACAAGCATTAGCCTACTATGAAAGAACACAGATAGAATTTATGGTTTAGATGCTTAGCAGTATTGAAGTAGTCCTCATATGTACAGGCTTCCTTTCTTTCATTATCTGCTCCAGCTCATCCTTAATTCAGCTTGGTAATGTAATTCATACTGAAGCACAGCTTATTTAGACACAATTTATATTTTTTACAATAGGGTTATTATCCTGAACTAAAACTAATACTAAAACCATTAAAAATATTACTTCAAATAAAATCATTTTAACATGCTTATCAACTTATGAACTTAACTATAAACTTATTTCAGCTAGTTGCCAAGGCAAGTTTACGCACTAAAATGACGAAATAAATTACTAAACTAAAACTTACTAAAAATATATACATGTTAAAAAAACTATAATAGTATATCTAAAAGACCACTAGTGAAAATGCATTTATTTACATTATTGTCTAATGATATATATATATATATATATATATATATATATATATATATATATATATATATATATATATATATATATATATATATATATATATATATATATATATATATATATATATAATTTTTTTTTTTTTTTTTTTTGAGAGAGTGATAATTTTGTTTTTTGAGAGTGATAAAAAAACAAGCTTTTGGGAATTTCTCAATATTTGGTATATATTTACAGGATTTACTATTATAGTTTTGGTTCATATCTTGAATTGGAATTTATTTTAAAATTTCCTCTTCATTTTTATTTTAGTTGAAGCTTTTGTCATTATTATTATTTTATTAAAAAAATAGTGTGTGTGTATATATATATATATATATATATATATATATATATATATATATATATATATAATTTTTTTTTTTTTTTTTTTTTTTTTTTTTGTACTTGATAAATGTTGCCTTTGTCAGGGTTCTGTCACTTCGGTTTAGTTTATTCATGGTTTTGTGACGGAGCCCTGACACTCCCTTCTTGTCTTGTTTTCTGGTGAGCTCTCTTGTCTGCGTGCTCCGTTTCATGTTGGGGCATGGTGTTCGGACACTCACGCTCCAGGTTTGTTCTTGATGTAGGAGTGTGTGGTCTCGAGTTCGCTCGGGTCGTGCGCTCCTCTGTGAGTGTGTGTGTTCTGTTCGGCACGCGGTTCAGCTTCGGCCGTGTGCTTTTTCGTTGTGTTACACGCAGCTCGTTCTTCGGCTGCGTGCTTTCTCTTGTTTTGTCTTGTTCTGTGTTGCACGCAGCTTGTTTTTGTTTTTTTTTCACTGGCTGCGTGCTTTCATGTTTGTCATGTTTTGTGAACACGTAGCTTGTGAGTCTCCTCATTAGCTGCGTGTTCGTGTCCTGTTTTGCACATGGCTAGTGATTTTGTTTTGCTGGCCATGTGCTTGTTTTTTTGTTTTGTGTGAGCACATGGCTTGTCTTGTTTGGTTTGCTCTCATGTCAAGTCTTGACCCCACCCACCTTGTTTCCTGATTATTGGTTAATTTGCCCCACCTGTGTTTTCTCGTTACCCTCCTCATTTGCTCCCTTTATAATCTCCTTGTGTTTGCAGTCCTGTGCCAGTTTGTCGTCGATGTTACCCGATTTGAAGTCCTGCCTTGCCAGTCTGTTTTCCCCTATGGGGTAGTTTTTGTTGTTTGTTTAATTTATTTGTATTAATAAAGCCCTTTTGCCTCCTGCAATTGAGTCCTCGCTCTATCCCTTCACCCACACCTGACAGCCTTGGCAACTAGCTGAAGCAATATTTTATTTCAGTTAATGTTTATTTTACAAGTAATTAAGCAATGAAAATAAAGTATTAAGAATTTATGGGTTTTAGTTTGAATCTATAGTTAACGATAATAACTGGCCATTAAAAGGGGTCACATGAACAATATCGTTCTTTACTTATAGTATCTGAAATACGTATCCTTCATTTTACATTCAGCAGTTTTTCTCCTTTTTTTCCACTGCTGTACATGTGCGCTCATGTTTTACATCTACAGAACTGTGTACGCTGTTTTCCGAGCTCGAATCAGATGGAGTTGTAGATGAATATTTGAAACAGGTGTTGTATACAACAATATGCTCTCTAACAAGCACAGCGGGATGACAATACAAGCATATTGAGAACAACTATCACATACAAGAGCGCGCACGGGTGTGTGTGTGTGTGTGTGAGAAACCATGGGACCCTGAAGGTGCTCATTTTCTGATAATGCTATTGTAGAAAGGTGTGTGTGTGTGTGTGTGTGTGTAGGTGACAATAGCACGGAATACAGTAATCTGAGGGTTTAGTTTGACAGCTGGGAGTTGGGTTACCTTTGCTAGATGTAATGAGGTAAAATGCATAGGGAAGTGTGCATGCACGCACGAGTGCTAATGTGTGCGGTGCATTTGTCACAGCTGGAGAGTGTGAGCAGCTGATTGGGTGAGTTTCCCTCCTGTAGAGCCAATGAGAGGGTGATATTTTTATCCTATTCCCTCCAGACGAGCTCTCAGCAGCCTCTAGGTACACCGCTGTGACACATTTACACACGCAAACACACACGTCTGCGTCTTGCTCGCCTGATTGACATGCTGTAGTGTTGATCAGATGTATGTATCAGATGTATATGTGAAGAGCTTGTAATGCGACGGCCACTTTCCTGTTGAGCAGCAGGGCTAATGTCTTTTCAATTATTTCTGCATTTGGAGAAATATGTGTGGAGAATCTCTGTTGTAAAACCTAGTGAGCTGCCTAACTAGGCAGCATTTTAAGGCATCATTGACTTGGCTGTTCCAAACTGCAGGCAGCATAATGACACCGCCCTGTAAGAAACCTCATTTCAGACCAATTTTGGGGCAGCAATGCGTCTATAAAACAATCCCAGAATGCACTGAAGTAAACTCAGTGGGGAAAAATAGTCAGGAGAAAGTATAGTGTCTCTTCTGCTCAACCAGGCTGCATTTATTTGTTAAAAATATGGTAAAAACAGTAATATTGTGAAATATTATTACGATTTAAAATAGCTGATTTTTATTTGAATATTTATTCAAATGTAATTTATTCCTGTGATCAAAGCTGAATTTTCAGCATCATTACTCCAGTCACATGATCCTTCAGAAATCATTAGAATATGATGATTTGCTGCTCAAGAAACATTTCTTCTTATTATCAATACTTAAAACATATGTGCTTCTTTCAGATTTTTGTGGAATTGATCAATTTAATTAATAAGTATTCATTTTAACTATTTTGAATGGTGGTACACACACATATACAGGTACATAACATTTAAACATACATGTATATGTTTCATTCAGTATTTAATTCTAATCATAAGTAATAGCATTGTTAAAAAAAACATTCACTTAAAATTGACTATTTTATCCAATATTTATGTGCTTATTAGAGTTTTTGTGACTAATTTGATTAAACTGTTATTCTAAATAAAGGCAAATCTTTTATTTTCTCATTTCTATTTTTTGTTGTTGTAGTATATCTTACCATTTCTGTAAAATTCTGTTCAAAATATGCAGATCCTCTTTAGACTTGCATTGAAAATTTGTAAGAAAATGACAGTCAACAACAGTTGATTGGTCGAGATGTGATTGGTCAGTAATGTATTTAGGGCGGGGCTTAGTGAAGGGTCAATTGTGTATTGAACTGTCTGCTGTTCAAATTCCTTTGATTTTGTGACATCCTCGAGATGCTCTTCAAGCTAAACCAGCAGCCACTTCCTGTTTATGCCTCAAAGTTTTATGAAGATATAGGCAAGGCCACTTTTGTGATTAAACACTGTCTAAAAATATCCTCACAAGTCTTTTGCCTGCATGCAATTTCCTTTTAATGTCTCCACAATGTTCTTTTTCTAAAATGTGTGCTATCGTTTTACAAAATTGCTCAAGCTCTGAGTCAGTGCTGCCCTGAGGAGTTAGCTTTGAAGCTAATTAAAACGAAAACGAATGCGCGGATGAATGCGTTTGCGGAGCAGATATTGCACGAGGACGTCCTGATATTACGTGTCCCAGAACGGCCCATCAGGTGCAGCTTTATGGATTGCACTAATGTTGTCTTGTCTTTCTGTGTCTGTGCAGGTGGAATGGTTGAAGAACGAAGAGATTATTGATCCTGCAGATGATCGGAATTTCTACATCACCATCGATCATAACCTGATCATCAAACAGGCGCGGCTTTCTGACACCGCTAACTACACCTGCGTCGCTAAGAACATCGTTGCTAAGAGACGAAGCACCACGGCTACAGTGATCGTCTATGGTGGGTTTGGTGTTACTTGTGTTGTTTAATCTAATAATTAATTAATATAAAATGTAAAATTAATGATAAAATATTACCTAAAAATAAAAACAATGAAATCACAAACCGTGTCTAAAAAGTCCAAAAAATATAGCCATATTATATGGTACAAATAGACGGAAAGTTACAAAGGTCGCACACTGTGAAGGTGAAAAAGACAACAAAAAATCAAATGTGAGATAAAAATAACTTCTTTTTTTTTTCTTCTCATTTGCTTTTTGTGTTTTTGTGTGTGTTTTTCAGCTTCATAGTGTGCAGGCCTTTGTTGCAACTTTTTCACCTATTTACATTAAAATTAAAGTTAATATTAAATTGGATTAACATACTAATTATATAATACAATATAATGATTATGTAATAAAATACTTAATATTAATTTATAGTAAATAATATTAAAATAAACATGTAATATTAAGTCTATTTTATTTTAACATTTGCCAAATTAAAATAAGCAAATTTTACAATAAAAACTGACAGTACATTTAAAAAAATATATTTTAATTACTTTACCTGTGTTACATGATCTGTTTTAATTTAGTTTCTATGTCTCCGTCTTCCTGCCTTCGTTTATTTCCATGATTTTTGATTAATTAGTTACACACCTGTTTTCTGTTCCTCCCTGATTACGTTTAGTATTTAGCCTGTGTTCTCCCATGTTCCTTTGTCTGCTATTATTTTGGAGTTACGTTTGGTTGTGCCCTCCTCAGTTATTGGATTATTAAAAGAAACTCTTTAATTTTGACTCCTTCGTCGTGCGCTTTGTTTTATACACACCAGACCCCTAACAACCTGCATGTAACTGACACCAGATAACTGTGAACATGTGACTGTTGTTAAATTATTGAAACATTAAACGTATGTGTATGTATGTATGTGTGTATATATATATATATATATATATATATATATATATATATATATATATATATATATATATATATATATATATATATATATATATATATATATATATATAGAGAATTTTTATGTTATTTTTGTGACATTTGCGTTTTAATACTATTTTAATACTATGTTGAATTATATGATTTTGAATGTTTGTCTGACTGTTTTGATTTGTGCTTATTCAGTGATAAATTCAATGATAAATTAGTCAATAGTTAATCAGTTTATTAAATTTGTTGTATTGCTTGTTTAAACTTAAACATTTTTGAAAAGGTAAAAAGATTTCTTGGTTTAAAGTCAAAATGAAACCGAAGTAGCGACAGATCTTTTCTTCTGTATTGTAATGTAAGTCCAAGGCTGCGTCCGAAATCCCATACTTCCCTACTATATAGTATGCGAAAAACAGTATGCGAGAAGTACCCAGATGACCTACTACTTCCGCCCGAATTCTGTAGTAGGCATACGATGGACACTTTACTATCCCATGAGGCCACGGGAGAGGAGGCGTCATAATCGAAAAATGGCGGAAAACGGCGACGTGGCTGTTTTCAAGTGCAAGTACCTCAGGGAAAAACGTTGTTTATTGTGGTTGAATTGCACTTGTTTAAAATAATCAAAGTAAACGGCTGACTTATTAAAGTTTAAACGTTGTAAATCGATGAGATGACTTCATGAACATGGCGGATGTAGTACGTCCGAATTCCATTCATACTACCCTCATTCATACTATATAGATCGTACTGTTTTAACGGTCCGAGAAGTACGTTTGAATTCAACGGTAGTACCTACACAAGTAGTATGCGATTTCGGACGCAGCCCAAGTGTATAGCAGATTATCAAAAGAGAAAAAATGTAGGGCGGGGCCTCGTTTCTATGTGTCGATTGGATGTTGAGATGTGGGCGTGGCATTCAAAAGTCTATGCTATGAATGTTAACTAGCAGGGGAGGAGCTTAAAGCAGACTGAATGATTGGAGGATTCATTATAGGGAAGCTGTCGATTTCACTGAAAGATCTAATTATGACATTTTTCTTAACCATTAAAACAAATTGTTCACAATAAGATCTATAATATGCATTTAGAAAGTAGATACAGTGAGTTTTCTTTTCATGCCCATTTAAAAAGAACCAATAAACACTTGTGTAACCAGCAGCTTGTGAGCTGCAGTTTCTGGGAAGGTTTTTTTTTGTTTTTGGCAGGCTTGACCACGGTCAAGTGGGAGAAGAGCTTTCATAAAATTCATTAAAAAGTTTCCAGCTTGTAATTATAAGCTTGACGAAGACATGAATGAACCTTTTTTACTAGCTGGAAACTCATAATTACTGTAATTTCGACAGGGTGTGAATGCATCATTACAG